>NC_054482.1:38853301-39191901 GCF_017639515.1 Carcharodon carcharias | reverse complement strand
AGGGGTATATCACAGTCACAATGAGGCACAAGGGTGTATCACAGGCATTGTGAGGGCAGAGGGGTATATCACAGTCGTACTGATGTCAGAGGGGTATATCACTACCAGAGTAAGGGCAGAGGGGTATATCACAGTCACAGTGAGGGCAGAGGGGTATGTCACTGCCACACTGAGGTCAGAGGGGTATATCACTGCCACACTGAGGGCAGAGGGGTATATCAGCATCACAGTGAGGGCAGAGGGGTATATAACTGTCACAGGGAGGGCCGAGGGGTATATCTCTGTCACAGTAAAGGCGGAATTGTATATCACTGCCACAGTGAGGGCAGAGGGGTATATCACTGCCACAGTGAGGACAGAGAGGTACATCACAGTCACAGTGATGGCAGAGGTGTATATCACAATCACTGTGGTTACGGAAGGATATATGACAGTCACAGTGAGGGCAGAGGGGTATATCACAGTCACAGTGAGGGCAGAGGGGTATATCACGGTCAGAGCGAGGGCAGACGGATATATCACAGTCACAGTGAGGGCAGAGGGGTATATCACATTCACAGTGTCGGCAGAGGGGTATATCACAGTCACAGTTATGTTGGAGTGGTCTATTGCGTTTAACTTGAGAGCTGCGAGGTATGTCACAGTCACAGTGAAGGCAGAGGGGTATATCACAGTCAGAGTGAGGGCAGAGGAATATGTCACGGTCACAGTAAGGGCAGAGGGGTATATCATGTTCACAGTGAGGTCAGAGGTGTATGTCACAGTCACAGTGAGGGCAGAGGGGTTTATCACAATCACAGTGAGGGCAGAGGAACATATCACGGTCACAGTGAGGGCAGAGGGGTATATCACGTTCACAGTGAGGGCAGAGGGGTATATCACATTCATGGTGATGGCAGAGTGGTATATCACCAACATAGTAACGGCAGAGGGGTATATCACCATCTCATTGAGGGCTGAGGGGTATATCACCATCACAGTGAGGGCAGAGGAGTATATCACGGTCACAGAGAGGGCAGAGGGGTATATTACCGTCACAGTGAGGGCAGAGGTGTATATCACCGTCACAGTGAGGGCAGAGGGGTATATCACCGTCACAGTGAGGGCAGAGGGGTATATCACGATTACAGTGAGGGCAGAGGTGTATGTCACAGTCACAGTGAGGGCAGAGGGATTTATCACAGCCACAGTGAGGGCAGAGGAATATATCACGTTCACAGTGAGGGTAGAGGGGTATATCATGTTCACAGTGAGGGCAGAGGGGTATATCACATTCATGGTGATGGCAGAGCGGTATATCACCAACATAGTAACGGCAGAGGGGTATATCACGTTCACAGTGAGGTCAGAAGGGTATATCACAGTCACAGTGAGGGCAGAGGGGTATTTCAAAGTCACAGTGAGGGCAGAGGGATATAATACATTCATAATGAGGGCAGAGGGATATATCACGGTCACAGTGAGGGTAGAGGGATATATCACGGTCACAGTGAGGGCAGAGCGGTATAGCACAGTTACAGTGAGGGCAGAGGGGTATATTATGTTTACAGTGAGGGCAGAGGGGTATATCACAGTCACAGTGAGTGTAGAAGGTTATATCACAGTCACAGTGAGGGCAGAGTGGTATATCACGATTACAGTGAGGGCAGAGGCGTATATCACGGTCACACTGAGGGCAGAGGTGTATATCACAGTCACAGTGAGGGCAGAAGGGTATAACACATTCTCAATGAGGGCAGAGGGGTATATCAAAGTCACAGTGAGTGCAGACGGGTATATCACAGTCACAGTGAGGGCAGAGGGGTATATCACAATCTCAATGAGGGCAGAGAGATATATCACGTTCACAGTGAGGGCAGAGGGGTATATCGCAGTCACAGTGTGGGCAGAGGGGTATAAAACAGTCACAGAGAGGGCATAGGGCTATATCACGTTCACAGTGAGGGCAGAGGGGTATATCACTGTCACAGTGAAGGCAGAGGGGTATATCACAGTCACAATGAGGGCACAAGGGTGTATCACAGGCATTGTGAGGGCAGAGGGGTATATCACAGTCGTACTGATGTCAGAGGGGTATATCACTACCAGAGTAAGGGCAGAGGGGTATATCACAGTCACAGTGAGGGCAGAGGGGTATGTCACTGCCACACTGAGGTCAGAGGGGTATATCACTGCCACACTGAGGGCAGAGGGGTATATCAGCATCACAGTGAGGGCAGAGGGGTATATAACTGTCACAGGGAGGGCCGAGGGGTATATCTCTGTCACAGTAAAGGCGGAATTGTATATCACTGCCACAGTGAGGGCAGAGGGGTATATCACTGCCACAGTGAGGACAGAGAGGTATATCACAGTCACAGTGAGGGCAGATGAGTATATCACAATCATAGAGGGGGCAGAGGGGTATATCACAGTCACCGTGAAGGCAGAGGCATATATCACTGCCACAGTGAGGGCAGAGGTGCATATCATCGTCATGGTGAGGGCAGAGGGGTATATCACTGTCACAGTGAGGGCAGAGGGGTATATCACTGTCACAGTGAGGGCAGAGGTGTAAATCAGAGTTACCATGAGGTCAGAGTGGTATATCACGGTCACAGTGAGGGCAGAGTGGTATAACACAGTCACAGTGAGGGCAGAGACGTATAACATGGTCACAGTGAGCGCAGAAGGATAGATCATGTTTACAGCAAGGGCAGAGGAGTATATTACAGTTACATTGAGCGCAGAGGGGTATATCACCATCACATTGAGGGCTGAGGGGTATATCACCATCACAGTTAGGGCACAGGAGTATATCACGGTCACAGAGAGGACAGAGGGGTATATCACCGTCACAATGAGGGCAGAGGGGTATATCACCATCACAGGGAGGGCAGAGAGTTATATCACAGTCACAGTGAGCGCAGAGTTGTATATCATATTCACAGTGAGGTCAGAGTGGTATATCACGGTGACAGTGAGGTCAGAGGGGTATATCACCGTCACAGTGAGAGCCGAGGGCTATATCACAGTCACAGTGAGGGCGGAGTTGTATATCACAGTCACAGTGAGGGCAGAGAGATATATCATGGTTACTGTGAGGGCAGAGGTGTATATCACGGTTAAAGTGAAGGCAGAGGGTTATATCACGGTCACAGTGAGGGCAAAGGGTATATCAAAGTCACAGTGAGGGCAGAGGGGTACATCACAGTCACAGTATTGGCAGAGGGGTATATCACAGTCACAGTTAGGGCTGAGTAGTCTATTGCGTTTAAATTGAGAGCTGCGAGGTATGTCACAGTCACAGTGAGGCAGAGGGATATATCACAGTCAGAGTGAGGGCAGATTTGTATATCTTGGTCACAGTGAATGCAGTGGCGGAGATCACGTTCACAGTGAGGGCAGAGGGGTATATCACCATTATAGTGAGGGCAGAGGGTTATATCATGTTCACAGTGAGGTCAGAGGTGTAGGTCACAGCCACAGTGAGTGCAGAGGGTTTTTTCACAGTCACAGTGAGGGCAGAGGAATATCTTACATTCACAATGAAGGCAGAGGGGTATATCACAGTCACAGTGAGGGCAGAGGGGTATATCACGTTCACAGTGAGGACAGAGCGGTATAACGCAGTCTCAGTGTGGGCAGAGGGGTATAAAACATTCACAGTGAGGGCATAGGGATAGATCACATTCACAGTGAGGTCAGAGGTGTACATCACAGTCACAGTGATGGCAGAGGTGTATATCACAATCACTGTGGGTACGGAAGGATATATCTCAGTCACAGTGAGGGCAGAGGGGTATATCACAGTTACAATGAGGGCAGAGTGGAATATCACTGTCACAGTGAAGTCATAGGGACATATCACGTTCACAGTGAGCTCAGAGATGTATATCACAGTCACCGTGAGGGCAGAGGGGTATATTACAGTCACAGTGAGGGCAGAGGTGTATATCACAGTCACAATGAGGGCAGAAGGGTATATCACAGCCGTACTGAGGGCAGAGGTGTATATCACTACCACAGTGAGGGCAGAGGGGTATATCACAGTCGCATTGAGGAAAGATGGGTATATCAGGGTCACAGTGAGGGTAGAGGGGTATATCACATTCACGGTGAGGGCAGAGGGGTATATCACAGTCACAGTGAGGGCAGAGGGTTATATCACCATCACCGTGAGGGCAGAGGTGTATATAACTGTCACAGTGAGGGCCGAGGGGTATATCACTGCCACAGTGAGGGCAGATGAGTATATCACAATCATAGAGGGGGCAGAGGGTTATATCACAGTCACAGTGAGGGCAGAGGCCTATATCGCTGCCACAGTGAGGGCAGAGGTGCATATCACCGTCATGGTGAGGGCAGATGGATTTATCACTGTCACAGTGAGGGCAGAGTGGTATATAACTGCCACAGTGAGGGCAGAGGGGTGTATCACTGCCAAAGAGAGGGCAGAGATGTATATCACCATCACTGTAAGGGCAGATGAGTATATCACAATCATAGATGGGGCAGATGGGTATCTCACAGTCACAGTGAGGGCAGAGGCGTATATCGCTGCCACAATGAGGGCAGAGGTGCATATCACCGTCATGGTGAGGGCAGATGGGTATATCACTGTCACAGTGAGGGCAGACGTGTATAGCAGAGTTACCGTGAGGTCAGTGTGGTATATCACTGTCACAATGAGCGCAGATTGGTATATCACAGTCTCAGTGAGGGCAGAGAAGTATAACACGGGCACAGTGAGCGCAGAAGGGTATATCATGGTCACAGTGAGGGCAGAGGAGTATATTACAGTCACAGTGAGCGCAGAGGGATATATCACCATCGCAGTGAGGGCAGAGGGGTATATCACCATCACAGTGAGGGCAGAGGGGTATAACACAGTCGCAGTGAGCGCAGAGATGTATATCATATTCACAGTGAGGTCAGAGGGGAATAACACGGTCACAGTGAGGTCAGAGGGGTATATCACCATCAGAGTGAGAGCGGAGGGGTATATCACAGTCACAGTGAGGGCAGAGAGATATATCACGGTTACTGTGAGGGCAGAGGAGTATATCACAGTCAGAGTGAAGGCAGAGGGTTATATCACCGTCATGGTGAGGGCAGAGGGGTATATCACTGTCACAGTGAGGGCAGAGGTGTATATCAGAGTTACCATGAGGTCAGAGTGGTATAACACGGTCACAGTGAGCGCAGAAGGATATATCGTGGCCACAGTGAGGGCAGAGGAGCATATTACAGTCAAAGTGAGCGCAGAGGGGTATATCACCGTCACATTGAAGGCTGAATGGTATATCACCATCACAGTGAGGGCAGAGGAGTATATCACTGTCACAGAGAGGGCAGAGGGGTATATCACCGTCACAATGAGGGCAGAGGGGTATATCACAGTCCCAGTGAGGGCAGAGGGTTATATCACAGTCACAGTGAGGGCAGAGAGATATATCACGGTCAGAGTGAAGGCAGAGGGGTATATCACGGCCACAGTGAGGGCAGAGGGGTATATCACAGTCACAGTTAATGGCCGAGTGGTCTATTGCGTTTAAATTGAGAGCTGCGAGGTATGTCACAGTGACAGTGAGGGCAGAGGGGTATATCACAGTCAGAGTGAGGGCAGAGTTGTATATCTTGGTCACATTGAATGCAGATGCGGAGATCACGTTCACAGTGAGTGCAGAGGGGTTTATCACCATTATAGTGAGGGCAGAGGGGTGTATCATGTACACAGTGAGGTCAGAGGTGTATGTCACAGTCACAATGAGGGCAGAGGAGTTTATCACAGTCACAGTGAGGGCAGAGGAATATATTACATTCACAATGAGGGCAGAGGGATATATCATGGTCACAGTGAGGGCTGAGTGGTATATCATGTTCACAGTGAGGGCAGAGTGATATATCACTGCCACAGTGAGGGCAGATGAGTATATCACAATCATAGAGGGGGCAGAGGGGTGCATCACAGTCACAGTGAGGGCAGAGGCGTATATCGCTGCCACAGTGAGGGCAGAGGTGCATATCACCGTCATGGTGAGGGCAGATGGATTTATCACTGTCACAGTGAGGGCAGAGGGGTATATAACTGTCACAGTGAGGGCCGAGGGGTATATCACTCCCACAGTTAGGGCGGAGTGGTATATCACTGCCACAGTGAGGGCAGAGATGTATATCACCATCACTGTGAGGGCAGATGAGTATATCACAATCATAGAGGGGGCAGATGGGTATATCACAGTCACAGTGAGGGCAGAGGCGTATATCACTGCCACAATGAGGGCAGAGGTGCATATCACCGTCATGGTGAGGGCAGATGGGTATATCACTGTCACAGTGAGGGCAGACGTGTATATCAGAGTTACCGTGAGGTCAGAGTGGTATATCACTGTCTCAGTGAGCGCAGAGTGGTATATCACAGTCTCAGTGAGGGCAGAGAAGTATAACACGGTCACAGTGAGCGCAGAAGGGTATATCATGGTCACAGTGAGGGCAGAGGAGTATATTACAGTCACAGTGAGCGCAGAGGGATATATCACCATCACAGTGAGGGCAGAGGGGTATATCACAGTGACAGTGAGGGCAGAGGGGTATATCACCGTCACAGTGAGGGCAGAGGGGTATAACACAGTCGCAGTGAGCGCAGAGATGTATATCATATTCACAGTGAGGTCAGAGGGGTATATCACGGTCACAGTGAGGTCAGAGGGGTATATCACCATCACAGTGAGAGCGGAGGGGTATATCACCATCACAGTGAGGGCAGAGAGATATATCACGGTTACTGTGAGGGCAGAGGTGTATATCACGGTCAGAGTGAAGGCAGAGGGTTATATCACCGTCATGGTGAGGGCAGAGGGGTATATCACTCTCACAGTGAGGGCAGAGGTGTATATCAGACTTACCGTGAGGTCAGAGTGGTATATCACAGTCACAGTGAGGGCAGAGTGGTATATCACAATCACAGTGAGGGCAGAGACGTATAACACGGTCACAGTGAGCGCAGAAGGGTATATCGTTGCCACAGTGAGGGAAGAGGAGCATATTACAGTCAAAGTGAGCGCAGAGGGGTATATCACCATCACATTGAGGGCTGAGGGGTATATCACAATCTCAGTGAGGGCAGAGGAGTATGTCACTGTCACAGAGAGGGCTGAGGGGTATATCACCATCACAGTGAGGGCAGAGGGGTATATCACTGTCACAATGAGGGCAGCGGGGTATATCACAGTCACAGTGAGCGCAGAGTTGTATATCATATTTACAGTGAGGTCAGAGGGGTATATCACGGTCACAGTGAGGTCAGAGGGGTAGATCACTGTCACAGTGAGAGCCGAGGGGTATATCACAGTCACAGTGAGCGCAGAAGCGTATATCACAGTCACAGTGAGGGCAGAGGGTTATATCACAGTCGCAGTGAGGGCAGAGAGATATATCACGGTCAGATTGAAGGCAGAGGGGTATTTCATGGTCACAGTTAATGGCCGAGTGGTCTATTGCGTTTAACTTGAGAGCTGCGAGGTATATCACAGTCAGAGTGAGGGCAGAGTTGTATATCTTGGTCACATTGAATGCAAATGCGGAGATCACGTTCAAAGTGAGTGCAGAGGGGTTTATCACCATTATAGTGAGGGCAGAGGCTTTATATCAATACACAATGAGGTCAGAGTTGTATGTCACAGTCACAATGAGGGCAGAGGGGTTTATCACAGTCACAGTGAGGGCTGAGGGGTATATAATGCTCACAGTGAGGGCAGAGGGGTATATCGCAGTCACAGTGTGGGCAGAGGGGTATAAAACAGACACAGTGAGGGCATAGGGATATATCACGTTCACAGTGAGGTCAGAGGTGTACATCATAGTCACAGTGAGGGCAGAGGTTTATATCGCAATCACTGCGGGTACAGTGGGATATATCACAGTCACAGTGAGGGCATAGGGGTATATCACAGTCATAATGAGGTCAGAGGTGTACATCACAGTCAGAGTGTGGGCAGAGGGGTATATCACTGTCACATTGAGGGCATAGTGGAATATCACTGTCATAGTGAGGGCAGAGGAGTATATCACAGTCACAGTGAGGGCAGAGGCGTATATCACTGTCACACTGAGGGCAGAGGGGTATATCACTACCACAGTGAGGGCAGAGGGGTATATAACTGTCAGAGTGAGGGCCGAGGGATATATCACTGTCACAGTTAGGGCGGAGGGGTATATCACTGCCACAGTGAGGGTAGAGGGGTATATCACTGCCACTGTGAGGGCAGAGAGGTATATCACTGTCACAGCGAGGGCAGATGAGTATATCACAATCATAGAGGGGGCAAAGGGGTATATAACATTCACAGTGAGGGCAGAGGCGTATATCACTGCCACAGTGAGGGCAGATATGCATGTCATGGTGAGGGCAGAGGGGTATATCACCATCACAGTGAGGGCAGAGGGGTATATCACTGTCACAGTGAGGCAGAGGTGTATATCAGAGTTACCGTGAGGTCAGAGTGGTATATCACAGTCACAGTGAGGGCAGAGTGGTATATCACAATCACAGTGAGGGCAGAGACGTATAACACAGTCAAAGTGAGCGCAGAGGGGTATATCACCATCACATTGAGGGCTGAGGAGTATATCACCATCACATTGAGGGCAGAGGAGTATATCACTGTCACAGAGAGGGCTGAGGGGTATATCACCGTCACAGTGAGGGCAGAGGGGTATATCACAGTCACAATGAGGGCAGAGGGGTATATCACAGTCACAGTGAGCGCAGAGTTGTATATCATATTCACAGTGAGGTCAGAGGGGTATATCACGGTCACAGTGAGGTCAGAGGGGTATATCACTGTCACAGTGAGAGCCGAGGTGTATATCACAGTCATAGTGAGCGCAGAAGGGTATATCACAGTCACAGTGAGGGCAGAGGGTTATATCACAGTCACAGTGAGGGCAGAGAGATATATCACGGTCAGAGTGAAGGCAGAGGGGTATATCACGGTCACAGTGAGGGCAGAGGGGTATATCACAGTCACAGTTAATGGCCGAGTGGTCTATTGCGTTTAAATTGAGAGCTGTGAGGTATGTCACAGAGACAGTGAGGGCAGAGGGGTATATCACAGTCAGAGTGAGGGCATAGGGGTATATCACGTTCACAGTGAGGTCAGAGGTGTACATCACAGTCAGAGTGTGGGCAGAGGGGTATATCACTGTCACAATGAGGGCATAGTGGAATATCACTGTCACAGTGAGGGCAGAGGCGTATATCACTGTCACACTGAGGGCAGAGAGGTATATCACCGTCACAGCGAGGGCAGATGAGTATATCACAATCATAGAGGGGGCAAAGGGGTATATAACATTCACAGTGAGGGCAGAGGCGTATATCACTGCCACAGTGAGGGCAGATATGCATGTCATGGTGAGGGCAGAGGGGTATATCACCATCACTGTGTGGGCAGAGGGGTATATCACTGTCACAGTGTGGCAGAGGTGTATATCAGAGTTACCGTGAGGGCAGAGGGGTCTATCACGGACACAGTGAGCGCAGAGTGGTATATCACTGACACAGTGAGGGCAGAGCTGTATATCACGATCACAGTGAGCGCAGAAGGGTATATCATGGTCACAGTAAGGGCAGAGGAGTATATTACAGTCACAGTGAGCGCAGAGTGGTATATCACCATCACAATGAAGGCTGAGGGGTATATCATCATCACAGTGAGGGCAATGGAGTATATCACTGTCACAGAGAGGGCAGAGGGGTATATCACCGTCACAGTGAGGGCAGAGGCGTATATCACTGTCACAGTGAGCTCAGAGGAGTATATCACTGTCACAGTGAGGGCAGAGGAGTATATCACAGTCACAGTGAGGACAGTGGGGTATATCACAGTCACAGTGAGGGCAGAGGCGTATATCACTGTCACAGTGAGCGCAGAGGGGTATATCACTGTCACAGTGAGGGCAGAGGAGTATATCACCATCACAATGTGGGCAGAAAGTTATATCACTGCCACAGTGAGGGCAGAGTGGTATATCACCGTCACAGTGAGGGCAGATGGATATATCAGGGTCACAGTGAGGGTAGAGGGGTATATCACAGTCGCAGTGAGGGCGGAGCGGTATATCACTGCCACACCAAGGGCAGGGGGGTTTATCACTGCCACAGTGAGGGCAGATGGGTGTATCAGGGTCACAGTGAGGGTAGAGGGGTATATCACAGTCACGGTGAGGGCAGAGGTGTATGTCACTGCCACACTGAGGCCAGAGGGGTATATCACAATCACAGTCGCAGTGAGGGCAGAGGGGTATATCACCATCACAGTGAGGGCAGAGGGGTATATCACCATCACAGTGAGGGCAGAGGGGTATATCACCATCACAGTGAGGGCAGAGGGTATATAACTGTCTCAGTGAGTGCCGAGGGGTATATCACTGTTACAGGTAGGGCGGAGTGGTATATCACTGCCACACTGAGGGCAGAGGGGTATATCACCGTCACAGTGAGGGCAGATGAGTATATCACAATCATAGAGGGGGCAGAGGGGTATATCACAGTCACAATTATGGCAGAGGCGTATATCACTGCCGCAGTGAGGGCAGAGATGCATATCACCGTCATGGTGATGGCAGAGGGGTAAATCACAGTCACAGTGAGGGCAGAGGGGTATATCACTGTCAAAGAGAGGGCAGAGGTGTATATCAGAGTTACAGTGAGGGCACAGTGGTATATCACAGTCACAGTGAGTGCAGAGGGGTATTTCGCAGTCATAGTGAGGGCTGAGGGGTATATCACCATCACAGTGTGGGCAGAGGGGTACATCACCGTCACAGTGAGGGCCGAGGGGTATATCACAGTCACAGCGAGCGCAGAGGGGTACATCACAGTCACAGTGAGGGCAGAGTTGTATATCACAGTCACAGTGAGGGCAGAGAGATATATCACGGTTACTGTGAACGCAGAGGTGTATATCACGGTCACAGTGAGGGCAGAGGGGAATATCACTGTCACACTGTCGGCAGAGGGGTATATCACAGTCACAGTGAGGGCAGAGCTTTATATCACAGTTACACAGAGGGGAGAGGGCTATATCACGGTCACAGCGAGCGCAGAGTGGTATATCACAGTTACAGTGGGGGCAGAGGGGTATATCACAGTCACAGTGAGGGCAGAGAGGTATATCACCGTCACAGTGAGGGCAGAGGGGTATATAACAGTCACAATGAGGTCATAGGGGTATATCGCTGCCACAGTGAGGGCAGAGGTGTATATCACAGTCACAGTGAGGGCAGATGGGTATATCACAGTAACAGTGTGGGCACAGGGGGGTATAACACCGTCACAGTGAGGGCAGTGGGATATATCACATCTTAGAGTGGGCAGAGGGGTATATCAAAGTCACAGTGAGGGCAGAGGTGTATATCACAGTCATAGAGAGGTCAGAGGTGTATATGACGGTCACAGTGATGGCAGAGTGTTGTATCACCTTTACAGTGAGGGCAGAAAAGTATATCACAATCATGGTGAGGGCAGATGGGTATACCCCAGTTACAGTGAGAGCTGAGGGGTATATCACAGTCATAGAGAGGGCAGAGGAGTATATCACAGTCACAGTGAGGGCAGAGGAGTATATCACCATCACAGTGAGGGCAGAGGTGTATATCACTTTAACATTGATGGCAGGGGGGTATATCACCGTCACAGTGAGGGCAGAGGTGTATATCACAGTCACAGTGAGGGCAGATGGGTATATCACAGTCACAATGAGGGCAGGGGGGTATATCACAGTCACAGTGAGGGCAGAGGGGTTTATCACTGTCAAAGTGAAAGCAGAGGGATATATCATGGTCACATTGAAGACAGAGGAATATATAACGGTAACATTGAGGGCAGAGGGGTATATTACAGTCACAGTGAGGGCAGTGGGATATATCCTGGTCACAGTGATGGCAGAGAGGTATATCACAGACACAGTGAGGGCAGAGGGATATATCACAGTCACATTGAGGACAGAGGCGTATATCACTGTCACAGTGACGGCAGAGTGTTATATCACATTCCCAATGATGGCAGAGGTGTATATCACTTTCACAGTTTGGGCAGAGGTGTATATCACTGTCACAGTGAAGGCAGAGGGGTATATCACGGTACCAGTGAGGGCAGAGGGTTATATCACAGTGACAGTGAGGGCAATGGGGTTTATAACCGTCAAAGTGAGGGCAGAGGTGTATATCACTGTCACAGTGAGGGCAGAGGGGTATATCACAGTCACAGTGAAGGCAGAGGGGTATATCACGGTACCAGTGAGGGCAGAGGGTTATATCACAGTGACAGTGAGGGCAATGGGGTTTATAACCGTCAAAGTGAGGGCAGAGGGGTATATCACCTTCACAGTGATGGCAGAAGTGTATATCACAGTCATGGTGACGGCAGAGGGCTATATCACAGTCACAGTGAAGGCAGAGGAGTATATCACAGTCACAGTGAGGGGCGAGGCATATATCACAGTCACAGTGAGGGCAGATGTATATATCACGTTCATAGTGAGGGCTGAGAGGTATATCACAGTCACAGTGAGGGCAGTGTAATATATCACATTCACAATGAGGGCAGAGGGATATATCACTGTTACAGTGATGGCAGAGGGTTATATCACAGTCATAGTGAGAGCAAAGGAATCTATCACTGTCACATTTATGGCAGAGATTTATATCACCGTCACAATGAGGGCCGAGGTGTATATCACCGTCACAGTGAGGGCAGAGGGTTATATCACGGTATCAGTGAGGGCAGTGGGGTATATCACCGCCTCAGTGAGGTCAGAGAGGTATATCACTTTCACAGTGAGGTTAGACTGGTATATCACTATCACAGTGAGGCAGAGAGGTATATCAGAGTCAAAGTGAGGGCAGAGGCGTATTCCATAATCACAGTGAGGTAACAGTGTTTTAACGCATTCACATTGTGGTCAGAGGTGTATATCACAGTCACATTGAGGGCATAGAAATAAATCACAGTTACAGTGAGGGGAGAGGTGTATATCACGATCACGGTGAGGGCAGAGGGGTATATCACACTCACAGTGTGGACATGGGGTATATCACATTCACAGTTAGGGCAGAGTAGTCTATTGCGTTTACATTGAGGGAAGAGGGGTATGTCACAGTCACAGTGAGGGCAGAGGTGTATATCACAGTCACAGTGAGGGCAGATGCGTATATCACGTTCACAGCGATGGCAGAGTGTTATATCACCATTATAGTGAGGGCAATTCCCAATGATGTCAGAGGGGTATATCACAGTCACACTGACAGAAGAGTCATATATCACTCTCACAGTCAGGCCAGAGGGGTATATAACTGTCATGGTGAGGGCAGAGGGGTGTATCAAGCTCACTGTGAGTGCACAGGGGTATATCACAGTCACAGTTAGAGCAGAGGTATACATCACAGTCACAGTGAGGTCAGAGGGGTATATCATGGTCACAGTGAGGGCTGAGGGATATATCACAGTCACAGTGAGGGCAGAGGAATCTATCTCGGTTACATTGATGGCAGAGGGTTATATCACAGTCACAGTGAGGGCAGAGGGTTATATCACAGTCGCAATGAGGTGAGAGGGTTATATCACAGTCACAGTGAGGGTAGAGTGATATATCATGGTCACAGTGAGGTCAGAGGGATAAAGCACAGTCACAATGAGGGCATAGGGATATAACACGTTCACAGTGAGGGCAGAGTGGTATATCACAGTCACAGTGTTGGGCAGAGGGGTATAGCACAGTCACAGTGAGGGCATAGGGATATATCACGTTCACAGTGAGGGCAGAGGTGTATATCACTGGCACAGTACGGGCAGTGGGATATATCACAGTCACAGTGAGGGCAGGGGTGTATGTCACATTCACAGTGATGGCAGAGGGGTATATCACCTTCACAGTGAGGGCTGGTGTATATCACAGTCAGGGTGAGGGCAAAGGGCTATATCACAGTCACAGTGAGATTAGAGGGGTATATCTCATTCACAGTTAGTGCAGAGGGGTATATCACAGTCACAGTGAGGGCAGAGGGTTATATCACAGTCACAGTGAGGTGAGAGGGTTATATCACAGTCACAGTGAGGACAGAGTGATATATCATGGTCACAGTGAGGTCAGAGGGATAAAGCACAGTCACTTTGAGGGCATCGGGATATAACACGTTCACAGTGAGGGCAGAGTGGTATATCACAGTCACAGTGAGGGCGAAGGGGTATATCACGGTCACAGTGAGGGCAGAGGGATATAGCACAGTCACAGTGAGGGCATAGGGATATATCACGTTCACAGTGAGGGCAGAGGGGTATATCACTGGCACAGTAAGGGCAGTGGTATATATCACGGTCACAGTGAGGGCAGAGTAATATATTACGGTCACAGTGAGGGCAGGTGTGTATATCACATTCACAGTGATGGCAGAGGGGTATATCACGTTCACAATGAGGGCTGGTGTATATCACAGTCAGGGTGAGGGCAGAGGGGTATATCACAGTCACAGTGAGATTAGAGGGGTATATCACGTTCACAGTGAGTGCAGAGGGGTATATCACAGTCACAGTGAGGTCAGAGGTGTTTATCACAGTCACAGTGAGGGCAGAAGAATATATTATGGTCACAGTGAGGGCAGAGGGATATATCACAGTCACAGTGAGGGCAGTGGAATCTATCATGGTCACAGTGAGGTCAGAGGTATATAGCACAGTCACAGTGAGGGCATAGGTATATATCATTTTCACATTGAGGGCAGAGTGGTATATCACAGTCACAGTTAGGGCAGAGGGGTTTATCACGGTCACAGTGAGGGCAGAGGGATATATTACGGTCACAGTTAGGGCAGAGGGGTATATCACGTTCACTGTGAGGGCAGAGGAGTATATCATGGACAGAATGATGGCAGGGGTGTATATCACTGTCACAGGGTAGGCGGAATGGTATATCACTGCCACAGTAAGGGCAGAGGGGTTTATCACTGCCACACTGAGGGCAGAGGGGTATGTCACTGCCACAGTGAGGGTAGAGGGGTATATCACAGTCACGGTGAGGGCAGAGATGTACATCACGGTTACAGTGATTGCTGAGGGGTATATCACTGTCACAGTGAGGCAGAGGTGAATATCAACGTCACAGTGAGGGCAGAGGTGTATATCACCGTCACAGTGAGTGCAGAGGAGTATATCACATTCACAGTGACGGCAGAGGGGCATATCACCGTCACAGTGAGGGCAGATACGTATATCACCGTTACAGTGTGGGCAGAGGGGTATATCACAGTCACAGTGAGGGCAGAGCGGTATATCACTCTCACAGAGTGGACAAGGGGAATATCACAGTCACAGTTAGGGCAGAGTGGTCTATTGCGTTTACATTGAGGGAACAGGGGTATATCACAGTCACAGTGAGGGCAGACGGGTATCTCACGATCAGAGTGAGGGCGGGGGGTATATCACCATCATAGTGAGGGCAGTGTTATATATTACATTCACAATGAGGTCAGAGGGGAATATCACAGTGACACTGAGGGGAGAGGGATATATCACGGTCACGGTGAGGTCAGAGGGGTATATCACAGTCACACTGAGAGAAGAGGCATATATCAGGCTCACGTGAGGGCCGAGGGGTATATCACATTCACAGTGTGATTAGAAGGGTATATCACAGTTACAGTGAGTGCAGAGGGGTATATCAAAGACTCAGTGAGGGCAGAGGGGTATATCACAGTCACAGTGAGGGCAGAGGGGTAAATCATGTGCACAGTGAGGGCAGAGTGGTATATCACATTCACATTGATGGTAGAGGGGTATATCACCTTCACAGTGAGGGCTGAAGTGTATATCACAGTCATGGTGAGGGCAGAGGGGTATATCACTGTCAGAGTGAGATTAGAGGGGGACATCGCATTCACAGTGAGTGCAGAGGGGTATTTCACAGTCACAGTGAGGGCACTGGAATCTATCATGGTCACAGTGAGGGCAGAGTGATATGTCATGGTCACAGTGAGGTCAGAGGGATATAGCACAGTCACAGTGAGGGCAGAGGGATATATCATGTGCACAGTGAGGGCAGAGTGGTATATCACATTCACAGTTAGGGCAGAGGGGTATATCACCTTCACAGTAAGCGCTGAAGTGTATATCACAGTCATGGTGAGGGCAGAGAGGTATATAACTGTCAGAGTGAGATTAGAGGGGAATATCACATTCACAGTGATTGCAGAGGGGTATTTCACAATCACAGTGAGGGCAGAGGTGTTTATCACAGTCACAGTTAAGGCAGAGGGGTATATCACAGTCACAGTGAGGGGCGAGGCATATATCACAGTCACAGTGAGGGCAAATTTATATATCACGTTCATAGTGAGGGCAGAGAGGTATATCATAGTCACAGTGAGGGCAGTGTAATATATCACATTCACAATGAGGGCAGAGGGATATATCACTGACACAGTGAGGGCGGAGGGTTATATCACAGTCATAGTGAGGCCAAAGAAATCTATCAATGTCACATTGATGGCAGAGGGTTATATCACCATCACAATGAGGGCCGAGGTGTATATCACCGTCACAGTGAGGGCAGAGGGTTATATCACGGTATCAGTGAGGGCAGTGGGGTATATCACCGCCTCAGTGAGGGCAGATGGTTATATCACATTCACAGTGAGGTTAGACTGGTATATCACGATCACGGTGAGGCAGAGAGGTATATCAGAGTCAAAGTGAGGGCAGAGGGGTATTCCATAATCACACTGAGTTCAAAGTGTTTTAACGTATTCACATTGTGGTCAGAGGTGTATATCACAGTCACAGTGATAGCATAGAAATAAATCACAATCACAGTGAGGGCAGAGGTGTTTATCACAGTCACAGTGAAGGCAGAGTGGTATATCACAGTCACAGTGAGGGGCGAGGCATATATCACAGTCACAGTGAGGGCAAATGTATATATCACGTTCATAGTGAGGTCAGAGCGGTATATCACAGTCACAGTGTGGACATGGGGAATATCACAGTCACAGTGAAGGCAGAGGGGTATATCACAGTCACAGTGAGGGGCGAGGCATATATCACAGTCACAGTGAGGGCAAATGTATATATCACGTTCATAGTGAGGGCAGAGGGGTATATCACAGTCACAGTGAGGGCAGAGGGTTATATCAGTCACAGTGAGGGCAGAGGGGTATATCACAGTCACAGTGAAGGCAGAGGGGTATATCACAGTCACAGTGAGTGGCGAGGTATATATCACAGTCACAGTGAGGGCAGAGAGGTATATCACAGTCACAGTGAGGGCAGTGTAATATATCACATTCACAATGAGGGCAGAGGGATATATCACTGTCACAATGATGGCTGAGGGTTATATCACAGTCATAGTGAGGGCAAAGGAATCTATCACTGTCACATTGATGGCAGAGGGTTATATCACCGTCACAATGAGGGCCGAGGTGTATATCACCGTCACAGTGAGGGCAGAGGTTTATATCACGGTATCAGTGAGGCCAGTGGGGTATATCACCACCTCAGTGAGTGCAGAGGGGTATATCACATTCACAGTGAGGTTAGACTGGTATATCACGGTCACAGTGAGGCAGAGAGGTATATCAGAGTCAAAGTGAGGGCAGAGGGGTATTGCATAATCACAGTGTGGTCACAGTGTTTTAATGCATTCACATTGTGGTCAGAGGTGTATATCACAGTCACAGTGAGGGCATAGAAATAAATCACGGTTACAGTGAGGGCAGAGGTGTATATCATGATCACGGTGAGGGCAGAGGGGTATATCACAGTCACAGTGAGGTCAGAGCGGTATATCACACTCACAGTGTGGACATGGTGTATATCACATTCACAGTTAGGGCAGAGTAGTCTATTGCGTTTACATTGAGGGAAGAGGGGTATGTCACAGTCACAGTGAGGGCAGAGGGGTATATCACAGTCACAGTGAGGGCAGAGGGGTATATCACAGTCACAGTGAGGGCAGATGCGTATCTCACGATCAGAGTGAGGGCAGAGGGGTATATCTTGGTCACAGTGAAGGCAGAGGCGTATATCACGTACACAGCGGTGGCAGAGTGGTATATCACCATTATAGTGAGGGCAATTCCCAATGATGTCAGAGGGGTATGTCACAGTCACACTGACAGAAGAGTCATATATCACTCTCACAGTGAGGGCAGAGGGGTATATAACCGTCATGGTGAGGGCAGAGGGGTATATCACAGTCACAGTGAGGGCAGAGGTGTACATCACAGTCACAGTGAGGACAGAGGGGTATATCATGGTCACAGTGAGGGTAGAGGGGTATATCACGGTCACAGTGAGTGCAGAGGGATATATCACAGTCATAGTGAGGGCAGAGGAATCTATCTCGGTCACATTGATGGCAGAGGGTTATATCACAGTCACGGTGAGGGCAGAGGTGTATATCACAGTCACAGTGAGGGCAGAGGGGTATATCACAGTCACAGTGAAGGCAGAGGGGTATATCACAGTCACAGTGAGGGCCGAGGAATATATCACAGTCACAGTGAGGGCAGTGTAATATATCACATTCACAATGAGGGCAGAGGGATATATCACTGTCACAGTGATGGCTGAGGGTTATATCACAGTCATAGTGAGGGCAAAGGAATCTATCACTGTCACATTGATGACAGAGGGTTATATCACCGTCACAATGAGGGCCGAGGTGTATATCACCGTCACAGTGAGGGCAGAGGGTTATATCACGGTATCATTGAGGGCAGTGGGGTATATCACCGCCTCAGTGAGGGCAGAGGGGTATATCACATTCACAGTGAGGTTAGACTGGTATATCACGGTCACAGTGAGGCAGAGAGGTATATGAGAGTCAAAGTGAGGGCAGAGGGGTATTCCATAATCACAGTGTGGTCACAGTGTTTTAACGCATTCACATTGTGGTCAGAGGTGTATATCACAGTCACAGTGAGGGCATAGAAATAAATCACGGTTACAGTGAGGGCAGAGGTGTATATCACGATCACGGTGAGGGCAGAGGGGTATATCACACTCACAGTGTGGACATGGGGTATATCACGTTCACAGTTAGGGCAGAGTAGTCTATTGCGTTTACATTGAGGGAAGAGGGGTATGTCACAGTCACAGTGAGGGCAGAGGGGTATATCACAGTCACAGTGAGGGCAGAGGGGTATATCACAGTCACAGTGAGGGCAGATGCGTATCTCACGATCAGAGGGAGGGCAGAGGGGTATATCTTGGTCACAGTGAAGGCAGAGGGGTATATCACATTGACAGCGATGGCAGAGTGGAATATCACCATTATAGTGAGGGCAATTCCCAATGATGACAGAGGGATATGTCACAGTCACACTGACAGAAGGGTCATATATCACTCTCACAGTGAGGGCAGAGTGGTATATAACCGTCATGGTGAGGGCAGAGGGGTATATCAAGCTCACTGTGAGTGCAGAGGGGTATATCACAGTCACAGTGAGGGCAGAGGTGTACATCACAGTCACAGTGAGGACAGAGGGGTATATCATGGTCACAGTGAGGGTAGAGGGGTATATCACGGTCACAGTGAGGGCAGAGGGATATATCACAGTCACAGTGAGGGCAGAGGAATCTATCTCGGTCACATTGATGGCAGAGGGTTATATCACAGTCACGGTGAGGGCAGAGTGATATATCATGGTCACAGCGAGGTCAGAGGGATAAAGCACAGTCACAGTGAGGGCATAGGGATATAATATGTTCACAGTGAGGGCAGAGTGGTATATCACAGTCACAGTGAGGGCAGAGGGGTATATCACGGTCACAGTGAGGGCAGAGTGACATAGCACAGTCACAGTGAGGGCATAGGGATATATCACGTTCACAGTGATGGCAAAGGGGTTTATCATTGGCACAGTAAGGGCAGTGGGATATATCACGGTCACAGAGAGGGCCGAGGTTTATATCACAGTCACGGTGAGGGCAGAGGGTTATATCACAGTCACAGAGAGGGCAGAGGCATATATCACAGTCACAGTGAGGGCAGAGGTTAATATCACGGTCACAGTGAGGGCAGAGGGATATATTACGGTCACAGTGAGGGCAGAGGGGTATATTACGTTCACAGTGACAGCAGAGGAGTATATCATGGTCACAATGAGGGCAGAGGCGTATATCAGAGTCACAGTGAGTGCAGAGGGGTATATCACGGACAGAATGATGGCAGGGGTGTATATCACTGTCACAGTGAAGGCGGAGTGGTATATCACTGCCACAGTAAGGGCAGAGGGGTATATCACTGCCACACTGAGGGCAGAGGGGTATGTCACTGCCACAGTGAGGGTAGAGGGGTATATTACAGTCACGGTGAGGGCAGAGATGTACATCACGGTTACAGTGAGGGCTGAGGGGTATATCACTGTCACAGTGAGGCAGAGGTGAATATCAATGTCGCAGTGAGGGCAGAGGTGTATATCACAGTCACAGTGAGTGCAGAGGAGTATATCACATTAACAGTGACGGCAGAGCGGCATATCACCGTCACAGTGAGGGCAGAGACATATATCACCGTTACAGTGAGGGCAGAGGGGTATATCACAGTCACAGTGAGGGCAGAGGGGTATATCACTCTCACAGTGTGGACATGGGGAATATCACTGTCACAGTTAGGGCAGAGTGGTCTATTGCGTTTACATTGAGGGAAGATGGGTATGTCACAGTCACAGTGAGGGCAGAGGGGTATATCACAGTCACAGTGAGGGCAGACGGGTATCTCACGATTAAAGTGAGGGCGGGGGGTATATCACCATCATAGTGAGGGCAGAGGAATATATTACATTCACAATGAGGTCAGAGGGGAATATCACAGTGACACTGAGGGGAGAGGGATATATCACAGTCACACTGAGAGAAGAGGCATATATCATGCTCACGTGAGGGCAGAGGGGTATATCACAGTCACAGTGTGATTAGAGGGGTATATCACAGTCACAGTGAGTGCAGAGGGGTATATCAAAGTCTCAGTGAGGGCAGAGGGGTATATCACAGTCACAGTGAGGGGTGAGGCGTATATCACAGTCACAGTGAGGGCAGTTGTGTATATCACGTTCATAGTGAGGGCAGAGAGGTGTATCACAGTCACAGTGAGGGCAGAGTGATATAGCACAGTCACAGTGAGGGCATAGGGATATATCACGTTCACAGTGATGGCAGAGGGGTTTATCATTGGCACAGTAAGGGCAGTGGGATATATCACAGTCACGGTGAGGACAGAGGGTTATATCACAGTCACAGTGAGGGCAGAGGTTAATGTCACGGTCACAGTGAGGGCAGAGGGATATATTAAGGTCACAGTGAGGGCAGGGGGGTATATCACGTTCACAGTGACGGCAGAGGAATGTATCATGGTCACAATGAGGGCAGAGACGTATATCAGAGTCACAGTGAGTGCAGAGAGGTATATCATGATCTCAGTGTGGACAGAGGGGTATATCACAGTCACAGTGAGGGAAGAGGGCTATATCACAGTCACAGTGTGGACATTGGGAATATCACATTCACAATGAGGGCAGAGGGATATATCACTGTCACAGTGATGGCAGAGGCTTATATCACAGCAACAGTGAGGGCAGAGGCGTATATCACTGTCACAGTGACGGCAGAGTGTTATATCACATTCCCAATGATGGCAGAGGTGTATATCACTTTCACAGTTTGGGCAGAGGTGTATATCACTGTCACAGTGAAGGCAGAGGGGTATATCACGGTACCAGTGAGGGCAGAGGGTTATATCACAGTGACAGTGAGGGCAATGGGGTTTATAACCGTCAAAGTGAGGGCAGAGGTGTATATCACTGTCACAGTGAGGGCAGAGGGGTATATCACAGTCACAGTGAAGGCAGAGGGGTATATCACGGTACCAGTGAGGGCAGAGGGTTATATCACAGTGACAGTGAGGGCAATGGGGTTTATAACCGTCAAAGTGAGGGCAGAGGTGTATATCACTGTCATAGTGAGGGCAGAGGTGTATATCACTGTCACATTGATGGCAGAGGGGTTTCTCACCGTCACAGTGCGGGCAGAGGTTTATATCACTTTTACAGTCATGGCAGAGTGTTATATCACCTTCACAGTGAGGGCAGAAAAGTATATCACAATCATGGTGAGGGCAGATGGGTATATCCCAGTTACAGTGAGAGCAGAGGGGTATATCACAGTCACAGTGAGGGCAGAGGGGTATGTCACAGTCACAGTGAGCGCACAGGTGTATATTACATTTACAGTGATGGCAGAGTGTTATATCACCTTCATAGTGAGGGCAGATATGTATATCACAAACATGGCGAGGGCAGATGTGTATATCACAGTTACAGTGAGAGCAGAGGGGTATATTACAGTCACAGTGAGGGCAGAGGTACATATTACATTTACAGTGATGGCAGAGTGTTATATCACCTTCACAGTGAGGGCAGATATGTATATCACAAACATGGCGAGGGCAGATGTGTATATCACAGTTACAGTGAGAGCAGAGGGGTATATTACAGTCACAGTGAGGGCAGAGGTATATATTACATTTACAGTGATGGCAGAGTGTTATATCACCTTCACAGTGAGGGCAGATATGTATATCACAAACATGGCGAGGGCAGATGGGTATATCACAGTTACAGTGAGAGCAGAGGGGTATATAACCTTCACAGTGTGGACAGAGGGATATATCATGGTCACAGTGAGGGCAGATGGATATAGCACAGTCAAAGTGAGGGCATAGGGATATATAAAGTTCACAGTGAGGGCAGAGAGGTATATCATGGTTAAAATGAGGGCAGAGGGGTACATCACATTCACAGTGTGGGCTGATGGATATTTTACAGTCACAGTGCGGGCAGAGGGGTATATCACAGTCACAGTGATGGCAGAGGGGTATATCCCAGTCACAGAGAGGGCTTTAGCATATATCACGGTCACAGCGAGGGCAGAGGAATATATCGCATTCACAATGAGGGCAGAGGGATATATCACGGTCAATGTGATGGCAGAGAGGTATATCACAGTCACAGTGAGGGCAAAGGGATATAGCATGTTCACAGTTAGGACAGAGGAATATATCACATTCAAAATGAGGGCAGAGAGATATATCACGGTCACACTGAGGGCCGAGGGGTATATAACTGTCACAGTCAGGGCAGTGGGATATATCACGGTTACAGTGAGGGCAAGGTGGTATATCACAGTCACAGTGAGTGCAGAGGAATATATCGCATTCACAATGAGGGCAGAGGGATATATCATGTTCACAGTGAGGGCTGATGGATATATCACAGTCACAGTGAGGGCAGAGGGGCATATCAAAGACACCGTGAGGGCAAAGGGGTATATCACAGTCACATTGAGGGCAGAGGAATATTTCAAATTCACAATGAGGGCAGAGGGGTATATCACAGTCACAGTGAGGGCAGAGGTGTATATCAATGTCACAGTGAGGGCAGAGGGATATATCACAGTCACAGTGAGGGTAGAAGTTTATATCACAGTCACAGTGTGGGCAGAGGGATATATAACGGTCACTTTGAGGGCAGAGGGATATATCACAGTCACAGTGTGGGCAGAGGGGTATAACAAGGTCACAGTGATGGCAGAGGGGTATATCCCAATCACAGAGAGGTCATTAGCATATATCACGGTCACAGTGAGGGCAGAGGGATATATCACAGTCACAGAGAGGGTATTGGCGAATATCACGGTAACAGTGAGGGCAGAGAGATAAATCACGGTCAAAGTGAGGGCAGAGGGGGATATCACCTTCACAGTGAGGGCAGAGGGGTATATAACCGTCACAGTGAATACAGTGGTGAATATGATGTTGATATCATAGTCACAGTGAGGGCAGAGGAGTATATCATGGTCACAATGAGTGCAGAGGGGTATATCACAGTCACAGTGAGTGCAGAGGGGTATATCAGGGTCACAGCGAGGGCAGAGGGGTATATCACTGCCACAGTAAGGGCAGAGGAGTATATCACTGCCACACTGAGGGCAGACGGGTATATCACGTTCACAGTGAGGGGAGAGGGGTATATCGCAGTCACGGTGAGGGCAGAGATGTACATCAAAGTTAAAGTGAGGGCAGAGGGGTATATCAGAGTCACAATGAGGGCAGAGGGTTATATCACAGTCACGGTGAGGGCAGAACTGTATATCACGGTCACAGTGAGTGCAGAGGAGTATATCACAATCACAGTGAGGGCAGAGGGGTATATCACCTTCACAGTGAGGGCAGAGACGTAAAGCATTGTTACAGTGAGGGCAGAGGGGTATACCACGATCACAGTGTGGGCAGAGGGGTATATCACACTCACAGTGTGGACATGGGGAATATCACAGTCACAGTTAGGGCAGAGTGGTCTATTGCGTTTACATTGAGGGAAGAGGGGTATGTCACAGTCACAGTGAGGGCAGAGGGGTGTATCACAGTCACAGTGAGGGCAGACGGGTATCTCATGATCAGACTGAGGGCACAGGGGTATATCTTGGTCACAGTGAGGTCAGAAGGGTATATCACCATTATAGTGAGGGCAGAGGAATATATTACATTCGCAATGAGGTCAGAGGGGAATATCACAGTACACGGAGGGCAGAGGGATATATCACAGTCACAGTGAGGTCAGAGGGGTATATCACAGTCACACTGAGAGAAGAGGCAAATATCACGCTCACAGTGAGGGCAGAGGGGTATATCACAGTCACAGAGAAGGCAGAGGGGTATATCACATTCACAGTGAGGGCAGAGTGATATATCACGTCACAGTGAGGGCAGGGGTGTATATCACATTCACAGTGATGGCAGAGGGGTGTATCACCTTCACAGTGAGGGCTGGTGTATATCACAGTCAGGGTGAGGGCAGAGGGGTATAACACAGACACAATGAGATTAGAGGGGTATATCACGTTCACAGTAAGGGCATAAGTATATATCATGTTCACAGTGAGGGCAGAGTGGTATATCACAGTCACAGTTAGGGCAGAGGGATATATCACAGTCACAGTGAGGGCAGTGGAATCTATCATGGTCATAGTGATGGCAGAGGGTGATATAACAGTCACATTGAGGGCAGTGTTATATCACAATCGCAGTGAGGGTGGAGGGGTATATCACACTCACAGTGAGGGCAGAGGGATATAGCACAGTCACAGTGAGGGCATAGGAATATATTACATCCGCAATGAGGTCAGAGGGGAATATCACAGTGACACTGAGGGCAGAGGGATATTTCACAGTCACAGTGAGGTCAGAGGGGTATATCACAGTCACACTGAGAGAAGAGGCATATATCATGCTCACAGTGAGGGCAGAGGGGTATATCACAGTCACAGTGAGATTAGAGGGGTATATCACGTTCACAGTGAGTGCAGAGGGGTATATCACAGTCACAGTGAAGGCAGAGGGATATATCATGTGCACAGTGAGGCAAGACTGGTATATCACATTCACAGTGATAGCAGAGGGGTATATCACCTTCACAGTGAGGGCTGAAGTGTATATCACAGTCATGGTGAAGGCAGAGGGGTATATCACTGTCAGAGTGAGATTATGGTCAAAGGCATATATCACAGTCACAGTGAGGGCATAGAAATAAATCACGGTTACAGTGAGGGCAGAGGTGTATATCACGATCACGGTGAGGGCAGAGGGGTATATCACCGTCACAGTGAGGTCAGAGCGGTATATCACACTCACAGTGTGGACATGGGGTATATCACATTCAAAGTTAGGGCAGAGTAGTCTATTGCATTTACATTGAGGGAAGAGGGGTATGTCACAGTCATAGTGAGGGCAGAGGGGTATATCACAGTCACAGTGAGGGCAGAGGGGTATATCACCATTATAGTGAGGTCAGAGGAATATATTACATCCGCAATGAGGTCAGAGGGGAATATCACAGTGACACTGAGGGCAGAGGGATATATCACAGTCACAGTAAGGTCAGAGGGGTATATCACAGTCACATTGAGAGAAGAGGCATATATCACGCTCACAGTGAGGGCAGAGGGGTATATCACAGTCACAGTGAAGGCAGGGGTGTATATCACATTCACAGTGATGGCAGAGGGGTATATCACCTTCACAGTGAGGGCTGGTGTATATCACAGTCAGGGTGAGGGCAGAGGGGTATATCACAGTCACAGTGAGATTAGAGGGGTATATCACGTTCACAGTGAGTGCAGAGGGGTATATCACAGTCACAGTGAGGGCAGAGGGATATATCATGGTCACAGTGAGGGCAGAGGGATATAGCACAGTCAAAGTGAGGGCAGAGGGATATATCATGTGCACAGTGAGGGCAGAGTGGTATATCACATTCACAGTGATGGCAGAGGGGTATATCACCTTCACAGTGAGGGCTGAAGTGTATATCACAGTCATGGTGAGGGCAGAGGAGTATATCACTGTCAGAGTGAGATTAGAGGGGTATATCACATTCACAGTGAGTGCAGAGGGGTATTTCACAGTCACAGTGAGGGCAGAGGTGATTATCACAGTCACAGTGAAGGCAGAGGGGTATATCACAGTCACAGTGAGGGCAGAGGGGTATATCACAGTCACAGTGAGGGCAGAGGGGAATATCACACTCACAGTGAAGGCAGAGGGGTATATCACAGTCACAGTGAGGGGCGAGGCATATATCACAGTCACAGTGAGGGCAGATGTATATATCACGTTCATAGTGAGGGCAGAGAGGTATATCACAGTCACAGTGAGGGCAGTGTAATATATCACATTCACAATGAGGGCAGAGGGATATATCACTGTCACAGTGATGGCAGAGGGTTATATCACAGTCATAGTGAGGGCAAACGAATCTATCACTGTCACATTTATGGCAGATGGTTATATCACCGTCACAATGCGGGCCGAGGTGTATATCACCGTCACAGTGAGGGCAGAGGGGTATATCACGGTATCAGTGAGGGCAGTGGGGTATATCACCGCCTCAGTGAGGGCAGAGGGGTATATCACATT
Source organism: Carcharodon carcharias (assembly GCF_017639515.1). Lineage (NCBI taxonomy): Eukaryota > Metazoa > Chordata > Chondrichthyes > Lamniformes > Lamnidae > Carcharodon > Carcharodon carcharias. The sequence goes on along the minus strand of NC_054482.1, from coordinate 39,164,890 downwards.
CACAGTGAGGTTAGACTGGTATATCACGATCACAGTGAGGCAGAGAGGTACATGAGAGTCAAAGTGAGGGCAGAGGGGTATTCCATAATCAAAATGACGTCACAGTGTTTTAACGCATGCACATTGTGGTCAGAGGTTTATATCACAGTCACAGTGAGGGCATAGAAATAAATCACAGTTACAGTGAGGGCAGAGGTGTATATCATGATCACGGTGAGGACAGACGGTTATATCATGGTCACAGTGTGGGTAGAGGGGTATATCACGGTCACAGTGAGGGCAGAGGGATATATCACAGTCACAGTGAGGGCAGAGGAATCTATCTCGGTCACATTGATGGCAGAGGGTTATATCACAGTCACAGTGAGGGCAGAGGGTTATATCACAGTCGCAATGAGGTGAGAGGGTTATATCACAGTCACAGTGAGGGCAGAGTGATATATCATGGTCACAGTGAGGCCAGATGGATAAAGCACAGTCACAGTGAGGGCAGAGTGGTATATCACAGTCACAGTGAGGGCAAAGGGGTATATCATGGTCACAGTGAGGACAGGGGGATATAGCACAGTTACAGTAAAGGCAAAGGGATATAACACGTTCACAGTGAGGGCAGAGGGGTATATCACTGGCACAGTAAGGGCAGTGGTATACATCACGGTCACAGAGAGGGCCGAGGCTTATATCACAGTCACAGTGAGGGCAGAGGGTAATATCACGGTCACAGTGAAGGCAGACGAATATATTACGGTCACAGTGAGGGCAGGGGTGTATATCACATTCACAGTGATGGCAGAGGGTTTATATCACCTTCACACTGAGGGCTGGTGAATATCACAGTCAGGGTGAGGGCAGAGGGGTATATCACAGTCACAGTGAGATTAGAGGGGTATATCACGTTCACAGTGAGTGCAGAGGGGTATATCACAGTCACAGTGAGGGCAGAGGTGTTTATCACAGTCACAGTGAGAGCAGAGGGATATATCATGGTCACAGTGAGGGCAGAGGGATATATCACAGTCACAGTGAGGGCAGTGGAATCTATCATGGTCACAGTGATGTCAGAGGGATATAGCACAGTCACAGTGAGGGCATAGGTATATATCATGTTCACAGTGAGGGCAGAGTGGTATATCACAGTCACAGTGAGGGCAGAGGGATATATCATGTGCACAGTGAGGGCAGAGTGGTATATCACATTCACAGTGATGGCAGAGGGGTATATCACCTTCACAGTGAGGGCTGAAGTGTATATCACAGTCATGTTGAGGGCAGAGGAGTATATCACTTTCAGAGTGAGATTAGAGGGGTATATCACATTCACAGTGAGTGCAGAGGGGTATTTCACAGTCACAGTGAGGGCAGAGGTGATTATCACAGTCACAGTGAAGGCAGAGGGGTATATCACAGTCACAGTGAGGGCAGAGGGGTATATCACAGTCACAGTGAGGGCAGAGGGGAATATCACACTCACAGTGAAGGCAGAGGGGTATATCACAGTCACAGTGAAGGGCGAGGCATATCTCACAGTCACAGTGAGGGCAGATGTATATATCACGTTCATAGTGAGGGCAGAGAGGTATATCACAGTCACAGTGAGGGCAGTGTAATATATCACATTCACAATGTGGGCAGAGGGATATATCACTGTCACAGTGAGCGCAGAGGGTTATATCACAGTCATAGTGAGGGCAAAGGAATCTATCACTGTCACATTGATGGCAGAGTGTTATATCACCGTCACAATGAGGGCCGAGGTATATATCACCGTCACAGTGAGGGCAGAGGGGTATATCACGGTATCAGTGAGGGCAGAGAGGTATATCACCGCCTCAGTGAGGGCAGAGGGGTATATCACAGTCACAGTGAGGTTAGACTGGTATATCACGGTCACAGTGAGGCTGGGATGTATATGAGAGTCAAAGTGAGGGCAGAGGGGTATTCCATAATCACAATGAGGTCACAGTGTTTTAACACATTCACATTGTGGTCAAAGGCATATATCACAGTCACAGTGAGGGCATAGAAATAAATCACGTTTACAGTGAGGGCAGAGGTGTATATCACGATCACGGTGAGGGCAGAGGAGTATATCACCGTCACAGTGAGGTCAGAGCGGTATATCACGTTCACAGTGTGGACATGGGGTATATCACATTCAAAGTTAGGGCAGAGTAGTCTATTGCGTTTACATTGAGGGAAGAGGGTTATGTCACAGTCATAGTGAGGGCAGAGGGGTATATCACAGTCACAGTGAGGGCTGAGGGGTATATCACCATTATAGTGAGTGCAGAGGAATATATTACATCAGCAATGAGGTCAGAGGGGAATATCACAGTGACACTGAGGGCAAAGGGATATATCACGCTCACAGTGAGGGCAGAGGGGTATATCACAGTCACAGTGAGGGCAGGGGTTTATATCACTTTCACAGTGATGGCAGAGGGGTATATCACAGTCACAGTGAGATTAGAGGGGTATATCACGTTCACAGTGAGTGCAAAGGGGTATATCACAGTCACAGTGAGGGCAGAGGTGTTTATCACAGTCACAGTGAGGGCAGAGGGATATATCATGGTCACAGTGAGGGCAGAGGGATATATCATGTGCACAGTGAGGGCAGAGTGGTATATCACATTCACAGTGACGGAAGAGGGGTATATCACCTTCACAGTGATGGCAGAAGTGTATATCACAGTCATGGTGACGGCAGAGGGGTATATCACAGTCACAATGAAGGCAGAGGAGTATATCACAGTCACAGTGAGGGGCGAGGCATATATCACAGTCACAGTGAGGGCAGATGTATATATCACGTTCATAGTGAGGGCTGAGAGGTATATCACAGTCACAGTGAGGGCAGTGTAATATATCACATTCACAATGAGGGCAGAGGGATATATCACTGTTACAGTGATGGCAGAGCGTTATATCACAGTCATAGTGAGAGCAAAGGAATCTATCACTGTCACATTTATGGCAGAGATTTATATCACTGTCACAATGAGGGCCGAGGTGTATATCACCGTCACAGTGAGGGCAGAGGGTTATATCACGGTATCAGTGAGGGCAGTGGGGTATATCACCGCCTCAGTGAGGGCAGATGGTTATATCACATTCACAGTGAGGTTAGACTGGTATATCACGATCACAGTGAGGCAGAGAGGTATATCAGAGTCAAAGTGAGGGCAGAGGCGTATTCCATAATCACAGTGAGGTAACAGTGTTTTAACGCATTCACATTGTGGTCAGAGGTGTATATCACAGTCACATTGAGGGCATAGAAATAAATCACAGTTACAGTGAGGGGAGAGGTGTATATCACGATCACGGTGAGGGCAGAGGGGTATATCACACTCACAGTGTGGACATGGGGTATATCACATTCACAGTTAGGGCAGAGTAGTCTATTGCGTTTACAATGAGGGAAGAGGGGTATGTCACAGTCACAGTGAGGGCAGAGGTGTATATCACAGTCACAGTGAGGGCAGATGCGTATATCACGTTCACAGCGATGGCAGAGTGTTATATCACCATTATAGTGAGGGCAATTCCCAATGATGTCAGAGGGGTATATCACAGTCACACTGACAGAAGAGTCATATATCACTCTCACAGTCAGGCCAGAGGGGTATATAACTGTCATGGTGAGGGCAGAGGGGTGTATCAAGCTCACTGTGAGTGCACAGGCGTATATCACAGTCACAGTTAGGGCAGAGGTATACATCACAGTCACAGTGAGGTCAGAGGGGTATATCATGGTCACAGTGAGGGCTGAGGGATATATCACAGTCACAGTGAGGGCAGAGGAATCTATCTCGGTTACATTGATGGCAGAGGGTTATATCACAGTCACAGTGAGGGCAGAGGGTTATATCACAGTCGCAATGAGGTGAGAGGGTTATATCACAGTCACAGTGAGGGTAGAGTGATATATCATGGTCACAGTGAGGTCAGAGGGATAAAGCACAGTCACAATGAGGGCATAGGGATATAACACGTTCACAGTGAGGGCAGAGTGGTATATCACAGTCACAGTGTTGGGCAGAGGGGTATAGCACAGTCACAGTGAGGGCATAGGGATATATCACGTTCACAGTGAGGGCAGAGGTGTATATCACTGGCACAGTAAGGGCAGTGGGATATATCACAGTCACAGTGAGGGCAGGGGTGTATGTCACATTCACAGTGATGGCAGAGGGGTATATCACCTTCACAGTGAGGGCTGGTGTATATCACAGTCAGGGTGAGGGCAAAGGGCTATATCACAGTCACAGTGAGATTAGAGGGGTATATCTCATTCACAGTTAGTGCAGAGGGGTATATCACATTCAGAGTGAGGGCAGAGTTGTTTATCACAGTCACAGTGAAGGCAGAGGGATATATCATGGTCACAGTGAGGGCAGAGGGATATATCACAGTCACAGTGAGGGCAGTGGAATCTATCATGGTCACAGTGATGGCAGAGGGTTATATCACAGTCACAGTGAGGGCAGAGTGTTATATCACAATCGCAGTGAGGGTGGAGGGGTATATCACAGTCACAGTGAGGGCAGACTGATATATCATGGTCACAGTGAGGTCAGAGGGATATAGCACAGTCACAGTGAGGGCAGAGGGATATATCACGTTCACAGTGAGGGCAGAGGGGTATATCACTGGCACAGTAAGGGCAGTGGTATATATCACGGTCACAGTGAGGGCAGAGTAATATATTACGGTCACAGTGAGGGCAGGTGTGTATATCACATTCACAGTGATGGCAGAGGGGTATATCACGTTCACAATGAGGGCTGGTGTATATCACAGTCAGGGTGAGGGCAGAGGGGTATATCACAGTCACAGTGAGATTAGAGGGGTATATCACGTTCACAGTGAGTGCAGAGGGGTATATCACAGTCACAGTGAGGTCAGAGGTGTTTATCACAGTCACAGTGAGGGCAGAAGAATATATTATGGTCACAGTGAGGGCAGAGGGATATATCACAGTCACAGTGAGGGCAGTGGAATCTATCATGGTCACAGTGAGGTCAGAGGTATATATCACAGTCACAGTGAGGGCATAGAAATAAATCATAGTTACAGTGAGGGCAGAGGTGTATATCACGATCACGGTGAGGGCAGAGGGGTATATCACAGTCACAGTGAGGACAGAGGGGTATATCATGGTCACAGTGAGGGTAGAGGGTTATATCACGGTCACATTGAGGGCAGAGGGATATATCACAGTCACAGTGAGGGCAGAGGAATCTATCTCGGTCACATTGATGGCAGAGGGTTATATCACAGTCACAGTGAGGGCAGAGGGTTATATCACATTCACAGTGAGGTTAGACTGGTATATCACGATCACAGTGAGGCAGAGAGGTATATCAGAGTCAAAGTGAGGGCAGAGGCGTATTCCATAATCACAGTGAGGTAACAGTGTTTTAACGCATTCACATTGTGGTCAGAGGTGTATATCACAGTCACATTGAGGGCATAGAAATAAATCACAGTTACAGTGAGGGGAGAGGTGTATATCACAATCACGGTGAGGGCAGAGGGGTATATCACACTCACAGTGTGGACATGGGGTATATCACATTCACAGTTAGGGCAGAGTAGTCTATTGCGTTTACAATGAGGGAAGAGGGGTATGTCACAGTCACAGTGAGGGCAGAGGTGTATATCACAGTCACAGTGAGGGCAGATGCGTATATCACGTTCACAGCGATGGCAGAGTGTTATATCACCATTATAGTGAGGGCAATTCCCAATGATGTCAGAGGGGTATATCACAGTCACACTGACAGAAGAGTCATATATCACTCTCACAGTCAGGCCAGAGGGGTATATAACTGTCATGGTGAGGGCAGAGGGGTGTATCAAGCTCACTGTGAGTGCACAGGCGTATATCACAGTCACAGTTAGGGCAGAGGTATACATCACAGTCACAGTGAGGTCAGAGGGGTATATCATGGTCACAGTGAGGGCTGAGGGATATATCACAGTCACAGTGAGGGCAGAGGAATCTATCTCGGTTACATTGATGGCAGAGGGTTATATCACAGTCACAGTGAGGGCAGAGGGTTATATCACAGTCGCAATGAGGTGAGAGGGTTATATCACAGTCACAGTGAGGGTAGAGTGATATATCATGGTCACAGTGAGGTCAGAGGGATAAAGCACAGTCACAATGAGGGCATAGGGATATAACACGTTCACAGTGAGGGCAGAGTGGTATATCACAGTCACAGTGTTGGGCAGAGGGGTATAGCACAGTCACAGTGAGGGCATAGGGATATATCACGTTCACAGTGAGGGCAGAGGTGTATATCACTGGCACAGTAAGGGCAGTGGGATATATCACAGTCACAGTGAGGGCAGGGGTGTATGTCACATTCACAGTGATGGCAGAGGGGTATATCACCTTCACAGTGAGGGCTGGTGTATATCACAGTCAGGGTGAGGGCAAAGGGCTATATCACAGTCACAGTGAGATTAGAGGGGTATATCTCATTCACAGTTAGTGCAGAGGGGTATATCACATTCAGAGTGAGGGCAGAGTTGTTTATCACAGTCACAGTGAAGGCAGAGGGATATATCATGGTCACAGTGAGGGCAGAGGGATATATCACAGTCACAGTGAGGGCAGTGGAATCTATCATGGTCACAGTGATGGCAGAGGGTTATATCACAGTCACAGTGAGGGCAGAGTGTTATATCACAATCGCAGTGAGGGTGGAGGGGTATATCACAGTCACAGTGAGGGCAGACTGATATATCATGGTCACAGTGAGGTCAGAGGGATATAGCACAGTCACAGTGAGGGCAGAGGGATATATCATGTGCACAGTGAGGGCAGAGTGGTATATCACAGTCACAGTTAGGGCAGAGGGGTATATCATCTTCACAGTGAGGGCTGAAGTGTATATCGCAGTCATGGTGAGGGCAGAGGGTTATATCACTGTCAGAGTGAGATTAGAGGGGTATATCACGTTCACATTGAAGGCAGAGGGGTATATCACAGTCACAGTGAGGGTCAAGGCATATATCACAGTCACAGTGAGGGCAGATGTATATATCACGTTCATAGTGAGGGCAGAGAGGTATATCACAGTCACAGTGAGGGCAGTGTAATATATCACATTCACAATGAGGGCAGAGGGATATATCACTGTCACAGTGATGGCAGAGGGTTATATCACTGTCACAATGAGGGCCGATGTGTATATCACCGTCACAGTGAGGGCAGAGGGGTATATCACGGTATCAGTGAGGGCAGAGGGGTATATCACGATCACGGTGAGGGCAGAGGGGTATATCACCGTCACAGTGTGGACATGGGGTATATCACATTCAAAGTTATGGCAGAGTAGTCTATTGCGTTTACATTGAGGGAAGAGGGGTATGTCACAGTCATAGTGAGGGCAGAGGTGTATATCACCATTGTAGTGAGGGCAGAGGAATATATTACATCCGCAATGAGGTCAGAGGGGAATATCACAATGACACTGAGGGCAGAGGGATATATCACAGTCCCAGTGATGTCAGAGGGGTATATCACAGTCACACTGAGAGAAGAGCCATATATCACGCTCACAGTGAGGGCAGAGGGGTATATCACAGTCACAGTGAGGGCAGGGGTGTATATCACATTCACAGTGATGGCAGAGGGGTATATCACCTTCACAGTGAGGGCTGGTGTATATCACAGTCAGGGTGAGGGCAGAGGGGTATATCACAGTCACAGTGAGATTAGAGGGGTATATCACGTTCACAGTGAGTGCAAAGGGGTATATCACAGTCACAGTGAGGGCAGAGGTGTTTATCACAGACACAGTGAGGGCAGAGGGATATATCATGGTCACAGTGAGGGCAGAGGGATATATCACAGTCACAGTGAGGGCAGTGGAATCTATCATGGTCACAGTGAGGGCAGAATGACATGTCATGGTCAAAGTGAGGTCAGAGGGATATAGCACAGTCACAGTGAGGGCAGAGGGATATATCATGTGCACAGTGAGGGCAGAGTGGTATATCACATTCACAGTGATGGCAGAGGGGTATATCACCTTCACAGTGAGGGCTGAAGTGTATATCACAGTCATGGTGAGGGCAGAGGGGTGTATCACTGTCAGAGTGAGATTAGAGGCGTATAGCACATTCACAGTGAGTGCAGAGGGGTATTTCACAGTCACAGTGAGGGCAGAGGTGATTATCACAGTCACAGTGAAGGCAGAGGGGTATATCACAGTCACGGTGAGGGCAGAGGGGTATATCACAGTCACAGTGAAGGCAGAGGGGTATATCACAGTCACAGTGAGGGGCGAGGCATATATAACAGTCACAGTGAGGGCAGATTTATATATATCACGTTCATAGTGAGGGCAGAGAGGTATATCACAGTCACAGTGAGGGCAGTGTAATATATCACATTCACAATGAGGGCAGAGGGATATATCACTGTCACAGTGATGGCAGAGGGTTATATCACAGTCATAGTGAGGGCAAAGGACTCTATCACTGTCACATTTATGGCAAAGGGTTATATCACCATCACAATGAGGGCCGAGGTGTATATCACCGTCACAGTGAGGGCAGAGGGTTATATCACGGTATCAGTGAGGGCAGTGGGGTATATCACCGCCTCAGTGAGGGCAGAGGGGTATATCACATTCACAGTGAGGTTAGAATGGTATATCACGATCACAGTGAGGCAGAGAGGTATATGAGAGTCAAAGTGAGGGCAGAGGGGTATTCCATAATCACAGTGAGGTCACAGTGTTTTAATGCATTCACATTGTGGTCAGAGGTGTATATCACAGTCACAGTGAGGGCATAGAAATAAATCATAGTTACAGTGAGGGCAGAGGTGTATATCACGATCACGGTGAGGGCAGAGGGGTATATCACAGTCACAGTGAGGACAGAGGGGTATATCATGGTCACAGTGAGGGTAGAGGGTTATATCACGGTCACATTGAGGGCAGAGGGATATATCACAGTCACAGTGAGGGCAGAGGAATCTATCTCGGTCACATTGATGGCAGAGGGTTATATCACAGTCACAGTGAGGGCAGAGGGTTATATCACAGTCACAGTGAGGTGAGAGGGTTATATCACAGTCACAGTGAGGACAGAGTGATATATCATGGTCACAGTGAGGTCAGAGGGATAAAGCACAGTCACTTTGAGGGCATCGGGATATAACACGTTCACAGTGAGGGCAGAGTGGTATATCACAGTCACAGTGAGGGCGAAGGGGTATATCACGGTCACAGTGAGGGCAGAGGGATATAGCACAGTCACAGTGAGGGCATAGGGATATATCACGTTCACAGTGAGGGCAGAGGGGTATATCACTGGCACAGTAAGGGCAGTGGTATATATCACGGTCACAGTGAGGGCAGAGTAATATATTACGGTCACAGTGAGGGCAGGTGTGTATATCACATTCACAGTGATGGCAGAGGGGTATATCACGTTCACAATGAGGGCTGGTGTATATCACAGTCAGGGTGAGGGCAGAGGGGTATATCACAGTCACAGTGAGATTAGAGGGGTATATCACGTTCACAGTGAGTGCAGAGGGGTATATCACAGTCACAGTGAGGTCAGAGGTGTTTATCACAGTCACAGTGAGGGCAGAAGAATATATTATGGTCACAGTGAGGGCAGAGGGATATATCACAGTCACAGTGAGGGCAGTGGAATCTATCATGGTCACAGTGAGGTCAGAGGTATATATCACAGTCACAGTGAGGGCATAGAAATAAATCATAGTTACAGTGAGGGCAGAGGTGTATATCATGATCACGGTGAGGGCAGAGGGGTATATCACAGTCACAGTGAGGACAGAGGGGTATATCATGGTCACAGTGAGGGCTGAGGGATATATCACAGTCACAGTGAGGGCAGAGGAATCTATCTCGGTTACATTGATGGCAGAGGGTTATATCACAGTCACAGTGAGGGCAGAGGGTTATATCACAGTCGCAATGAGGTGAGAGGGTTATATCACAGTCACAGTGAGGGTAGAGTGATATATCATGGTCACAGTGAGGTCAGAGGGATAAAGCACAGTCACAATGAGGGCATAGGGATATAACACGTTCACAGTGAGGGCAGAGTGGTATATCACAGTCACAGTGTTGGGCAGAGGGGTATAGCACAGTCACAGTGAGGGCATAGGGATATATCACGTTCACAGTGAGGGCAGAGGTGTATATCACTGGCACAGTAAGGGCAGTGGGATATATCACAGTCACAGTGAGGGCAGGGGTGTATGTCACATTCACAGTGATGGCAGAGGGGTATATCACCTTCACAGTGAGGGCTGGTGTATATCACAGTCAGGGTGAGGGCAAAGGGCTATATCACAGTCACAGTGAGATTAGAGGGGTATATCTCATTCACAGTTAGTGCAGAGGGGTATATCACATTCAGAGTGAGGGCAGAGTTGTTTATCACAGTCACAGTGAAGGCAGAGGGATATATCATGGTCACAGTGAGGGCAGAGGGATATATCACAGTCACAGTGAGGGCAGTGGAATCTATCATGGTCACAGTGATGGCAGAGGGTTATATCACAGTCACAGTGAGGGCAGAGTGTTATATCACAATCGCAGTGAGGGTGGAGGGGTATATCACAGTCACAGTGAGGGCAGACTGATATATCATGGTCACAGTGAGGTCAGAGGGATATAGCACAGTCACAGTGAGGGCAGAGGGATATATCATGTGCACAGTGAGGGCAGAGTGGTATATCACAGTCACAGTTAGGGCAGAGGGGTATATCATCTTCACAGTGAGGGCTGAAGTGTATATCGCAGTCATGGTGAGGGCAGAGGGTTATATCACTGTCAGAGTGAGATTAGAGGGGTATATCACGTTCACATTGAAGGCAGAGGGGTATATCACAGTCACAGTGAGGGTCAAGGCATATATCACAGTCACAGTGAGGGCAGATGTATATATCACGTTCATAGTGAGGGCAGAGAGGTATATCACAGTCACAGTGAGGGCAGTGTAATATATCACATTCACAATGAGGGCAGAGGGATATATCACTGTCACAGTGATGGCAGAGGGTTATATCACTGTCACAATGAGGGCCGATGTGTATATCACCGTCACAGTGAGGGCAGAGGGGTATATCACGGTATCAGTGAGGGCAGAGGGGTATATCACGATCACGGTGAGGGCAGAGGGGTATATCACCGTCACAGTGTGGACATGGGGTATATCACATTCAAAGTTATGGCAGAGTAGTCTATTGCGTTTACATTGAGGGAAGAGGGGTATGTCACAGTCATAGTGAGGGCAGAGGTGTATATCACCATTGTAGTGAGGGCAGAGGAATATATTACATCCGCAATGAGGTCAGAGGGGAATATCACAATGACACTGAGGGCAGAGGGATATATCACAGTCCCAGTGATGTCAGAGGGGTATATCACAGTCACACTGAGAGAAGAGCCATATATCACGCTCACAGTGAGGGCAGAGGGGTATATCACAGTCACAGTGAGGGCAGGGGTGTATATCACATTCACAGTGATGGCAGAGGGGTATATCACCTTCACAGTGAGGGCTGGTGTATATCACAGTCAGGGTGAGGGCAGAGGGGTATATCACAGTCACAGTGAGATTAGAGGGGTATATCACGTTCACAGTGAGTGCAAAGGGGTATATCACAGTCACAGTGAGGGCAGAGGTGTTTATCACAGACACAGTGAGGGCAGAGGGATATATCATGGTCACAGTGAGGGCAGAGGGATATATCACAGTCACAGTGAGGGCAGTGGAATCTATCATGGTCACAGTGAGGGCAGAATGACATGTCATGGTCAAAGTGAGGTCAGAGGGATATAGCACAGTCACAGTGAGGGCAGAGGGATATATCATGTGCACAGTGAGGGCAGAGTGGTATATCACATTCACAGTGATGGCAGAGGGGTATATCACCTTCACAGTGAGGGCTGAAGTGTATATCACAGTCATGGTGAGGGCAGAGGGGTGTATCACTGTCAGAGTGAGATTAGAGGCGTATAGCACATTCACAGTGAGTGCAGAGGGGTATTTCACAGTCACAGTGAGGGCAGAGGTGATTATCACAGTCACAGTGAAGGCAGAGGGGTATATCACAGTCACGGTGAGGGCAGAGGGGTATATCACAGTCACAGTGAAGGCAGAGGGGTATATCACAGTCACAGTGAGGGGCGAGGCATATATCACAGTCACAGTGAGGGCAGATTTATATATATCACGTTCATAGTGAGGGCAGAGAGGTATATCACAGTCACAGTGAGGGCAGTGTAATATATCACATTCACAATGAGGGCAGAGGGATATATCACTGTCACAGTGATGGCAGAGGGTTATATCACAGTCATAGTGAGGGCAAAGGACTCTATCACTGTCACATTTATGGCAAAGGGTTATATCACCATCACAATGAGGGCCGAGGTGTATATCACCGTCACAGTGAGGGCAGAGGGTTATATCACGGTATCAGTGAGGGCAGTGGGGTATATCACCGCCTCAGTGAGGGCAGAGGGGTATATCACATTCACAGTGAGGTTAGAATGGTATATCACGATCACAGTGAGGCAGAGAGGTATATGAGAGTCAAAGTGAGGGCAGGGGGGTATTCCATAATCACAGTGAGGTCACAGTGTTTTAATGCATTCACATTGTGGTCAGAGGTGTATATCACAGTCACAGTGAGGGCATAGAAATAAATCATAGTTACAGTGAGGGCAGAGGTGTATATCACGATCACGGTGAGGGCAGAGGGGTATATCACAGTCACAGTGAGGACAGAGGGGTATATCATGGTCACAGTGAGGGTAGAGGGTTATATCACGGTCACATTGAGGGCAGAGGGATATATCACAGTCACAGTGAGGGCAGAGGAATCTATCTCGGTCACATTGATGGCAGAGGGTTATATCACAGTCACAGTGAGGGCAGAGGGTTATATCACAGTCACAGTGAGGTGAGAGGGTTATATCACAGTCACAGTGAGGACAGAGTGATATATCATGGTCACAGTGAGGTCAGAGGGATAAAGCACAGTCACTTTGAGGGCATCGGGATATAACACGTTCACAGTGAGGGCAGAGTGGTATATCACAGTCACAGTGAGGGCGAAGGGGTATATCACGGTCACAGTGATGGCAGAGGGATATAGCACAGTCACAGTGAGGGCATAGGGATATATCACGTTCACAGTGAGGGCAGAGGGGTATATCACTGGCACAGTAAGGGCAGTGGTATATATCACGGTCACAGTGAGGGCAGAGTAATATATTACGGTCACAGTGAGGGCAGGTGTGTATATCACATTCACAGTGATGGCAGAGGGGTATATCACGTTCACAATGAGGGCTGGTGTATATCACAGTCAGGGTGAGGGCAGAGGGGTATATCACAGTCACAGTGAGATTAGAGGGGTATATCACGTTCACAGTGAGTGCAGAGGGGTATATCACAGTCACAGTGAGGTCAGAGGTGTTTATCACAGTCACAGTGAGGGCAGAAGAATATATTATGGTCACAGTGAGGGCAGAGGGATATATCACAGTCACAGTGAGGGCAGTGGAATCTATCATGGTCACAGTGAGGTCAGAGGTATATAGCACAGTCACAGTGAGGGCATAGGTATATATCATTTTCACATTGAGGGCAGAGTGGTATATCACAGTCACAGTTAGGGCAGAGGGGTTTATCATGGTCACAGAGAGGGCGGAGGCTTATATCACAGTCATAGTGAGGGCAGAGGGTAATATCACGTTCACAGTGAGGGCAGAGGGATATATTACGGTCACAGTTAGGGCAGAGGGGTATATCACGTTCACTGTGAGGGCAGAGGAGTATATCATGGACAGAATGATGGCAGGGGTGTATATCACTGTCACAGGGTAGGCGGAATGGTATATCACTGCCACAGTAAGGGCAGAGGGGTTTATCACTGCCACACTGAGGGCAGAGGGGTATGTCACTGCCACAGTGAGGGTAGAGGGGTATATCACAGTCACGGTGAGGGCAGAGATGTACATCACGGTTACAGTGATTGCTGAGGGGTATATCACTGTCACAGTGAGGCAGAGGTGAATATCAACGTCACAGTGAGGGCAGAGGTGTATATCACCGTCACAGTGAGTGCAGAGGAGTATATCACATTCACAGTGATGGCAGAGGGGCATATCACCGTCACAGTGAGGGCAGATACGTATATCACCGTTACAGTGTGGGCAGAGGGGTATATCATAGTCACAGTGAGGGCAGAGCGGTATATCACTCTCACAGAGTGGACAAGGGGAATATCACAGTCACAGTTAGGGCAGAGTGGTCTATTGCGTTTACATTGAGGGAACAGGGGTATATCACAGTCACAGTGAGGGCAGACGGGTATCTCACGATCAGAGTGAGGGCGGGGGGTATATCACCATCATAGTGAGGGCAGTGTTATATATTACATTCACAATGAGGTCAGAGGGGAATATCACAGTGACACTGAGGGGAGAGGGATATATCACGGTCACGGTGAGGTCAGAGGGGTATATCACAGTCACACTGAGAGAAGAGGCATATATCAGGCTCACGTGAGGGCCGAGGGGTATATCACATTCACAGTGTGATTAGAAGGGTATATCACAGTTACAGTGAGTGCAGAGGGGTATATCAAAGACTCAGTGAGGGCAGAGGGGTATAACACAGTCACAGTGAGGGCAGAGGGGTAAATCATGTGCACCGTGAGGGCAGAGTGGTATATCACATTCACATTGATGGTAGAGGGGTATATCACCTTCACAGTGAGGGCTGAAGTGTATATCACAGTCATGGTGAGGGCAGAGGGGTATATCACTGTCAGATTGAGATTAGAGGGGGACATCGCATTCACAGTGAGTGCAGAGGGGTATTTCACAGTCACAGTGAGGGCACTGGAATCTATCATGGTCACAGTGAGGGCAGAGTGATATGTCATGGTCACAGTGAGGTCAGAGGGATATAGCACAGTCACAGTGAGGGCAGAGGGATATATCATGTGCACAGTGAGGGCAGAGTGGTATATCACATTCACAGTTAGGGCAGAGGGGTATATCACCTTCACAGTAAGCGCTGAAGTGTATATCACAGTCATGGTGAGGGCAGAGGGGTATATAACTGTCAGAGTGAGATTAGAGGGGAATATCACATTCACAGTGATTGCAGAGGGGTATTTCACAGTCACAGTGAGGGCAGAGGTGTTTATCACAGTCACAGTTAAGGCAGAGGGGTATATCACAGTCACAGTGAGGGGCGAGGCATATATCACAGTCACAGTGAGGGCAAATTTATATATCACGTTCATAGTGAGGGCAGAGAGGTATATCATAGTCACAGTGAGGGCAGTGTAATATATCACATTCACAATGAGGGCAGAGGGATATATCACTGACACAGTGAGGGCGGAGGGTTATATCACAGTCATAGGGAGGCCAAAGAAATCTATCAATGTCACATTGATGGCAGAGGGTTATATCACCATCACAATGAGGGCTGAGGTGTATATCACCGTCACAGTGAGGGCAGAGGGTTATATCACGGTATCAGTGAGGGCAGTGGGGTATATCACCGCCTCAGTGAGGGCAGATGGTTATATCACATTCACAGTGAGGTTAGACTGGTATATCACGATCACGGTGAGGCAGAGAGGTATATCAGAGTCAAAGTGAGGGCAGAGGGGTATTCCATAATCACACTGAGTTCAAAGTGTTTTAACGTATTCACATTGTGGTCAGAGGTGTATATCACAGTCACAGTGATAGCATAGAAATAAATCACAATCACAGTGAGGGCAGAGGTGTTTATCACAGTCACAGTGAAGGCAGAGGGGTATATCACAGTCACAGTGAGGGGCGAGGCATATATCACAGTCACAGTGAGGGCAAATGTATATATCACGTTCATAGTGAGGTCAGAGCGGTATATCACAGTCACAGTGTGGACATGGGGAATATCACAGTCACAGTGAAGGCAGAGGGGTATATCACAGTCACAGTGAGGGGCGAGGCATATATCACAGTCACAGTGAGGGCAAATGTATATATCACGTTCATAGTGAGGGCAGAGGCGTATATCACAGTCACAGTGAGGGCAGAGGGTTATATCAGTCACAGTGAGGGCAGAGGGGTATATCACAGTCACAGTGAAGGCAGAGGGGTATATCACAGTCACAGTGAGTGGCGAGGTATATATCACAGTCACATTGAGGGCAGAGAGGTATATCACAGTCACAGTGAGGGCAGTGTAATATATCACATTCACAATGAGGGCCGAGGGATATATCACTGTCACAGTGATGGCTGAGGGTTATATCACAGTCATAGTGAGGGCAAAGGAATCTATCACTGTCACATTGATGGCAGAGGGTTATATCACCGTCACAATGAGGGCCGAGGTGTATATCACCGTCACAGTGAGGGCAGAGGTTTATATCACGGTATCAGTGAGGGCAGTGGGGTATATCACCACCTCAGTGAGTGCAGAGGGGTATATCACATTCACAGTGAGGTTAGACTGGTATATCACGGTCACAGTGAGGCAGAGAGGTATATCAGAGTCAAAGTGAGGGCAGAGGGGTATTGCATAATCACAGTGTGGTCACAGTGTTTTAATGCATTCACATTGTGGTCAGAGGTGTATATCACAGTCACAGTGAGGGCATAGAAATAAATCACGGTTACAGTGAGGGCAGAGGTGTATATCACGATCACGGTGAGGGCAGAGGGGTATATCACAGTCACAGTGAGGTCAGAGCGGTATATCACACTCACAGTGTGGACATGGTGTATATCACATTCACAGTTAGGGCAGAGTAGTCTATTGCGTTTACATTGAGGGAAGAGGGGTATGTCACAGTCACAGTGAGGGCAGAGGGGTATATCACAGTCACAGTGAGGGCAGAGGGTTATATCACAGTCACAGTGAGGCCAGATGCGTATCTCACGATCAGAGTGAGGGCAGAGGGGTATATCTTGGTCACAGTGAAGGCAGAGGCGTATATCACGTACACAGCGGTGGCAGAGTGGTATATCACCATTATAGTGAGGGCAATTCCCAATGATGTCAGAGGGGTATGTCACAGTCACACTGACAGAAGAGTCATATATCACTCTCACAGTGAGGGCAGAGGGGTATATAACCGTCATGGTGAGGGCAGAGGGGTATATCACAGTCACAGTGAGGGCAGAGGTGTACATCACAGTCACAGTGAGGACAGAGGGGTATATCATGGTCACAGTGAGGGTAGAGGGGTATATCACGGTCACAGTGAGTGCAGAGGGATATATCACAGTCATAGTGAGGGCAGAGGAATCTATCTCGGTCACATTGATGGCAGAGGGTTATATCACAGTCACGGTGAGGGCAGAGGTGTATATCACAGTCACAGTGAGGGCAGAGGGGTATATCACAGTCACAGTGAAGGCAGAGGGGTATATCACAGTCACAGTGAGGGCCGAGGCATATATCACAGTCACAGTGAGGGCAGTGTAATATATCACATTCACAATGAGGGCAGAGGGATATATCACTGTCACAGTGATGGCTGAGGGTTATATCACAGTCATAGTGAGGGCAAAGGAATCTATCACTGTCACATTGATGACAGAGGGTTATATCACCGTCACAATGAGGGCCGAGGTGTATATCACCGTCACAGTGAGGGCAGAGGGTTATATCACGGTATCAGTGAGGGCAGTGGGGTATATCACCGCCTCAGTGAGGGCAGAGGGGTATATCACATTCACAGTGAGGTTAGACTGGTATATCACGGTCACAGTGAGGCAGAGAGGTATATGAGAGTCAAAGTGAGGGCAGAGGGGTATTCCATAATCACAGTGTGGTCACAGTGTTTTAACGCATTCACATTGTGGTCAGAGGTGTATATCACAGTCACAGTGAGGGCATAGAAATAAATCACGGTTACAGTGAGGGCAGAGGTGTATATCACGATCACGGTGAGGGCAGAGGGGTATATCACAGTCACAGTGAGGTCAGAGCGGTATATCACACTCACAGTGTGGACATGGGGTATATCATGTTCACAGTTAGGGCAGAGTAGTCTATTGCGTTTACATTGAGGGAAGAGGGGTATGTCACAGTCACAGTGAGGGCAGAGGGGTATATCACAGTCACAGTGAGGGCAGAGGGGTATATCACAGTCACAGTGAGGGCAGATGCGTATCTCACGATCAGAGGGAGGGCAGAGGGGTATATCTTGGTCACAGTGAAGGCAGAGGGGTATATCACATTGACAGCGATGGCAGAGTGGAATATCACCATTATAGTGAGGGCAATTCCCAATGATGACAGAGGGATATGTCACAGTCACACTGACAGAAGGGTCATATATCACTCTCACAGTGAGGGCAGAGTGGTATATAACCGTCATGGTGAGGGCAGAGGGGTATATCAAGCTCACTGTGAGTGCAGAGGGGTATATCACAGTCACAGTGAGGGCAGAGGTGTACATCACAGTCACAGTGAGGACAGAGGGGTATATCATGGTCACAGTGAGGGTAGAGGGGTATATCACGGTCACAGTGAGGGCAGAGGGATATATCACAGTCACAGTGAGGGCAGAGGAATCTATCTCGGTCACATTGATGGCAGAGGGTTATATCACAGTCACAGTGAGGGCAGAGGGGTATATCACGGTCACAGTGAGGGCAGAGTGACATAGCACAGTCACAGTGAGGGCATAGGGATATATCACGTTCACAGTGATGGCAAAGGGGTTTATCATTGGCACAGTAAGGGCAGTGGGATATATCACGGTCACAGAGAGGGCCGAGGTTTATATCACAGTCACGGTGAGGGCAGAGGGTTATATCACAGTCACAGAGAGGGCAGAGGCATATATCACAGTCACAGTGAGGGCAGAGGTTAATATCACGGTCACAGTGAGGGCAGAGGGATATATTACGGTCACAGTGAGGGCAGAGGGGTATATTACGTTCACAGTGACGGCAGAGGAGTATATCATGGTCACAATGAGGGCAGAGGCGGATATCAGAGTCACAGTGAGTGCAGAGGGGTATATCACGGACAGAATGATGGCAGGGGTGTATATCACTGTCACAGTGAAGGCGGAGTGGTATATCACTGCCACAGTAAGGGCAGAGGGGTATATCACTGCCACACTGAGGGCAGAGGGGTATGTCACTGCCACAGTGAGGGTAGAGGGGTATATTACAGTCACGGTGAGGGCAGAGATGTACATCACGGTTACAGTGAGGGCTGAGGGGTATATCACTGTCACAGTGAGGCAGAGGTGAATATCAATGTCGCAGTGAGGGCAGAGGTGTATATCACAGTCACAGTGAGTGCAGAGGAGTATATCACATTAACAGTGACGGCAGAGGGGCATATCACCGTCACAGTGAGGGCAGAGACATATATCACCGTTACAGTGAGGGCAGAGGGGTATATCACAGTCACAGTGAGGGCAGAGGGGTATATCACTCTCACAGTGTGGACATGGGGAATATCACTGTCACAGTTAGGGCAGAGTGGTCTATTGCGTTTACATTGAGGGAAGATGGGTATGTCACAGTCACAGTGAGGGCAGAGGGGTATATCACAGTCACAGTGAGGGCAGACGGGTATCTCACGATCAAAGTGAGGGCGGGGGGTATATCACCATCATAGTGAGGGCAGAGGAATATATTACATTCACAATGAGGTCAGAGGGGAATATCACAGTGACACTGAGGGGAGAGGGATATATCACAGTCACACTGAGAGAAGAGGCATATATCATGCTCACGTGAGGGCAGAGGGGTATATCACAGTCACAGTGTGATTAGAGGGGTATATCACAGTCACAGTGAGTGCAGAGGGGTATATCAAAGTCTCAGTGAGGGCAGAGGGGTATATCACAGTCACAGTGAGGGGTGAGGCATATATCACAGTCACAGTGAGGGCAGTTGTGTATATCACGTTCATAGTGAGGGCAGAGAGGTGTATCACAGTCACAGTGAGGGCAGAGTGATATAGCACAGTCACAGTGAGGGCATAGGGATATATCATGTTCACAGTGATGGCAGAGGGGTTTATCATTGGCACAGTAAGGGCAGTGGGATATATCACAGTCACGGTGAGGACAGAGGGTTATATCACAGTCACAGTGAGGGCAGAGGTTAATATCACGGTCACAGTGAGGGCAGAGGGATATATTACGGTCACAGTGAGGGCAGGGGGGTATATCACGTTCACAGTGACAGCAGAGGAGTGTATCATGGTCACAATGAAGGCAGAGACGTATATCAGAGTCACAGTGAGTGCAGAGAGGTATGTCATGATCTCAGTGTGGACAGAGGGGTATATCACAGTCACAGTGAGGGAAGAGGGCTATATCACAGTCACAGTGTGGACATTGGGAATATCACATTCACAATGAGGGCAGAGGGATATATCACGGTCACAGTGAGGGCAGGGGATTATATCACAGTCACAGTGATGGCAGAGCGATATATCACGCTCACAGTGAGGGCAGAGGGATATATCACAGTCACGGTGAGGTCAGAGGGATATATCACAGTCACAGTGAGGGCAGAGTTGTATATCACAGTCACAGTGAGTGCAGAGGAGTATATCACATTCACAGTGACGGCAGAGGGGCATATCACCGTCACAGTGAGGGCAGTGATGTATATCACGTTTACAGTGAGGGCAGAGAGGTATATCACGATCTCAGTTTGGGCAGAGGGGTATATCACAGTCACAGTGAGGGAAGAGGGCTATATCACAGTCACCATGTGGACATTGGGAATATCACAGTCACAGTGAGGGCAGACGGGTATCCCACGATCAGAGTGAGGGCGGAGGGGTATAACACCATCATAGTGAGGGCAGAATAATATATTACATTCATAATGAGGTCAGAGGGGAATATCACAGTGAAACTGAGGGCAGAGGGATATGTCACGGTCACAGTGATGTCAGAGGTGTATATCACAGTCACACTGAGAGAAGAGGCATATATCACGCTCACAGTGAGGGCAGAGGGGTATATCACAGTCACAGTGTGATTAGAGGGGTATATCACAGTCCCAGTGAGTGCAGAGGGGTATATCAAAGTCTCAGTGAGGGCAGAGGGGTATATCACAGTCACAGTGAGGGCAGAGGGGTATATCACAGTCACAGTGAGGGGTGAGGAGTATATCACAGTCTCAGTGAGGGCAGTTGTGTATATCACGTTCATAGTGAGGGCAGAGATGTATATCACAGTCACAGTGAGGGCAGTGTTATATATCACATTCACAATGAGGGCAGAGGAATATATCACTGTCACAGTGAAGGCAGAGGGTTATATCACAGTCACAGTGAGGGCAGAGGTCTATATAACTGTCACAGTGATGGCAGAGGGATATATCACAGTCAGAGTGAGGGCAGATGAATCTATGATGGTCAAAGTGATGGCAGAGGGTTATAACACAATTGCAGTGAGGGTAGAGGGGTATATCACAGTCACAGTGAGGGCAGAGGGGTATATCACGGTCACAGTGAGGGCAGCGTGATATATCATGGTCACAGTGAGGTCAGAGGGATACAGCACAGTCACAGTGAGGGTATAGGGATATATCACAGTCACAGTGAGGGCACAGGAATCTATCGCGGTCACATTGATGGCAGAGGGTTATATCACAGTCACTGTGATGGCAGAGGGTTATATCACAGTCGCACGGAGGTAAGAGGGTTATATCACAGTCACAGTGAGGGCAGAGTGATATATCATGGTCACAGTGAGGTCAGAGGGATGTAGCACAATCACACTGAGGGCAGAGTGGTATCTCACAGTCACAGTGAGGGCAGAGGGGTATATCACGGTCACAGAGAGGGCAGGGGGTTATAGCACAGTCACAGTGAGGGCATAGGGATATATAACTTCCACAGTGAGGGCAGAGGGGCATATCACTGGCACAGTAAGGGCAGTGGAATATATCACGGTCACACAGAGGGCAGAGGCTTATATCACAGTCACAGTGAGGGCATAGGGGTATATCACAGTCACAGTGAGGGCAGAGGCATATATCACAGTCACAGTGAGTGCAGATGGGTATATCACCGTCACAGCGAGGGCAGAAAAGTATATCACTGTCACAGTGAGGGCAGAGGGTTATATCACAGACACAGAGAGGGCAGAGGTGTATATCACAGTCACAGTGAGGGCAGAGGGGTATATCACAGTCACAGTGAGGGCAGTGTTATATATAACATTCACAATGAGGGCAGAGGGATATATCACTGTCACAGTGATGGCAGAGGGTTATATCACAGTCACAGTGAGGGCAGAGGTGTATATCACTGTCACAGTGTGGGCAGAGGGGTATATCACAGTCACAGTGAGGGAAGAGGGCTATATCACAGTCACAGTGTGGACATTGGGAATATCACAGTCACAGTGAGGGCAGACGGGTATCCCACGATCAGAGTGAGGGCGGAGGGGTATAACACCATCATAGTGAGGGCAGAATAATATATTACATTCATAATGAGGTCAGAGGGGAATATCACAGTGAAACTGAGGGCAGAGGGATATGTCACGGTCACAGTGAGGGCATAGGGATATATAACTTCCACAGTGAGGGCAGAGGGGCATATCACTGGCACAGTAAGGGCAGTGGAATATATCACGGTCACACAGAGGGCAGAGGCTTATTTCACAGTCACAGTGAGGGCAGAGGCATATATCACAGTCACAGTGAGTGCAGATGGGTATATCACCGTCACAGCGAGGGCAGAAAAGTATATCACTGTCACAGTGAGGGCAGAGGGTTATTTCACAGACACAGAGAGGGCAGAGGTGTATATCACAGTCACAGTGAGGGCAGAGGGGTATATCACGGTCACAGTGAGGGCAGAGTGATATATTACGGTCACTGTGAGGGCAGAGGTGTATATCACCGCCTCAGTGAGGGCAGAGGGCTATATCACAGTCACAGTGATGGCAGAGGGATATATCACAGTCACAGTGAGGGCAGATGAATCTATGATGGTCAAAGTGATGGCAGAGGGTTATAACACAATCGCAGTGAGAGTAGAGGGGTATATCACAGTCACAGTGAGGGCAGAGGGGTATATCACGGTCACAGTGAGGGCAGAGGTATTTAGCACAGTCACAGTGAGGGCATAGTGATATATAACTTCCACAGTGAGGGCAGAGGGGCATATCACTGGCACAGTAAGGGTAGTGGAATATATCACGGTCACACAGAGGGCAGAGGCTTATATCACAGTCACAGTGAGGGCAGAGGGGTATATCACAGTCACAGTGAGGGCAGAGGCATATATCACAGTCACAGTGAGTGCAGATGGGTATATCAGCGTCACAGCGAGGGCAGAAAAGTATATCACCGTCACAGTGAGGGCAGAGGGTTATATCACAGACACAGAGAGGGCAGAGGTGCATATCACAGTCACAGTGAGGGCAGAGGGTTATATCATGGTCACAGTGAGGGCAGAGTGATATATTACGGTCACAGTGAGGGCAGAGGTGTATATCACCGCCTCAGTGAGCGCAGAGGGGTATATCACAGTCACAGTGAAGTCAGAATGGTATATCACGGTCACAGTGAGGCAGAGATGTATATCAGAGTCAAAGTGAGGGCAGAGGAGTATTCCATATTCACAGTGAGGTCACAGTGTTTTAACGCATTCACAGTGTGGTCAGAGGCGTATATCACCGTCACGGTGAGGGCAGGGGGGTATATCACAGTCACAGTGAGGGCAGAGGGGTATATCACATTTACAGTGAGGGCAGAGTGCTATATCACAGTCACAGTGGGGGCATAGAAATAAATTTCGGTTACAGTGAGGGCAGTTGGGTATATCACGTTCATAGCGAGGGCAGAGAGGTATATCACAGTCACAGTGAGGGCAGTGTTATATATAACATTCACAATGAGGGCAGAGGGATATATCACTGTCACAGTGATGACAGAGGGTTATATCACAGTCACAGTGAGGGCAGAGGTGTATATCACTGTCACAGTGTGGGCAGAGGGATATATCACGGTCACAGTGAGGGCAGAGGGATATATCACAGTCACCGTGAGGTCAGAGGGATATATCACAGTCACAGTGAGGGCAGAGTTGTATATCACAGTCACAGTGAGTGCAGAGAAGTATATCACATTCACAGTGAGGGCAGAGGGATATATCACAGTCACATTGTGGGCAGAGGTGTATATCACTGTCACAGTGTGGGCAGAGGGATATGTCACAGTCACAGTGAGGGCAGAGGAATCTATCATGGTCAACGTGATGGCAGAGGTTTATAGCACAATCGCAGTGAGGGTAGAGGCGTATATCACAGTCACAGTGAGGGCAGTGTGATATATCATGGTCACAGTGAGGTCAGAGTGGTATATCACAGTCACAGTGAGGGCAGAGGTGTACATCACTGTCACAGTGATGGCAGAGGGTTATATCACAGACACAGTGAGTGCAGAGGGGTATATCACTGTCACCGTGATGGCAGAGGGTTATATCACAGTCACAGTGAGGGCAGAGGTGTATATCACAGTCACAGTATGGGCAGAGGTTTATATCACTGTCACAGTTTGGGCAGAGGGATATATCACGGTCACAGTGAGGGCAGGGGGTTATATCACATTCACAGTGATGGCAGAGGGATATATCACGGTCACCGTGAGGGCAGTGGGATATATCACAGTCACAGTGAGGTCAGAGGGATATATCCCAGTCACAGTGAGGGCAGAGGAATCTATCATGGTCAAAGAGATGGCAGAGGGTTATATCACAATCGCAGTGAGGGTAGAGGGGTATATCACAGTCACAGTGAGGGCAGAGTGATATATCATGGTCACAGTGAGGTCAGAGGGATACAGCACAGTCACAGTGAGGGCGTAGGGTTATATCATGTGCACAGTGAGGGCAGAATGGTATATCACAGTCACAGTGTGTGCAGAGGGTTATATCACGTTCACATTGATGGCAGAGTGTTATATCACAGTCACAGTGAGGGCAGAGGGGTATATCACAGTCGCAGTGTGTGCAGAGGTGTATATCACGGTCGCATCAATGGCAGAGGGTTATATCACAGTCACAGTGAGGGCAGAGGGGTATATTACAGTCACAGTGTGGGCAGAGTGATATATCATGGTCACAGTGAGGTCAGAGGGATACAGCACAGTCACATTGAGGGCATAGGGATATATCATGTGCACAGTGAGGTCAGAATGGTATATCACATTCACAGTGTGTGCAGAGGGGTATATCACGGTCACATTGATGGCAGAGGGTTATATCACAGTCACAGTGAGGGCAGAGGGGTATATCACAGTCACAATGAGGGCAGAGTGCTATATCATGGTCACAGGGAGGTCAGAGGGATATATCACATTCACAGTGAGGTCAGAGGGGTATATCACAGTCACAGTGAGGGCAGAGGAATCTATCTCGGTCACGTTGATGGCAGAGGGTTATATCACAGTCACAGTGATGGCAGAGTGATATATCATGGTCACAGTGAGGTCAGAGGGATAAAGCACAGAAACAGTGAGGGCATAGGGATATAACATGTTCACAGTGAGGGCAGAGTGGTTTATCACAGTCACAGTGAGGGCAGAGGGGTATATCACGGTCACAGTGAGGGCAGAGGGATATAGCACAGTCACAGTGAGGGCATAGGGATATATCACGTTCACAGTGAGGGCAGAGGGGTATATCACTGGCACAGTAAGGGCAGTGGGATATATCATGGTCACAGAGAGGGCCGAGCCCTATATCACTTTCACAGCGATGGCAGAGGGTTATATCACAGTCACAGAGAGGGCAGAGGCGTATATCACAGTCACAGAGAAGGCAGAGGCATATATCACAGACACAGTGAGGCCAGAGGGGTATATCACGGTCACAGTGAGGGCAGAGGGATATATTACCGTCACAGTGAGGGCAGAGGGGTATATCACCGTCACAGTGTGGGCAGAAGTATATATCACTGTCACAGTGAGGGCAGAGGTGTATATCACAGTCACAGTGAGGGCAGTTGGGTACATCACAGTCACAGTGAGGGCAGAGGGTTTTATCACTGTCACAGTGAGGGCAGAGGGTTTTATCACATTCACGGAGAGGGCAGATGCATATATCACAGTCACAGTGAGGGCAGAGGGGTAAATAACTGTCACAATGAGGGCAGATGTGCATATCACCATCCCAGTGAGGGCAGAGGTGTATATCACTTTCACAATGAGGGCAGAGGTGCATATCACAGTTACCATGAGGGCAGAGTGATATATCACAGTCACAGTGAGGGCAGATTTCGATATCACCGTCACAGTGAGGGCAGAGGGGTATATGATGATATCAGTGAGGGCAGAGGGGTATATCACCCACTCAGTGAGGGCAGAGGGGTATCTCACAGTCACAGTGAGGGCAGAGGGGTATATCACCGTCACAGTGAGGGCAGAGGAGTATATCACGTCACAGTGAGGGCAGAGTGGTATCTCACAGTCACAGTGAGGGCAGAGGGGTATATCACAGTCACAGTGAGGGCAGAGGGCTATATCACCGTCACAGTGAGGGCAGAGGGGTATATCATCGACACAGTGTGGGCAGAAGAATATATCACTGTCACAGTGAGGGCAGAGTGGTATCTCACAGTCACAGTGAGGGCAAAGGTGTATATCAGAGTCACAGTGAGGGCAGAGGGATATATCACAGTCACAGTGATGGGAGAGTTGTATATCACAGTCCCAGTGAAGGTAGAGGGATTTATCAAGGTCACAGAGAGGGCAGAGTAGTATATCACAGTCACAGTGAGGGCAGAATCATATTTCACACTCACAGTGAGGGCAGAGGCATATATCACAGTCAGAGTGAGGGCAGAGGGGTATATCACCATCACAGCGAGGGCAGAGGAGTATGTCACTGTCACAGTGAGGGCAAAGGGTTATATCACAGTCAAAGTGAGGGCAGAGGGGTATATCACTGTCACAGTGAGGGCAGAGGGATATATCACGGTCACAGTGATGGCAGAGGGTTATATAACAGTCACAGTGTGGGCAGAGGGGTATATCACAGTCACAGTGAGGGCAGAGTGGTATATCACAGTCACAGTGAGGGCAGAGGGCTATATCACAGTCACAGTGAGGGCAGAGGGGTATATAACTGTCACAGTGAGGGCAGAGGAATCTATCACGGTCACAGTGATGGCAGAGTGTTATATCACAGTCAAAGTGATGGCAGCGGGGTATATAACAGTCACAGTGAGGGCAGAGGGGTATATCACAGTCACAGTGAGGGCAGAGGGATATATCACGGTCACAGTGAGTGCAGAGGGGTATATCACAGTTACAGTAAGGGCAGAGGGATAGAGCACAGTCACAGTGAGGGCAGAGGGGTATATAACTGTCACAGTGAAGGCAGAGAAATCTATCACGTTCACAGTGATGGCAGAGTGTTATATCACAGTCAAAGTGTTGGCAAAGGGGTATATAACAGTCACAGCGAGGGCAGAGGGGTATAGCACAGTCACAGTGAGGGCAGAGGGGTATATCTCATTCACAGTGAGGGCAGAGGGGTATATCACAATCACAGAGAGGGCAGAGGCATATATCAGAGTCACAGTGAGGGCAGAGGGATATATCACAGTCACAGTGTGTGCAGAGGGATATATCACGGTCACAGTGAGGGCAGAGGGATATATCACGGACACAGTGATGGCAGAGGGTTATATAACAGTCACAGTGTGGGCAGAGGTGTATATCACAGTCACAGTGAGGACAGAGTGGTATATCACAGTCATAGTGAGGGCAGAGGGCTATATCACAGTCACAGTGAGGGCAGAGGGGTATATAACTTTCACATTGAGGGCAGAGGAATCTATCACGGTCACAGTGATGGCAGAGTGTTATATCACAGTCAAAGTGTTGTCAAAGTGGTATATAACAGTCACAGTGAGGGCAGAGGGGTATAGCACAGTCACAGTGAGGGCAGAGGGGTATATCTCATTCACAGTGAGGGCTGAGGGGTATATCACAATCACAGAGAGGGCAGAGGCATATATCAGAGTCACAGTGAGGGCAGAGGGATATATCACAGTCACAGTGTGTGCAGAGGGATATATCACGGTCACAGTGAGTGCAGAGGGATATATCACAGTCACAGAGAGGGCAGAGGAATCTATCACGGTCACAGTGATGGCAGAAGGTTATATCACAGTCAAAGTGAGGGCAGAGTGGTATACCTCGTTCACAATGAGGGCACAGTGTAATATCAAAGTCACAGTGAGGGCAGAGTTATTTATAATGGTCACAGTGAGGGCAGAGGGTTATATCACAGTCACAGTGATGGCGGAGTGGTATATCATAGTCACAGTGAGGGCAGAGTGATATATCATGGTCACAGTGAGGTCAGAGGGATAAAGCACAGAAACAGTGAGGGCATAGGGATATATCACTTTCACAGTGAGGGCAGAGGGGTATATCACTGGCACAGTAAGGGCAGTAGGATATATCATGGTCACAGTGAGGGCAGAGGGGTATATCACAGTCACAGTGAGGGCAGAGGGGTATATCACAGTCACAGTGAGGGCAGAGGGATATATCTCGGTCACAGTGAGGGCAGAGGGATATATCACGGTCACAGTGATGGCAGAGGTTTATATAACAGTCACAGTGTGGGCAGAGTGGTATATCACAGTCACAGTGAGGGCAGAGTGGTATATCACAGTCACAGTGAGGGCAGAGAGGTATATCACTGTCACAGTGATGGCAGAGTGTTATATCACAGTCAAAGTGATGGCAAAGGGGTATATAACAGTCACAGTGAGGGCAGAGGGGTATATCACAGTCACAGTGAGGGCAGAGGGATATATCACGGTCACAGCGAGGGCAGAGGGGTATATCACAGTTACAGTAAGGGCAGAGGGGTATATCATGATCACAGTGAGGGCAGAGGTGTATATCACGGTCACAGCGAGGGTAGAGGGATAGAGCACAGTCACAGTGAGGGCAGAGGGGTATATCTCGTTCACATTGAGGGCAGAGGGGTATATCACAGTCACAGAGAGGGCAAAGGCATATATCACAGTCATAGTGAGGGCAGAGGGATATATCACAGTCACAGTGTGTGCAGAGGGATATATCACGGTCACAGTGAGGGCAGAGGGATATATCACAGTCACAGTGAGGGCAGAGAGTTATATCACAGTCAAAGTGATGGCAGAGGGGTATATAACAGTCACAGTGAGGGCAGAGGGGTATAGCACAGTCACAGTGAGGGCAGAGGGGTTTATCTCATTCACAGTGAGGGCAGAGGGGTATATCACGGTCACAGAGAGGGCAGAGGCATATATCAGAGTCACAGTGAGGGCAGAGGGATATATCACAGTTACAGTGTGTGCAGAGGGATATATCATGGTCACAGTGAGTGCAGAGGTTTATATCACAGTTACAGTAAGGGCAGAGGGGTATATCATGGTCACAGTGAGGGCAGAGGTGTATATCACAGTCACAGCGAGGGCAGAGGGATAGAGCACAGTCACAGTGAGGGCAGAGGGGTATATCTCGTTCACATTGAGGGCAGAGGGGTATATCACAGTCACAAAGAGGGCAGAGGCATATATCAGAGTCACAGTGAGGGCAGAGGGATATATCACAGTCACAGTGTGTGCAGAGGGATATATCACGGTCACAGTGAGGGCAGAGGGATATATCACAGTCACAGTGAGGGCAGAGGAATCTATCACAGTCACAGTGTTGGCAGAGAGTTATATCACAGTCAAAGTGAGGGCAGAGTGGTATATCTCGTTCACAGTGAGGGCAGAGGGGTATATCACAGTCACAGTGAGGGCAGAGTGATTTATAATGGTCACAGTGCGGGCAGAGGGTTATATCACAGTCACAGTGAGGGCAGAGGGGTATATCATAGTCACAGTGAGGGCAGAGTGATATATCATGTTCACAGTGAGGTCAGAGGGATATAGCACAGTCAAAGTGAGGGCATAGGTATATATCATGTGCACAGTGAGGGCAGAGTGGTATATCAAAGTCACATTTAGGGCAGAGGGGTATATCACGGTCACAGTGAGGGTAGAGGGATATATCACGGTCACAGTGAGGGCAGAGGGATATATCACAGTCACAGTGAGGACAGAGGAATGTATCTCGGTCACATTGATGGCAGAGGGTTATATCACAGTCACAGTGAGGGCAAAGGGATATATCACAGTCGCAATGAGGTGAGAGGGTTATATCACAGTCACAGTGATGGCAGATTGATATATCATGGTCACATTGAGGTCAGAGGGATAAAGCTCAGAAGCAGTGAGGGCATAGGGATATAACATGTTCACAGTGAGGGCAGAGTGGTATATCACAGTCACAGTGAGGGCAGAGGGGTATATCACGGTCACAGTGAGGGCAGAGGGATATAGCACAGTCACAGTGAGGGCATAGGGATATATCACGTTCACAGTGAGGGCTGAGGGTTATATCACTGGCACAGTAAGGGCAGTGGGATATATCATGGTCACAGAGAGGGCCGAGGCTTATATCACTTTCACAGCGATGGCAGAGGGTTATATCACAGTCACATAGAGGGCAGAGGCGTATTTCACAGTCACAGAGAGGGAAGAGGCATATATCACAGTCACAGTGTGGGCAGAGGGGTATATCACAGTCACAGTGAGGGCAGAGGGGTATATCATAGTCACAGTGAGGGCAGAGTGATATATCATGTTCACAGTGAGGTCAGAGGGATATAGCACAGTCAAAGTGAGGGCATAGGTATATATCATGTGCACAGTGAGGGCAGAGTGGTATATCAAAGTCACATTTAGGGCAGAGGGGTATATCACGGTCACAGTGAGGGTAGAGGGATATATCACGGTCACAGTGAGGGCAGAGGGATATATCACAGTCACAGTGAGGACAGAGGAATGTATCTCGGTCACATTGATGGCAGAGGGTTATATCACAGTCACAGTGAGGGCAAAGGGATATATCACAGTCGCAATGAGGTGAGAGGGTTATATCACAGTCACAGTGATGGCAGATTGATATATCATGGTCACATTGAGGTCAGAGGGATAAAGCTCAGAAGCAGTGAGGGCATAGGGATATAACATGTTCACAGTGAGGGCAGAGTGGTATATCACAGTCACAGTGAGGGCAGAGGGGTATATCACGGTCACAGTGAGGGCAGAGGGATATAGCACAGTCACAGTGAGGGCATAGGGATATATCACGTTCACAGTGAGGGCTGAGGGTTATATCACTGGCACAGTAAGGGCAGTGGGATATATCATGGTCACAGAGAGGGCCGAGGCTTATATCACTTTCACAGCGATGGCAGAGGGTTATATCACAGTCACATAGAGGGCAGAGGCGTATTTCACAGTCACAGAGAGGGAAGAGGCATATATCACAGTCACAGTGTGGGCAGAGGGGTATATCACAGTCACAGTGAGTGCAGATTTGGATATCACCGTCACAGTGAGGGCAGAGGGGTATATGATGGTATCAGTGAGTGCAGAGGGGTATATCACCACTCAGTGAGGAGAGGGGTATCTCACAGTCACAGTGAGGGCAGAGGGGTATATCACCGTCACAGTGAGGGCAGAGGGGTATATCACTGTCACAGTGAGGGCAGAGTGGTATCTCACAGTCACAGTGAGGGCAGAGGGGTATATCACAGTCACAGTGAGGACAGAGGGCTATATCACCGTCACAGTGAGGGCAGAGGGGTATATCATCGTCACAGTGTGGGCAGAAGGATATATCACTGTCACAGTGAGGGCAGAGTGGTATCTCACAGTCACAGTGAGGGCAGAGGTGTATATCAGAGTCACAGTGAGGGCAGAGGGATATATCACAGTCACAGTGATGGGAGAGTTGTATATCACAGTCCCAGTGAAGGTAGAGGGATTTATCAAGGTCACAGAGAGGGCAGAGTAGTATATCACAGTCACAGTGAGGGCAGAATCATATTTCACACTCACAGTGAGGACAGAGGCATATATCACAGTCAGAGTGAGGGCAGAGGGGTATATCACCATCACAGCGAGGGCAGAGGAGTATGTCACTGTCACAGTGAGTGCAAAGGGTTATATCACAGTCAAAGTGAGGGCAGAGGGGTATATCACTGGCACAGTGAGGGCAGAGGGATATATTATGTTCACAGTGATGGCAGAGGGTTATATAACAGTCACAGTGTGGGCAGAGGGTTTATATCACAGTCACAGTGAGGGAAGAGTGGTATATCACAGTCACAGTGAGGGCAGAGGGGTATATCACTGTCACAGTGAGGGCAGAGGAATCTATCATGGTCACAGTGATGGCAGAGTGTTATATCACAGTCAAAGTGATGGCAGAGGGGTATATAACAGTCACAGTGAGGGCAGAGGGGTATATCACAGTCACAGTGAGGGCAGAGGGATATATCACAGTCACAGTGTGTGCAGAGGGATATATCACGGTCACAGTGAGGGCAGAGGGATATATCACAGTCACAGTGAGGGCAGAGGAATCTATCACAGTCACAGTGTTGGCAGAGAGTTATATCACAGTCAAAGTGAGGGCAGAGTGGTATATCTCGTTCACAGTGAGGGCAGAGGGGTATATCACAGTCACAGTGAGGGCAGAGTGATTTATAATGGTCACAGTGCGGGCAGAGGGTTATATCACAGTCACAGTGAGGGCAGAGGGGTATATCATAGTCACAGTGAGGGCAGAGTGATATATCATGTTCACAGTGAGGTCAGAGGGATATAGCACAGTCAAAGTGAGGGCATAGGTATATATCATGTGCACAGTGAGGGCAGAGTGGTATATCAAAGTCACATTTAGGGCAGAGGGGTATATCACGGTCACAGTGAGGGTAGAGGGATATATCACGGTCACAGTGAGGGCAGAGGGATATATCACAGTCACAGTGAGGACAGAGGAATGTATCTCGGTCACATTGATGGCAGAGGGTTATATCACAGTCACAGTGAGGGCAAAGGGATATATCACAGTCGCAATGAGGTGAGAGGGTTATATCACAGTCACAGTGATGGCAGATTGATATATCATGGTCACATTGAGGTCAGAGGGATAAAGCTCAGAAGCAGTGAGGGCATAGGGATATAACATGTTCACAGTGAGGGCAGAGTGGTATATCACAGTCACAGTGAGGGCAGAGGGGTATATCACGGTCACAGTGAGGGCAGAGGGATATAGCACAGTCACAGTGAGGGCATAGGGATATATCACGTTCACAGTGAGGGCTGAGGGTTATATCACTGGCACAGTAAGGGCAGTGGGATATATCATGGTCACAGAGAGGGCCGAGGCTTATATCACTTTCACAGCGATGGCAGAGGGTTATATCACAGTCACATAGAGGGCAGAGGCGTATTTCACAGTCACAGAGAGGGAAGAGGCATATATCACAGTCACAGTGTGGGCAGAGGGGTATATCACAGTCACAGTGAGTGCAGATTTGGATATCACCGTCACAGTGAGGGCAGAGGGGTATATGATGGTATCAGTGAGTGCAGAGGGGTATATCACCACTCAGTGAGGAGAGGGGTATCTCACAGTCACAGTGAGGGCAGAGGGGTATATCACCGTCACAGTGAGGGCAGAGGGGTATATCACTGTCACAGTGAGGGCAGAGTGGTATCTCACAGTCACAGTGAGGGCAGAGGGGTATATCACAGTCACAGTGAGGACAGAGGGCTATATCACCGTCACAGTGAGGGCAGAGGGGTATATCATCGTCACAGTGTGGGCAGAAGGATATATCACTGTCACAGTGAGGGCAGAGTGGTATCTCACAGTCACAGTGAGGGCAGAGGTGTATATCAGAGTCACAGTGAGGGCAGAGGGATATATCACAGTCACAGTGATGGGAGAGTTGTATATCACAGTCCCAGTGAAGGTAGAGGGATTTATCAAGGTCACAGAGAGGGCAGAGTAGTATATCACAGTCACAGTGAGGGCAGAATCATATTTCACACTCACAGTGAGGACAGAGGCATATATCACAGTCAGAGTGAGGGCAGAGGGGTATATCACCATCACAGCGAGGGCAGAGGAGTATGTCACTGTCACAGTGAGTGCAAAGGGTTATATCACAGTCAAAGTGAGGGCAGAGGGGTATATCACTGGCACAGTGAGGGCAGAGGGATATATTATGTTCACAGTGATGGCAGAGGGTTATATAACAGTCACAGTGTGGGCAGAGGGGTATATCACAGTCACAGTGAGGGAAGAGTGGTATATCACAGTCACAGTGAGGGCAGAGGGGTATATCACTGTCACAGTGAGGGCAGAGGAATCTATCATGGTCACAGTGATGGCAGAGTGTTATATCACAGTCAAAGTGATGGCAGAGGGGTATATAACAGTCACAGTGAGGGCAGAGGGGTATATCACAGTCACAGTGAGGGCAGAGGGATATATCACGGTCACAGTGAGTGCAGAGGGGCATATCACATTTACAGTAAGGGCAGAGGGGTATATCATGGTCACAGTGAGGGCAGAGGTGTATATCACAGTCACACCGAGGGCAGAGGGATAGAGCACAGTCAGAGTGAGGGCAGAGGGGTATATAACTGTCACAGTGAAGGCAGAGAAATCTATCACGTTCACAGTGATGGCAGCGTGTTATATCACAGTCAAAGTGATGGCAGAGTGGTATATAACAGTCACAGTGAGGGCAGAGGGGTATATCACAGTCACAGTGAGGGCAGGGGGGTATATCTCATTCACAGTGAGGGCAGAGGGGTATATCACAGTCTCAGAGAGGGCAGAGGCATATATCAGAGTCACAGTGAGGGCAGAGGGATATATCACAGTCACAGTGTGTGCAAGGGATATATCACGGTCGCAGTGAGTGCAGAGGGATACATCACAGTCAAAGTGAGGGCAGAGGAATCTATCACGGTCACAGTGATGGCAGAAGGTTATATCACAGTCAAAGTGAGGGCAGAGTGGTATATCTCGTTCACAATGAGGGCAGAGTGTAATATCAAAGTCACAGTGAGGGCAGAGTTATTTATAATGGTCACAGTGAGGGCATAGGGATATATCACATTTACAGTGAGGGCAGAGGGGAATGTCACTGGCACAGTAAGGGCAGTGGGATATATCATGGTCACAGTGAGGGCAGAGGGGTATATCACAGTCACAGTGAGGGCAGAGGGGTATATCACAGTCATAGTGAGGGCAGAGGGATATATCACGGTCACAGAGAGGGCAGAGGGATGTATCACGGTCGCAGAGATGGCAGAGGGTTATATAACAGTCACAGTGTGGGCTGAGGGGTATATCACAGTCACAGTGAGAGCAGAGTAGTATATCACAGTCACAGTGAGGGCAGAGGGGTATATCACTGTCAAAGTGATGGCAGAGTGTTATATCACAGTCAAAGTGATGGCAGAGGGGTATATAACAGTCACAGTGAGGGCAGAGGGGTATATCACAGTCACAGTGAGGGCAGAGGGATCTATCACAGTCACAGTGAGGGCAGAGGGGTATATCACAGATACAGTAATGGCAGAGGGGTATATCATGGTCACAGTGAGGGCAGAGGTGGATATCACAGTCACAGCGAGGGCAGAGGGATAGAGCACAGTCACAGTGAGGGCAGAGGGGTATATCTCGTTCACATTGAGGGCAGAGGTGTATATCACAGTCACAGAGAGGGCAGTGTGATTTATAATTGTCACAGTGAGGGCAGAGGGTTATATCACAGTCACAGTGCGGGCAGAGGGGTATATCATAGTCACAGTGAGGGCAGAGTGATATATCATGTTCACAGTGAGGTCAGAGCGATATAGCAAAGTCAAAGTGAGGGCATAGGTGTATATCATGTACACAGTGAGGGCAGAGTGGTATATCAAAGTCACGTTTAGGGCAGAGGGGTATATCACGGTCACAGTGAGGGTAGAGGGGTATATAACGGTCAAGTGAGGGCAGAGGGATATATCACAGTCACAGTGAGGGCAGAGGAATCTATCTCGGTCACATTGATGGCAGAGGGTTATATCACAGTCACAGTGAGGGCAGAGGGTAATATCACAGTCGCAATGAGGTGAGAGGGTTATATCACAGTCACAGTGATGGCAGAGTGGTATATCATGTTCACAGTGAGGTCAGAGGGAAAAAGCACAGAAACAGTGAGGGCATAGGGATATAACATGTTCACAGTGAGGGCAGAGTGGTATGTCACAGTCGTAGTGAGGGCAGAGGGGTATATCACGGTCACAGTGAGGGCAGAGGGATATAGCACAATCACAGTGAGGGCATAGGGATATATCACGTTCACAGTGAGGGCAGAGGGGTATATCACTGGCACAGTAAGGGCAGTGGGATATATCATGGTCACAGAGAGGGCCGAGGCTTATATCACTTTCACAGCGATGGCAGAGGGTTATATCACAGTCACAGAGAGGGCAGAGGCCTATATCACAGTCACAGAGAGGGCAGAGGCATATATCACAGTCACAGTGTGGGCAGAGGGGTATATCACGGTCACAGTGAGGGCAGAGGGATATATTACGGTCACAGTGAGGGCAAAGGGGTATATCACGGTCACAGTGAGGGCAGAGGTGTATAACACAGTCACAGTGAGGGCAGTTGGGTACATCACAGTCACAGTGAGGGCAGAGGGTTTTATCACTGTCACAGTGAGGGCAGAGGGTTTTATCACATTCACGGAGAGGGCAGATGCATATATCACAGTCACAGTGAGGGCAGAGGGGTAAATAACTGTCGCAATGAAGGCAGATTTGCATATCACCATCACAGTGAGGGCAGAGGTGTATATCACTTTCACAATGAGGGCAGAGGTGTATATCACAGTTACCATGAGGGCAGAGTGATATATCACAGTCACAGTGAGGTCAGATTTGGATATCACCGTCACAGCGAGGGCAGAGGGGTATATCACTGTCACAGTGAGGGCAGAGTGGTATCTCACAGTCACAGTGAGGGCAGAGGGGTATATCACAGTCACAGTGATGGCAGAGGGCTATATCACCGTCACAGTGAGGGCAGAGGGGTATATCACTTTCACAATGAGGGCAGAGGTGTATATCACAGTTACCATGAGGGCAGAGTGATATATCACAGTCACAGTGAGGGCAGATTTGGATATCACCATCACAGTGAGGGCAAAGGGGTATATGATGGTATCAGTGAGGGCAGAGGGGTATATCACCCACTCAGTGAGGGCAGAGGGGTATCTCACAGTCACAGTGAGGGCAGAGGGGTATATCACCGTCACAGTGAGGGCAGAGGGGTATATCACTGTCACAGTGAGGGCAGAGTGGTATCTCACAGTCACAGTGAGGGCAGAGGTGTATATCACAGTCACAGTGAGGGCAGAGGGCTATATCACCGTCACAGTGAGGGCAGAGGGGTATATCACAGTCACAGTGTGGGCAGAAGGATAAATCACTGTCACAGTGAGGGCAGAGTGGTATCTCACAGTCACAGTGAGGGCAGAGGTGTATATCAGAGTCACAGTGAGGGCAGAGGGATTTTATCGCAGTCACAGTGATGGGAGAGTTGTATATCACAGTCCCAGTGAAGGCAGAGGGATTTATCAAGGTCACAGAGAGGGCAGAGTCGTATATCACAGTCACAGTGAGGGCAGAGTCATATATCACAGTCACAGTGAGGGCAGAGGCATATATCACAGTCACAGTGAGGTCAGAGGGGTATATCACCGTCACAGCGAGGGCAGAGGGGTATATCACTGTCACAGTGAGGGCAGAGTGGTATCTCACAGTCACAGTGAGGGCAGAGGGGTATATCACAGTCACAGTGTGGGCAGAAGGATATATCACTGTCACAGTGAGGGCACAGTGTAATCTCACAGTCACAGTGAGGGCAGATTTGTATATCAGAGTCACAGTGAGGGCAGAGGGATATATCACAGTCACAGTGATGGGAGAGTTGTATATCACAGTCCCAGTGATTTCAGAGGGATTTATCAAGGTCACAGAGAGGGCAGAGTAGTATATAACAGTCACAGTGAGGGCAGAGTCGT
Organism: Carcharodon carcharias; assembly: GCF_017639515.1. Lineage (NCBI taxonomy): Eukaryota > Metazoa > Chordata > Chondrichthyes > Lamniformes > Lamnidae > Carcharodon > Carcharodon carcharias. The sequence goes on along the minus strand of NC_054482.1, from coordinate 39,126,844 downwards.
ATATCACACTCACAGTGAGGGCAGAGGCATATATCACAGTCACAGTGAGGGCAGAGGGGTATATCACCATCACAGCGAGGGCAGAGGAGTATGTCACTGTGATTGTGAGGGCAAAGGGTTATATCACAGTCAAAGTGAGGGCAGAGGGGTATATCACCGTCACAGTGAGGGCAGAGGGATATATCACGGTCACAGTGATGGCAGAGGGTTATATAACAGTCACAGTGTGGGCAGAGGGGTATATCACAGTCACAGTGAGGGCAGAGTGGTATATCACTGTCACAGTGAGGGCAGAGGAATCTATCACGGTCACAGTGATGGCAGAGTGTTATATCACAGTCAAAGTGATGGCAGAGGGGTATATAACAGTCACAGTGAGGGCAGAGGGGTATATAACAGTCACAGTGAGGGCAGAGGGGTATATCTCGTTCACAGTGAGGGCAGTGGGGTATATCACAGTCACAGAGAGGGCAGAGGCATATATCACAGTCACAGTGAGGGCAGAGGGATATATCACAGTCACAGTGTGTGCAGAGGGATATATCACGGTCACAGTGAGTGCAGAGGGATATATCACAGTTACAGTGACGGCAGAGGAATCTGTCACGGTCACAGTGATGGCAGAAGGTTATATCACAGTCAACGTGAGGGCAGAGTGGTATATCTCGTTCACAATGAGGGCAGAGTGTAATATCACAGTCACAGTGAGGGCAGAGGGGTATATTACTGGCACAGTGAGGGCAGAGTGATTTATAATGGTCACAGTGAGGGCAGAGGGTTATATCACAGTCACAGTGAGGGCAGAGGGGTATATCATAGTCACAGTGAGGGCAGAGTGATATATCATGGTCACAGTGAGGTCAGAGGGATATAGCACAGTCACAGTGAGGGCAGAGGCTAATATCACAGCCGCAATGAGGTGAGAGGGTTATATCACAGTCACAGTGAGGGCAGAGTGATATATCATGGTCACAATGAGGTCAGAGGGATAAAGCACAAAAACAGTGAGGGCATAGTTATATATCACATTCTCAGTGAGGGCAGAGGGGTATATCACTGGCACAGTGTGGGCAGAGGTATATATCACAGTCACAGTGAGGGCAGAGTGATATATCATGGTCACAGTGAGGGCAGAGGGATATGGCACAGTCACAGTGAGGGCTGAGGGATATATCACGTTCACAGTGAGGGCAGAGGGGTATATCACTGGCACAGTAAGGGCGGTGGGATATATCATGGTCACAGAGAGGGCCGAGGCTTATATCACTTTCACAGCGATGGCAGAGGGTTATATCACAGTCACAGAGAGGGCAGAGGCGTATATCACAGTCACAGAGAGGGCAGAGGCATATATCACAGTCACAGTGAGGGCAGAGGGGTATATCACGGTCACAGTGAGGGCAGAGGGATATATTACCGTCACAGTGAGGGCAAAGGGGTATATCACGGTCACATTGAGGGCAGAGGTGTATATCACAGTCACAGTGAGGGCAGTTGGGTACATCACAGTCACAGTGAGGGCAGAGGGTTTTATCACTGTCACAGTGAGGGCAGAGGGTTTTATCACATTCACGGAGAGGGCAGATGCATATATCACAGTCACAGTGAGGGCAGAGGGGTAAATAACTGTCACAATGAGGGCAGATGTGCATATCACCAGCCCAGTGAGGGCAGAGGTGTATATTACTTTCACAATGAGGGCAGAGGTGTATATCACAGTTACCATGAGGGCAGAGTGATATATCACAGTCACAGTGAGGGCAGATTTGGATATCACCATCACAGTGAGGGCAGAGGGGTATATGATGGTATCAGTGAGGGCAGAGGGGTATATCACCCACTCAGTGAGGGCAGAGGGGTATCTCACAGTCACAGTGAGGGCAGAGGGGTATATCACCGTCACAGTGAGGGCAGAGGGGTATATCACTGTCACAGTGAGGGCAGAGTGGTATCTCACAGTCACAGTGAGGGCAGAGGTGTATATCACAGTCACAGTGAGGGCAGAGGGCTATATCACCGTCACAGTGAGGGCAGAGGGGTATATCACAGTCACAGTGTGGGCAGAAGGATAAATCACTGTCACAGTGAGGGCAGAGTGGTATCTCACAGTCACAGTGAGGGCAGAGGTGTATATCAGAGTCACAGTGAGGGCAGAGGGATTTTATCACAGTCACAGTGAAGGCAGAGGGATTTATCAAGGTCACAGAGAGGGCAGAGTCGTATATCACAGTCACAGTGAGGGCAGAGTCATATATCACAGTCACAGTGAGGGCAGAGGCATATATCACAGTCACAGTGAGGTCAGAGGGGTATATCACCATCACAGCGAGGGCAGAGGAGTATGTCACTGTCACAGTAAGGGCTCAGTGTTATATCAGAGTCAAAGTGAGGGCAGAGGGGTATATCACTGTCACAGTGAGGGCAGAGGGATATATCACGGTCACAGTGATGGCAGATGGTTATATAACAGTCACAGTGTGGGCAGAGGGTATATCACAGTCACAGTGAGGGCAGAGTGTTATATCACAGTCACGGTGAGGGCAGAGGGGTATATCATCGTCACAGTGAGGGCAGAGTGATTTATAATGGTCACAGTGAGGGCAGAGGGTTATATCACAGTCACAGTGAGGGCAGAGGGGTATATCATAGTCACAGTGAGGGCAGAGTGATATATCATGGTCACAGTGAGGTCAGGGGGAGAAAGCACAGTCAAAGTGAGGGCAGAGGGATATATCACGGTCACAGTGAAGGCAGAGGGGTATATCACAGTTACAGTAAGGGCAGAGGGGTATATCCCGTTCACAGTGAGGGCAGAGGGATATATCACAGTCACAGTGAGGGCAAAGGCATATATCACAGTCACAGTGAGGGCAGAGGGATATATCACAGTCACAGTGTGTGCAGAGGGATATATCTCGGTCACAGTGAGGGCAGAGGGATATATCACAGTCACAGTGAGGGCAGGGGAATCTATCACGGTCACAGTGATGGCAGAGGGTTATATCACAGTCAAAGTGAGGGCAGAGTGGTATATCTCGTTCACAGTGAGGGCAGAGGGGTATATCACAGTCACAGAGAGGGCAGTGTGATTTATAATTGTCACAGTGAGGGCAGAGGGTTATATCACAGTCACAGTGCGGGCAGAGGGGTATATCATAGTCACAGTGAGGGCAGAGTGATATATCATGTTCACAGTGAGGTCAGAGCGATATAGCAAAGTCAAAGTGAGGGCATAGGTGTATATCATGTACACAGTGAGGGCAGAGTGGTATATCAAAGTCACGTTTAGGGCAGAGGGTTATATCACGGTCACCGTGAGGGTAGAGGGGTATATCACGGTCAAGTGAGGGCAGAGGGATATATCACAGTCACAGTGAGGGCAGAGGAATCTATCTCGGTCACATTGATGGCAGAGGGTTATATCACAGTCACAGTGAGGGCAGAGGGTAATATCACAGTCGCAATGAGGTGAGAGGGTTATATCACAGTCACAGTGATGGCAGAGTGGTATATCATGTTCACAGTGAGGTCAGAGGGAAAAAGCACAGAAACAGTGAGGGCATAGGGATATAACATGTTCACAGTGAGGGCAGAGTGGTATGTCACAGTCATAGTGAGGGCAGAGGGGTATATCAAAGTCACAGTGAGGGCAGAGGGATATAGCACAATCACAGTGAGGGCATAGGGATATATCATGTTCACAGTGAGGGCAGAGGGGTATATCACTGGCACAGTAAGGGCAGTGGGATATATCATGGTCACAGAGAGGGCCGAGGCTTATATCACTTTCACAGCGATGGCAGAGGGTTATATCACAGTCACAGAGAGGGCAGAGGCGTATATCACAGTCACAGAGAGGGCAGAGGCATATATCACAGTAACAGTGTGGGCAGAGGGGTATATCACGGTCACAGTGAGGGCAGAGGGATATATTACGGTCACAGTGAGGGCAAAGGGGTATATCACGGTCACAGTGAGGGCAAAGGGGTATCTCACGGTCACAGTGAGGGCAGAGGTGTATAACACAGTCACAGTGAGGGCAGTTGGGTACATCACAGTCACAGTGAGGGCAGAGGGTTTTATCACTGTCACAGTGAGGGCAGAGGGTTTTATCACATTCACGGAGAGGGCAGATGCATATATCACAGTCACAGTGAGGGCAGAGGGGTAAATAACTGTCGCAATGAAGGCAGATTTGCATATCACCATCACAGTGAGGGCAGAGGTGTATATCACTTTCACAATGAGGGCAGAGGTGTATATCACAGTTACCATGAGGGCAGAGTGATATATCACAGTCACAGTGAGGTCAGATTTGGATATCACCGTCACAGCGAGGGCAGAGGGGTATATCACTGTCACAGTGAGGGCAGAGGGGTATATCACAGTCACAGTGATGGCAGAGGGCTATATCACCGTCACAGTGAGGGCAGAGGGGTATATCACCGTCACAGTGTGGGCAGAAGGATATATCACTGTCACAGTGAGGGCACAGTGTAATCTCACAGTCACAGTGAGGGCAGATTTGTATATCAGAGTCACAGTGAGGGCAGAGGGATATATCACAGTCACAGTGATGGGAGAGATGTATATCACAGTCCCAGTGATTTCAGAGGGATTTATCAAGGTCACAGAGAGGGCAGAGTAGTATATAACAGTCACAGTGAGGGCAGAGTCGTATATCACACTCACAGTGAGGGCAGAGGCATATATCACAGTCATAGTGAGGGCAGAGGGGTATATCACCATCACAGCGAGGGCAGAGGAGTATGTCACTGTGATTGTGAGGGCAAAGGGTTATATCACAGTCAAAGTGAGGGCAGAGGGGTATATCACTGTCACAGTGAGGGCAGAGGGATATATCACGTTCACAGTGATGGCAGAGGGTTATATAACAGTCACAGTGTGGGCAGAGGGGTATATCACAGTCACAGTGAAGGCAGAGTGGTATATCACTGTCACAGTGAGGGCAGAGGAATCTATCACGGTCACAGTGATGGCAGAGTGTTATATCACAGTCAAAGTGATGGCAGAGGGGTATATAACAGTCACAGTGAGGGCAGAGGGGTATATAACAGTCACAGTGAGGGCAGAGGGGTATATCTCGTTCACAGTGAGGGCAGTGGGGTATATCACAGTCACAGAGAGGGCAGAGGCATATATCACAGTCACAGTGAGGGCAGAGGGATATATCACAGTCACAGTGTGTGCAGAGGGATATATCACGGTCACAGTGAGTGCAGAGGGATATATCACAGTCACAGTGACGGCAGAGGAATCTATCACGGTCACAGTGATGGCAGAAGGTTATATCACAGTCAACGTGAGGGCAGAGTGGTATATCTCATTCACAATGAGGGCAGAGTGTAATATCACAGTCACAGTGAGGGCAGAGGGGTATATTACTGGCACAGTGAGGGCAGAGTGATTTATAATGGTCACAGTGAGGGCAGAGGGTTATATCACAGTCACAGTGAGGGCAGAGGGGTATATCATAGTCACAGTGAGGGCAGAGTGATATATCATGGTCACAGTGAGGTCAGAGGGATATAGCACAGTCACAGTGAGGGCAGAGGCTAATATCACAGCCGCAATGAGGTGAGAGGGTTATATCACAGTCACAGTGAGGGCAGAGTGATATATCATGGTCACAATGAGGTCAGAGGGATAAAGCACAAAAACAGTGAGGGCATAGTTATATATCACATTCTCAGTGAGGGCAGAGGGATATATCACTGGCACAGTGTAGGCAGAGGTATATATCACAGTCACAGTGAGGGCAGAGGGATATAGCACAGTCACAGTGAGGGCAGAGGGATATATCACGTTCACAGTGAGGGAAGAGGGGTATATCACTGGCACAGTAAGGGCGGTGGGATATATCATGGTCACAGAGAGGGCCGAGGCTTATATCACTTTCACAGCGATGGCAGAGGGTTATATCACAGTCACAGAGAGGGCAGAGGCGTATATCACAGTCACAGAGAGGGCAGAGGCATATATCACAGTCACAGTGAGGGCAGAGGGGTATATCACGGTCACAGTGAGGGCAGAGGGATATATTACCGTCACAGTGAGGGCAAAGGGGTATATCACGGTCACATTGAGGGCAGAGGTGTATATCACAGTCACAGTGAGGGCAGTTGGGTACATCACAGTCACAGTGAGGGCAGAGGGTTTTATCACTGTCACAGTGAGGGCAGAGGGTTTTATCACATTCACGGAGAGGGCAGATGCATATATCACAGTCACAGTGAGGGCAGAGGGGTAAATAACTGTCACAATGAGGGCAGATGTGCATATCACCAGCCCAGTGAGGGCAGAGGTGTATATTACTTTCACAATGAGGGCAGAGGTGTATATCACAGTTACCATGAGGGCAGAGTGATATATCACAGTCACAGTGAGGGCAGATTTGGATATCACCATCACAGTGAGGGCAGAGGGGTATATGATGGTATCAGTGAGGGCAGAGGGGTATATCACCCACTCAGTGAGGGCAGAGGGGTATCTCACAGTCACAGTGAGGGCAGAGGGGTATATCACCGTCACAGTGAGGGCAGAGGGGTATATCACTGTCACAGTGAGGGCAGAGTGGTATCTCACAGTCACAGTGAGGGCAGAGGTGTATATCACAGTCACAGTGAGGGCAGAGGGCTATATCACCGTCACAGTGAGGGCAGAGGGGTATATCACAGTCACAGTGAGGGCAGAAGGATAAATCACTGTCACAGTGAGGGCAGAGTGGTATATCACCATCACAGCGAGGGCAGAGGAGTATGTCACTGTCACAGTAAGGGCTCAGTGTTATATCACAGTCAAAGTGAGGGCAGAGGGGTATATCACTGTCACAGTGAGGGCAGAGGGATATATCACGGTCACAGTGATGGCAGATGGTTATATAACAGTCACAGTGTGGGCAGAGGGTATATCACAGTCACAGTGAGGGCAGAGTGTTATATCACAGTCACGGTGAGGGCAGAGGGGTATATCATCGTCACAGTGAGGGCAGAGTGATTTATAATGGTCACAGTGAGGGCAGAGGGTTATATCACAGTCACAGTGAGGGCAGAGGGGTATATCATAGTCACAGTGAGGGCAGAGTGATATATCATGGTCACAGTGAGGTCAGGGGGATATAGCACAGTCACAGTGAGGGCAGAGGGTAATATGACAGTCGCAATGAGGTGAGAGGGTTAAATGACAGTCACAGTGAGGGCAGAGTGATATATCATGGTCACAGTGAGGTCAGAGGGATAAAGCACAGAAACAGTGAGGGCATAGGGATATATCACATTCACAGTGAGGGCAGAGGGGTATATCACTGGCACAGTAAGGGCAGTGGGATATATCATGGTCACAGTGAGGGCAGAGGGGTATATCTCGTTCACAGTGAGGGCAGAGGGGTATATCACAGTCACAGAGAGGGCAAAGGCATATATCACAGTCACAGTGAGGGCAGAGGGATATATCACAGTCACAGTGTGTGCAGAGGGATATATCTCGGTCACAGTAAGGGCAGAGGGATATATCACAGTCACAGTGAGGGCAGAGGAATCTATCACGGTCACAGTGATGGCAGAGGGTTATATCACAGTCAAAGTGAGGGCAGAGTGGTATATCTCGTTCACAGTGAGGGCAGAGGGGTATATCACAGTCGCAGTGAGGGCAGAGTGATTTTTAATGGTCACCTTGAGGGAAGAGGGTTATATCACAGTCACAGTGAGGGCAGAGGGGTATATCATAGTCACAGTGAGGGAAGAGTGATATATCACGTTCACAGTGAGGTCAGAGGGATATAGCACAGTCAAAGTGAGGGCAGAGTGGTATATCTCGTTCACAGTGAGGGCAGAGGGGTATATCACAGTCACAGTGAGGGCAGAGTGATTTTTAATGGTCACAGTGAGGGCAGAGGGTTATATCACAGTCACAGTGAGGGCAGAGGGGTATATCATAGTCACAGTGAGGGAAGAGTGATATATCACGTTCACAGTGAGGTCAGAGGGATATAGCACAGTCAAAGTGAGGGCATAGGTATATATCATATGCACAGTGAGGGCAGAGTGGTATATCAAAGTCACATTTAGGGCACAGAGGTATATCACGGTCACAGTGAGGGTAGAGGGGTATATCACGGTCACAGTGAGGGCAGCGGGATATATCAGAGTCACAGTGAGTGCAGAGGAATCTATCTCGGTCACATTGATGGCAGAGGGTTATATCACAGTCACAGTGAGGGCAGAGTGATATATCATGGTCACAGTGAGGTCAGAGGGATAAAGCACAGAAACAGTGAGGGCATAGGGATATAACATGTTCACAGTGAGGGCAGAGTGAATATCACAGTCACAGTGAGGGCAGATGGGTATGTCACGGTCACAGTGAGGGCAGAGGGATATAGCACAGTGACAGTCGGGCATAGGGATATATCACGTTCACAGTGAGGGCAGAGGGGTATATCACTGGCACAGTAAGGGCAGTGGGATATATCATTGTCACAGAGAGGGCCGAGGCTTATATCACTTTCACAGCGATGGCAGAGGGTTATATCACAGTCACAGAGAGGGCAGAGGCGTATATCACAGTCACAGAGAGGGGAGAGGCATATATCACAGTCACAGTGAGGGCAGAGGGGTATATCACGGTCACAGTGAGGGCAGAGGAAGCTATCACGGTCACAGCGATGGCAGAAGGTTATATCACCGTCAAAGTGTGGGCAGAGTGGTTTATCTCGTTCACAATGAGGGCAGAGTGTAATATCACAGTCACAGTGAGGGCAGAGGGGTATATCACTGTCACAGTGAGGGCAGAGTGATATATAATGGTCACAGTGAGGGCAGAGCGTTATATCACAGTCACAGTGAGGGCAGAGGCGTATATCACAGTCACAGAGAGGGCAGAGACATATATCACAGTCACAGTGAGGGCAAAGGGGTATATCACGGTCACAGTGAGGGCAGAGGTGTATATCACCGTCACAGTGAGGGCAGTTGGGTACATCACAGTCACAGTGAGGGCAGAGGGTTTTATCACTGTCACAGTGAAGGCAGAGGGTTTTATCACATTCACGGAGAGGGCAGATGCATATATCACAGTCACAGTGAGGGCAGAGGGGTAAATAACTGTCACAATGAGGGCAGATGTGCATATCACCATCCCAGTGAGGGCAGAGGTGTATATCACTTTCACAAGGAGGGCAGAGGTGTATATCACAGTTACCATGAGGGCAGAGTGATATATCACAGACACAGTGAGGGAAGATTTGGATATCACCGTCACAGTGAGGGCAGAGGGGTATATGATGGTATCAGTGAGTGCAGAGGGGTATATCACCCACTCAGTGAGGGCAGAGGGGTATCTCACAGTCACAGTGAGGGCAGAGGGGTATATCACCGTCACAGTGAGGGCAGAGGGGTATATCACTGTTACAGTGAGGGCAGAGTGGTATCTCACAGTCACAGTGAGGGCAGAGGTGTATATCAGAGTCACAGTGAGGGCAGAGGGATATATCACAGTCACAGTGATGGGAGAGTTGTATATCACAGTCACAGTGAAGGCAGAGGGATTTATCAAGGTCACAGAGAGGGCAGAGTAGTATATCACAGTCACAGTGAGGGCAGAGTCATATATCACACTCACAGTGAGGGCAGAGGCATATATCACAGTCAAAGTGAGGGCAGAGGGGTATATCACTGTCACAGTGAGGGCAGAGGGATATATCACGGTCACAGTGATGGCAGAGGGTTATATAACAGTCACAGTGTGGGCAGAGGTGTATATCACAGTCACAGTGAGGGCAGAGTGGTATATCACAGTCACAGTGCGGGCAGAGGGGTGTATAACTGTCACAGTGAGGGCAGAGGAATCTATCAAGGTCACAGTGATGGCAGAGTGTTATATCACAGTCAAAGTGATGGCAGAGGGGTGTATAACAGTTACAGTGAGGGCAGAGGGGTATATCACAGTCACAGTGAGGGCAGAGCGGTATATCTCATTCACAGTGAGGGCAGAGGGGTATATCACAGTCACGGAGAGGGCAGAGGCATATATCACAGTCACAGTGAGGGCAGAGGGATATATCACAGTCACAGTGAGGGCAGAGTCATATATCACACTCACAGTGAGGGCAGAGGCATATATCACAGTCACAGTGAGGGCAGAGGGGTATATCACCATCACAGCGAGGGCAGAGGAGTATGTCACTGTCACAGTAAGGGCTAAGTGTTATATCAAAGTCAAAGTGAGGGCAGAGGGGTATATCACTGTCACAGTGAGGGCAGAGGGATATATCACGGTCACAGTGATGGCAGATGGTTATATAACAGTCACAGTGTGGGCAGAGGGGTATATCACAGTCACAGTGAGGGCAGAGTGTTATATCACAGTCACAGTGAGGACAGAGGGGTATATAACTTCACAGTGAGGGCAGAGGAATCTATCACGGTCACAGTGATGGCAGAAGGTTATATCACAGTCAAAGTGTGGGCAGAGTGGTATATCTCGTTCACAATGAGGGCAGAGTGTAATATCACAGTCACAGTGAGGGCAGAGGGGTATATCACAGTCACAGTGAGGGCAGAGTGATTTATAATGGTCACAGTGAGGGCAGAGGGTTATATCACAGTCACAGTGAGGGCAGAGGGGTATATCATAGTCACAGTGAGGGCAGAGTGTTATATCACAGTCACAGTGAGGGCAGAGGGGTATATAACTGTCACAGTGAGGGCAGAGGAATCTGTCACGGTCACATTGATGGCAGAAGGTTATATCACAGTCAAAGTGTGGGCAGAGTGGTATATCTCGTTCACAATGAGGGCAGAGTGTAATATCACAGTCACAGTGAGGGCAGAGGGGTATATCATAGTCACAGTGAGGGCAGAGTGATATATCATGGTCACAGTGAGGTCCGAGGGATATAGCACAGTCACAGTGATGGCAGAGGGTAATAGCACAGTCGCAATGAGGTGAGAGGGTTATATCACAGTCACAATGAGGGCAGAGTGATATATCATGGTCACATTGAGGTCAGAGGGATAAAGCACAGAAACAGTGAGGGCATAGGGATATATCACATTCACAGTGAGGGCAGAGGGGTATATCACTGGCACAGTAAGGGCAGTGGGATATATCATGGTCACAGTGAGGGCAGAGTGGTATATCACAGTCACAGTGAGGGCAGAGGGGTATATCACTGTCACAGTGAGGGCAGAGGAATCTATCACGGTCACAGTGATGGCAGAGTGTTATATCACAGTCAAAGTGATGGCAGAGGGGTATATAACAGTCACAGTGAGGGCAGAGGGGTATATCACAGTCACAGTGAGGGCAGAGGGATATATCACGGTCACAGCGAGGGCAGAGGGTTATATCACAGTTACAGTAAGGCCAGAGGGGTATATCATGGTCACAGTGAGGGCAGAGGTGTATATCACAGTCACAGCGAGGGCAGAGGGATAGAGCACAGTCACAGTGAGGGCAGAAGGGTATATCTCATTCACAGTGAGGGCAGAGGGGTATATCACAGTCACAAAGAGGGCAGAGGCATATATCAGAGTCACAGTGAGGGCAGAGGTATATATCACAGTCACAGTGTGTGCAGAGGGATATATCACGGTCACAGTGAGGGCAGAGGGATATATCACAGTCACAGTGAGGGCAGAGGAATCTATCACGGTCACAGTGATGGCAGAGGGTTATATCACAGTCAAAGTGAGGGCAGAGTGGTATATCTCGTTCACAGTGAGGGCAGAGGGGTATATCACAGTCACAGTGAGGGCAGAGTGATTTATAATGGTCACAGTGAGGGCAGAGGGTTATATCACAGTCACAGTGAGGGCAGAGGGGTATATCATAGTCACAGTGAGAGCAGAGTGATATATCATGTTCACAGTGATGTCAGAGGGATATAGCACAGTCAAAGTGAGGGCATAGGTATATATCATGTGCACAGTGAGGGCAGAATGGTATATCAAAGTCACATTTAGGGCAGAGAGGTATATCACGGTCACAGTGAGGGTAGAGGGGTATATCACGGTCACAGTGAGGGCAGCGGGATATATCAGAGTCACAGTGAGGGCAGAGGAATCTATCTCGGTCACATTGATGGCAGAGGGTTATATCACAGTCACAGTGATGGCAGAGTGATATATCATGGTCACAGTGAGGTCAGAGGGATAAAGCACAGAAACAGTGAGGGCATAGGGATATAACATGTTCACAGTGTGGGCAGAGTGGTATATCACAGTCACAGTGAGCGCAGATGGGTATATCACGGTCACAGTGAGGGCAGAGGGATATAGCACAGTCACAGTCGGGCATAGGGATATATCACGTTCACAGTGAGGGCAGAGGGGTATATCACTGGCACAGTAAGGGCAGTGGGATATATCATGGTCACAGAGAGGGCCGAGGCTTATATCACTTTCACAGCGATGGCAGAGGGTTATATCACAGTCACCGAGAGGGCAGAGGCGTATATCACAGTCACAGAGAGCGCAGAGGCATATATCACAGTCACAGTGAGGGCAGAGGGGTATATCACGGTCACAGTGAGGGCAGAGGGATATATTATGGTCACAGTGAGGGCAAAGGGGTATATCACAGTCACAGTGAGGGCAGAGGGTTTTATCACATTCACGGAGAGGGCAGATGCATATATCACAGTCACAGTGAGGGCAGAGGGGTAAATAACTGTCACAATGAGGGCAGATGTGCATATCACCATCCCAGTGAGGGCAGAGGTGTATATCACTTTCACAAGGAGGGCAGAGGTGTATATCACAGTTAGCATGAGGGCAGAGTGATATATCACAGTCAAAGGGAAGGCAGATTTGGATATCACCGTCACAGTGAGGGCAGAGGGGTATATGATGGTATCAGTGAGGGCAGAGTGGTATATCACCCACTCAGTGAGGGCAGAGGGGTATCTCACAGTCACATTGAGGGCAGAGGGGTATATCAGCATCACAGTGAGGGCAGAGGGGTATATCACTGTCACAGTGAGGGCAGAGTGTTATCTCACAGTCACAGTGAGGGCAGAGGTGTATATCAGAGTCACAGTGAGGACAGAGGGATATATCACAGTCACAGTGATGGGAGAGCTGTATATCACAGTCCCAGTGAAGGCAGAGGGATATATCAATGTCACAGAGAGGGCTGAGTAGTATATCACAGTTACAGTGAGGGCAGAGTCATATATCACACTCACAGTGAGGGCAGAGGCATATATCACAGTCAGAGTGAGGGCAGAGTGGTATATTAGCCTCACAGCGAGGGCAGAGGAGTATGTCACTGTCACAGTGAGGGCAAAGGGTTATATCACAGTCAAAGTGAGGGCAGAGGGGTATATCACTGTCACAGTGAGGGCAGAGGGATATATCACGGTCACAGTGATGGCAGAGGGTTATATATCAGTCACAGTGTGGGCAGAGGGGTATATCACAGTCACAGTGAGGGCAGAGTGGTATATCACAGTCACAGTGAGGGCAGAGGGGTATATCACTGTCACAGTGAGGGCAGAGGAATCTATCAAGTTCACAGTGATGGCAGAGTTTTATATCACAGTCAAAGTGATGGCAGAGGGGTATATAACAGTCACAGTGAGGGCAGAGGGGTATATCACAGTCACAGTGAGGGCAGAGGGGTATATCTCATTCACAGTAAGGGCAGAGGGGTATATCACAGTCACGGAGAGGGCAGAGGCATATATCAGAGTCACAGTGAGGGCAGAGGGATATATCACAGTCACAGTGTGTGCAGAGGGATATATCACTGTCACAGTGAGTGCAGAGGGATATATCACAGTCACAGTGAGGGCAGAGGAATCTATCACGGTCACAGTGATGGCAGAAGGTTATATCACCGTCAAAGTGTGGGCAAAGTGTTATATCTCGTTCACAATGAGGGCAGAGTGTAATTTCACAGTCACAGTGAGGGCAGAGGAGTATATCACAGTCACAGTGAGGGCAGAGTGATTTATAATGGTCACAGTGAGCGCAGAGGGTTATATCACAGTCACAGTGAGGGCAGACGAGTATATCATAGTCACAGTGATGGCAGAGTGATATATCATGGTCACAGTGAGGTCAGAGGGATATAGCACAGTCACAGTGAGGGCAGAGGGTAATATCACAGTCGCAATGAGGTGAGAGGTTTATATCAGAGTCACAGTGAGGGCAGAGTGATATATCATGGTCAAATTGAGGTCAGAGGGATAAAGCACAGAAACAGTAAGGGGATAAGGATATATCAAATTCACAGTGAGGGCAGAGGGGTATATCACTGGCACAGTAAGGGCAGTGGGATATATCATGGTCACAGTGAGGGCAGAGTGGTATATCACAGTCACAGTGAGGGCAGAGGAATCTATCAAGGTCACAGTGATGGCAGAGTGTTATATCACAGTCAAAGTGATGGCAGAGCGGTATATAACAGTCACAGTGAGGGCAGAGGGGAATATCACAGTCACAGTGAGGGCAGCGGGATATATCACGGTCACAGCGAGGGCAGAGGGGTATATCACATTTACAGTAAGGGCAGAGGGGTATATCATGGTCACAGTGAGGGCAGAGGTGTATATCACAGTCACAGCGAGGGCAGAGGGATAGAGCACAGTCACAGTGAGGGCAGAAGGGTATATCTCGTTCACAGTGAGGGCAGAGGGGTATATCACAGTCACAAAGAGGGTAGAGGCATATATCACAGTCACAGTGAGGGCAGAGGGATATATCACAGTCACAGTGTGTGCAGAGGGATATATCACGGTCACAGTGAGGGCAGAGGGATATATCACAGTCACAGTGAGGGCAGAGGAATCTATCACGGTCACAGTGATGGCAGAGGGTTATATCACAGTCAAAGTGAGGGCAGAGTGGTATATTTCGTTCACAGTGAGGGCAGAGGGGTATATCACAGTCACAGTGAGGGCAGAGTGATTTATAATGGTCACAGTGAGGGCAGAGGGTTATATCACAGTCACAGTGAGGGCAGAGGGGTATATCATAGTCACATTGAGGGCAGAGTGATATATCATGTTCACAGTGAGGTTAGAGGGATATAGCACAGTCAAAGTGAGGGCATAGGTATATATCATGTGCACAGTGAGGGCAGAGTGGTATATCAAAGTCACATTTAGGGCAGAGGGGTATATCATGGTCACAGTGAGGCTAGAGGGGTATATCACAGTCGCAGTGAGGGCAGAGGGATATATCACAGTCACAGTGAGGGCAGAGGAATCTATCGCGGTCACATTGATGGCAGAGGGTTATATCACAGTCACAGTGAGGGCAGAGGGTAATATCACAGTCGCAATGAGGTGAGAGGGTTATATCACAGTCACAGTGATGGCAGAGGGTTATATAACAGTCACAGTGTGGGCAGAGGGGTATATCACAGTCACAGTGAGGGCTGAGTGGTATATCACAGTCACAGTGAGGGCAGAGGGGTATATAACTGTCACAGTGAGGGCAGAGGAATCTATCAAGGTCACAGTGATGGCAGAGTATTATATCACAGTCAAAGTGATGGCAGAGGGGTATATAACAGTCACAGTGAGGGCAGAGGGGTATATCACAGTCACAGTGAGGGCAGAGGGGTATATCTCATTCACAGAGAGGGCAGAGGGGTATATCACAGTCACGGAGAGGTCAGAGGCATATATCACAGTCACAGTGAGGGCAGAGGGATATATGACAGTCACAGTGTGTGCAGAGGGATATATCACGGTCACAGTGAGTGCAGAGGGATATATCACGGTCACAGGGAGTGCAGAGGGATATATCACAGTCACAGTGAGGGCAGAGGAATCTATCACGGTCACAGTGATGGCAGAGGTTTATATCACCATCAAAGTGTGGGCAGAGTGGTATATCTCGTTCACAATGAGGGCAGAGTGTAATTTCACAGTCACAGTGAGGGCAGAGGGGTATATCACATTCACAGTGAGGGCAGAGTGATTTATAATGGTCACAGTGAGGGCAGAGGGTTATATCACAGTCACAGTGAGAGCAGAGGGGTATATCATAGTCACAGTGAGGGCAGAGTGATATATCTTGGTCACAGTGAGGTCAGAGGGATATAGCACAGTCACAGTGAGGGCAGAGGGTAATATCACAGTCGCAATGAGGTGAGAGGGTTATTTCACAGTCACAGTGAGGGCAGAGTGATATATCATGGTCACATTGAGGTCAGAGGGATAAAGCACAGAAACAGTGAGGGCATAGGGATATATCACATTCACAGTGAGGGCAGAGGGGTATATCACTGGCACAGTAAGGGCAGTGGGATATATCATGGTCACAGTGAGGGCAGAGTGGTATATCACAGTCACAGTGAGGGCAGAGGAATCTATCACGGTCACAGTGATGGCAGAGTGTTATATCACAGTCAAAGTGATGGCAGAGGGGTATATAACAGTCACAGTGAGGGGAGAGGGGTATATCACAGTCACAGTGAGGGCAGAGGGATATATCAAGGTCACAGCGAGGGCAGAGGTGTATATCACAGTTACAGTAAGGGCAGAGGGGTATATCATGTTCACAGTGAGGGCAGAGGTGTATATCACAGTCACAGCGAGGGCAGAGGAATAGAGCACAGTCACAGTGAGGGCAGAAGGGTATATCTCGTTCACAGTGAGGGCAGAGGGGTATATAACTGTCACAGTGAGGGCAGAGGAATCTATCACGGTCACAGTGATGGCAGAGTGTTATATCACGGTCAAAGTGATGGCCGAGGGGTATATAACAGTCACAGTGAGGGCAGAGGGGTATATCACAGTCACAGTGAGGGCAGAGGGGTATATCTCATTCACAGTGAGGGCAGAGGTGTATATCACAGTCACAGTGAGGGCATAGGGATATATCACAGTCACAGTGTGTGCAGAGGGATATATCACGGTCACAGTGAGGGCAGAGGGATATATCACAGTCACAGTGAGGGCAGAGGAATCTATCATGGTCACAGTGATGGCAGAGGGTTATATCACAGTCAAAGTGAGGGCAGAGTGGTATATCTCATTCACAGTGAGGGCAAAGGGGTATATCACAGTCACAGTGAGGGCAGAGTGATTTATAATGGTCACAGTGAGGGCAGAGGGTTATATCACAGTCACAGTGAGGGCAGAGGGGTATATCATAGTCACAGTGAGGGCAGAGTGATATATCACAGTCACAGTGACGGCAGAGGAATCTATCTCGGTCACATTGATGGCAGAGGGTTATATCACAGTCACAGTGAGGGCAGAGGGTAATATCACAGTCGCAATGAGGTGAGAGGGTTATATCACAGTCACAGTAATGGCAGAGTGATATATCATGGTCACAGTGAGGTCAGAGGGATAAAGCACAGAAACAGTGAGGGCATAGGGATATAACATGTTCACAGTGAGGGCAGAGTGGTATATCACAGTCACAGTGAGGGCAGAGGCGTATATCACAGTCACAGAGAGGGCAGAGGCGTATATCACAGTCACAGTGTGGGCAGAGGGGTATATCACGGTCACAGTGAGGGCAGAGGGATATATTACGGTCACAGGAGGGCAAAGGGGTATATCACGGTCACAGTGAGGGCAGAGGTGTATATCACAGTCACAGTGAGGGCAGTTGGGTACTTCACAGTCACAGTGAGGGCAGAGGGTTTTATCACTGTCACAGTGTGGGCAGAGGGTTTTATCACATTCACGGAGAGGGCAGATGCATATATCACAGTCACAGTGTGGGCAGAGGGGTATATCACGGTCACAGTGAGGGCAGAGGGATATATTACGGTCACAGGAGGGCAAAGGGGTATATCACGGTCACAGTGAGGGCAGAGGTGTATATCACAGTCACAGTGAGGGCAGTTGGGTACTTCACAGTCACAGTGAGGGCATAGGGTTTTATCACTGTCACAGTGTGGGCAGAGGGTTTTATCACATTCACGGAGAGGGCAGATGCATATATCACAGTCACAGTGTGGGCAGAGGGGTATATCACGGTCACAGTGAGGGCAGAGGGATATATTACGGTCACAGGAGGGCAAAGGTGTATATCACTTTCACAATGAGGGCAGAGGTATATATCACAGTTACCATGAGGGCAGAGTGATATATCACAGTCACAGTGAGGGCAGATTTGGATATCACCGTCACAGTGAGGGCAGAGGGGTATATCATGGTATCAGTGAGGGCAGAGGGGTATATCACCCACTCAGTGAGGGCAGAGGGGTATCTCACAGTCACAGTGAGGGCAGAGGGGTATATCACTGTCACAGTGAGGGTAGAGTGATATCTCACAGTCACAGTGAGGGCAGAGGGGTATATCACAGTCACAGTGAGGGCAGAGGGCTATATCACCGTCACAGTGAGGGCAGAGGGGTATATCACCGTCACAGTGTGGGCTGAAGGATATATAACCGTCACAGTGAGGGCAGAGGGGTTTATCATGGTATCAGTGAGGGCAGAGGGCTATATCACCTACTCAGTGAGGGCAGAGGGGTATATCACAGTTACAGTGAGGGCAGAGGGGTATATCACCGTCACAGTGAGGGCAGAGGGGTATATCACCGTCACAGTGTGGGCAGAAGGATATATCACTGTCACAGTGAGGGCAGAGTGGTATCTCACAGTCACAGTGAGGGCAGAGGTGTATATCAGAGTCACAGTGAGGGCAGAGGGATATATCACAGTCACAGTGATGGGAGATTTGTATAACACAGTCCCAGTGAAGGCAGAGGGATTTATCAAGGCCACAGAGAGGGCAGATCGTATATCACAGTCACAGTGAGGGCAGAGTCATATATCACACTCACAGTGAGGGCAGAGGCATATATCACAGTCAGAGTGAGGGCAGAGGGGTATATCAGCATCACAGCGAGGGCAGAGGAGTATGTCACTGTCACAGTGAGGGCAAAGGGTTGTATCATAGTCAAAGTGAGGGCAGAGGGGTATATCACTGTCACAGTGAGGGCAGAGGGATATATCACAGTTGCAGTGTGGGCAGAGTGGGATATCACAGTCACAGTGAGGGCAGAGGGTATATAACTGTCACAGTGAGGGCAGAGGAATCTATCACGGTCACAGTGATGGCAGAGTGTTATATCACAGTCAAAGTGATGGCAGAGGGGTATATAACAGTCACAGTGAGGGCAGAGGGGTATATCACAGTCACAGTGAGGGCAGAGGGGTATATCTCATTCACAGTGAGGGCAGAGGGTTATATCACATTCAGAGAGAGGGCAGAGGCATATATCAGAGTCACAGTGAGGGCAGAGGGATATATCACAGTCACAGTGTGTGCAGAGGGATATATCACGGTCACAGTGAGTGCAGAGGGATATATCACAGGCACAGTGAGGGCAGAGGAATCTATCAAGGTCAAAGTGATGGCAGAGTGTTATATCACAGTCAAAGTGATGGCAGAGGGGAATATAACAGTCAAAGTGAGGGCAGAGGGGTATATCACATTCACAGTGAGGATAGAGGGGTATATCACAGTCACGGAGAGTGCAGAGGCATATATCAGAGTCACAGTGAGGGCAGAGGGATATATCACAGTCACAGTGATGGGAGAGTTGTATTTCACAGCCCCAGTGAAGGCAGAGGGATTTATCAAGGTCACAGAGAGGGCAGAGTCGTATATCACAGTCACAGTGAGGGCGGAGTCATATATCACACTCACAGTGAGGGCAGAGGCATATATCACAGTCACAGTGAGGGCAGAGGGGTATATCACCTTCACAGCGAGGGCAGAGAAGTATGTCACTGTCGCAGTAAGGGCTCACTGTTATATCACAGTCAAAGAGAGGGCAGAGGTGTATGTCACTGTCACAGTGAGGGCAGAGTGATATATCATGGTCACAGTGAGGTCAGAGGGATAAAGCACAGAAACAGTGAGGGCATAGGGATATATCACATTCACAGTGAGGGCAGAGGGGTATATCACTGGCACAGTAATGGCAGTGGGATATATCATGGTCACAGTGAGGGCAGAGTGGTATATCACAGTCACAGTGAGGGCAGAGGGGTATATCACTGTCACAGTGAGGGCAGAGGAATCTATCACGGTCACAGTGATGGCAGAGTGTTATATCACAGTCAAAGTGATGGCAGAGGGGTATATAACAGTCACAGTGAGGGTAGAGGGGTATATCACAGTCACAGTGAGGGCAGAGGGATATATCACGGTCACAGTGAGGGCAGAGGTGTATATCACAGTTACAGTAAGGGCAGAGGGGTATATCATGGTCACAGTGAGGGCAGAGGTGTATAGCACAGTCACAGCGAGGGCAGAGGGATAGAGCACAGTCGCTGTGAGGGCAGAGGGGTATATCTCGTTCACAGTAAGGGCAGAGGGGTATATCACAGTTACCATGAGGGCAGAGTGATATATAACAGTCACAGTGAAGGCAGATTTGGATATCACCGTCACAGTGAGTGCAAAGGGGTATATCATGATATCAGTGAGGGCAGAGGGATATATCACCCACTCAGTGAGGGCAGAGGGGTATCTCACAGTCACAGTGAGGGCAGAGGGGTATATCACCGTCACAGTGAGGGCAGAGGGGTATATCACTGTCACAGTGAGTGCAGAGTGGTATCTCACAGTCAAAGTGAGGGCAGAGTGGTATATCTCGTTCACAGTGAGGGCAGAGGGGTATATCACATTTACAGTGAGGGCAGAGTGTTTTATTTTGGTCACAGTGAGGGCAGAGGTGTATATCACAGTCACAGTGAGGGCAGAGGGGTATATCATAGTCACAGTGAGGGCAGAGTGATATATCATGTTCACAGTGAGGTCAGAGGGATATAGCACAGTCAAAGTGAGGGCATAGGTATATATCATGTGCACAGTGAGGGCAGAGTGGTATATCAAAGTCACATTTAGGGCAGAGAGGTATATCACGGTCACAGTGAGGGTAGAGGGGTATATCACGGTCATAGTGAGGGCAGCGGGATATATCACAGTCACAGTGAGGGCAGAGGAATGTATCTCGGTCACATTGATGGCAGAGGGTTATATCACAGTCACAGTGAGGGCAGAGTGATATATCATGGTCACAGTGAGGTCAGAGGGATAAAGCAAAGAAACAGTGAGGGCATAGGGATATAACATGTTCACAGTGAGGGCAGAGTGGTATATCACAGTCACAGTGAGGGCAGATGGGTATATCACGGTCACAGTGAGGGCAGAGTGATATAACAAAGTCACAGTCGGGCATAGGGATATATCACGTTCACAGTGAGGGCAGAGGGGTATATCACTGCACAGTAAGGGCAGTGGGATATATCATGGTCACAGAGATGGCCGAGGCTTATATCACTTTCACAGCGATGGCAGAGGGTTATATCACAGTCACAGAGAGGGCAGAGGCGTATATCACAGTCACAGAGAGGGCAGAGGCATATATCACAGTCACAGTGAGGGCAGAGGGGTATATCACGGTCACAGTGAGGGCAGAGGGATATATTACCGTCACAGTGAGGGCAAAGGGGTATATCACGGTCACAGTGAGGGCAGAGGTGTATATCACAGTCACAGTGAGGGCAGTTGGGTACATCACAGTCACAGTGAGGGCAGAGGGTTTTATCACTGTCACAGTGAGGGCAGAGGGTTTTATCACATTCACGGAGAGGGCAGATGCATATATCACAGTCACAGTGAGGGCAGAGGGGTAAATAACTGTCACAATGAGGGCAGATGTGCATATCACCATCCCAGTGAGGGCAGAGGTGTATATCACTTTCACAAGGAGGGCAGAGGTGTATATCACAGTTACCATGAGGGCAGAGTGATATATCACAGTTACAGTGAGGGCAGATTTGGATATCACCGTCACAGTGAGGGCAGAGGGGTATATGATTGTATCAGTGAGGGCAGAGGGGTATATCACCCACTCAGTGAGGGCAGAGGGCTATCTCACAGTCACAGTGAGGGCAGAGTGGTATCTCACCGTCACAGTGAGGGCAGAGGTGTATATCAGAGTCACAGTGAGGACAGAGGGATATATCACAGTCACAGTGATGGGAGAGTTGTATATCACAGTCCCAGTGAAGACAGAGGGATTTATCAAGGTCACAGAGAGGGCAGAGTAGTATATCACAGTCACAGTGAGGGCAGAGTCATATATCACACTCACAGTGAGGGCAGAGGCATATATCACAGTCAGAGAGAGGGCAGAGGGGTATATCAGCATCACAGCGAGGGCAGAGGAGTATGTCACTGTCGCAGTGAGGGCAAGAGGTTATATCACAGTCAATGTGAGGGCAGAGGGGTATATCACTGTCACAGTGAGGGCAGAGGGATATATCACGGTCACAGTGATGGCAGAGGGTTATATAACAGTCACAGTGTGGGCAGAGGGGTATATCACAGTCACAGTGAGGGCAGAGTGGTATATCACAGTCACAGAGAGGGCAGAGGGGTATATAACTGTCACAGTGAGGGCAGAGGGATATATCACAGTCGCAATGAGGTGAAAGGGTTATATCACAGTCACAGTGAGGGCAGAGTGATATATCATGGACACATTGAGGTCAGAGGGATAAAGCACAGAAACAGTGAGGGCATAGGGATATATCACATTCACAGTGAGGGCAGAGGGGTATATCACTGGCACAGTAAGGGCAGTGGGATATATCATGGTCACAGTGAGGGCAGAGTGGTATATCACAGTCACAGTGAGGGAGAGGGGAAAATCACTGTCACAGTGAGGGCAGAGGAATCTATCACGGTCACAGTGATGGCAGAGTGTTATATCACAGTCAAAGTGATGGCACAGGGGTATATAACAGTCACAGTGAGGGCAGAGGGGTATATCACAGTCACAGTGAGGGCAGAGGGATATATCACGGTCACAGCGAGGGCAGAGGGGTATATCACAGTTACAGTAAGGGCAGAGGGGTATATCATGGTCACAGTGAGGGCAGAGGTGTATATCACAGTAACAGCGAGGGCAGAGGGATAGAGCACAGTCACAGTGAGGGCAGAAGGGTATATCTCATTCACAGTGAGGGCAGAGGAGTATATCACAGTCACAAAGAGGGCAGAGGCATATATCAGAGTCACAGTGAGGGCAGAGGGATATATCACAGTCACAGTGTGTGCAGAGGGATATATCACGGTCACAGTGAGGGCAGAGGGATATATCACGGTCACAGTGAGGGCAGAGGGATATATCACAGTCACAGTGAGGGCAGAGTAATCTATCACGGTCACAGTGATGGCAGAGGGTTATATCACAGTCAAAGTGAGGGCAGAGTGGTATATCTCGTTCACAGTGAGGGCAGAGGGGTATATCACAGTCACAGTGAGGGCAGAGTGATTTATAATGGTCACAGTGAGGGCAGAGGGTTATATCACAGTCACAGTGAGGGCAGAGGGGTATATCATATTCACAGTGTGGGCAGAGTGGTATATCATGTTCACAGTGAGGTCAGAGGGATATAGCACAGTCAAAGTGAGGGCATAGGTATATATCATGTGCACAGTGAGGGCAGAGTGGTATATCAAAGTCACATTTAGGGCAGAGGGCTATATCATGGTCACAGTGAGGCTAGAGGGGTATATCACAGTCACAGTGAGGTCAGAGGGATATATGACAGTCACAGTGAGGGCAGAGGAATCTATCTTGGTCACATTGATGGCAGAGGGTTATATCACAGTCACAGTGAGGGCAGAGGGTAATATCACAGTCGCAATGAGGTGAGAGGGTTATATCACAGTCACAGTGATGGCAGAGTGATATATCATGGTCACAGTGAGGGCAGAGGGATATAGCACAGTCACAGTGAGGGCATAGGGATATATCACGTTCACAGTTAGGGCAGAGGGGTATATCACTGGCACAGTAAGGGCAGTGGGATATATCATGGTCACAGAGAGGGCCGAGGCTTATGTCACTTTCACAGCGATGGCAGAGGGTTATATCACAGTCACAGAGAGGGCAGAGGCGTATATCACAGTCACAGAGAGGGCAGAGGCATATATCACAGTCACAGTGAGGGCAGAGGGATATATTACCGTCACAGTGAGGGCAAAGGGGTATATCACGGTCACAGTGAGGGCAGAGGTGTATATCACAGTCACAGTGAGGGCAGTTGGGTACATCACAGTCACAGTGAGGGCAGAGGGTTTTATCACTGTCACAGTGAGGGCAGAGGGTTTTATCACATTCACGGAGAGGGCAGATGCATATATCACAGTCACAGTGAGGGCAGAGGGGTAAATAACTGTCACAATGAGGGCAGATGTGTATATCACCATCCCTGTGAGGGCAGAGGTATATATCACAGTTACCATGAGGGCAGAGTGATATATCACAGTCACAGTGAGGGCAGATTTGGATATCACCGTCACAGTGAGGGCAGAGGGGTATATCATGGTATCAGTGAGGGCAGAGGGGTATATCACCCACTCAGTGAGGGCAGAGGGGTATCTCACAGTCACAGTGAGGTCAGAGGGGTACATCACCGTCACAGTGAGGGCAGAGGGGTATATCACTGACACAGTGAGGGCAGAGGGGTATATCACCGTCACAGTGTGGGCAGAAGGATATGTCACCGTCACAGTGAGGGCAGAGGGGTTTATCATGGTATCAGTGAGGGCAGAGGGCTATATCACCCACTTAGTGAGGGCAGAGGGGTATATCACAGTCACAGGGAGGGCAGAGGGGGATATCACCGTCACAGTGAGGGCAGAGGGGTATATCACCGTCACAGTGTGGGCAGAAGCATATATCACTGTCACAGTGAGGGCAGAGTGGTATGTCACAGTCACAGTGAGGGCAGAGGTGTATATCAGAGTCACAGTGAGGGCAGAGGGATATATCACAGTCACAGTGATGGGAGATTTGTATATCACAGTCCCAGTGAAGGCAGAGGGATTTATCAAGGTCACAGATAGGGCAGAGTCGTATATCACAGTCGCAGTGAGGGCAGAGTCATATATCACACTCACAGTGAGGGCAGAGGCATATATCACAGTCACAGTGAGGGCAGAGGGGTATATCAGCATCACAGCGAGGGCAGAGGAGTATGTCACTGTCACAGTGAGGGCAAAGGGTTATATCACAGTCAAAGTGAGGGCAGAGGGGTATATCACTGTCACAGTGAGGGCAGAGGGATATATCACAGTTGCAGTGAGGGCAGAGTGGTATATCACAGTCACAGTGAGGGCAGAGGGGTATATAACTGTCACAGTGAGGGCAGAGGAATCTATCACGGTCACAGTGATGGCAGAGTGTTATATCACAGTCAAAGTGATGGCAGAGGGGTATATAACGGTCACAGTGAGGGCAGAGGGGTATATCACAGTCACAGTGAGGGCAGAGGGGTATATCTCATTCACAGTGAGGGCAGAGGGTTATATCACAGTCACAGAGAGGGCAGAGGCATATATCAGAGTCACAGTGAGGGTAGAGGGATATATCACAGTCACAGTGTATGCAGAGGGATATATCACGGTCACAGTGAGTGCAGAGGAATATATTACAGTCACAGTGAGGGCAGAGGAATCTATCAAGGTCACAGTGATTGCAGAGTGTTATATCACAGTCAAAGTGATGGCAGAGGGGTATATAACAGTCACAGTGAGGGCAGAGGGGTATATCACATTCACAGTGAGGGCAGAGAGGTATATCACATTCACGGATAGGGCAGAGGCATATCTCAGAGTCACAGTGAAGGCAGAGGGATATATCACAGTCACAGTGTGTGCAGAGGGAGATATCACGGTCACAGTGTGGGCAGAGGGGTATATCACAGTCACAGTGAGGGCAGAGTGGTATATCACAGTCACAGTGAGGGCAGAGGGGTATATAACTGTCACAGTGAGGGCAGAGGAATCTATCAAGGTCACAGTGATGGCAGAGTGTTATATCACCGTCAAAGTGATGGTAGAGGGGTATATAACAGTCACAGTGAGGGCAGAGGGGTATATCACAGTCACAGTGAGGGCAGAGGGGTATATCTCATTCACAGTGAGGGCAGAGGGGTATATCACAGTCACGGAGAGGGCAGAGGCATATATCACCGTCACAGTGAGGGCAGAGGGATATATCACAGTCACAGTGTGTGCAGAGGGATATATCACGGTCACAGTGAGTGCAGAGGGATATATCACAGTCACAGTGAGGGCAGAGGAATCTATCACGGTCACAGTGATGGCAGAAGGTTTTATCACCGTCAAAGTGTGGGCAGAGTGGTATATCTCGTTCACAATGAGGGCAGAGTGTAATATCACAGTCACAGTGAGGGCAGAGGGGTATATCACAGTCACAGTGAGGGCAGAGTGATTTATAATGGTCACAGTGAGGGCAGAGGTTTATATCACAGTCACAGTGAGGGCAGAGGGGTATATCATAGTCACAGTGAGGGCAGAGTGATATATCATGGTCACAGTGAGGTCAGAGTGATATAGCACAGTCACAGTGAGGGCAGAGGGTAATATCACAGTCGCAAGGAGGTGAGAGGGTTATATCACAGTCACAGTGAGGGCAGAGTGATATATCAGGGTCACATTGAGGTCAGAAGGATAAAGCACAGAAACAGTGAGGGCATAGGGATATATCACATTCACAGTGAGGGCACAGGGTTTATCACTGGCACAGTAAGGGCAGTGGGATATATCATGGTCACAGTGAGGGCAGAGTGGTATATCACAGTCACAGTGAGGGCAGAGGGGTATATCACTGTCACAGTGAGGGCAGAGGAATCTATCACGGTCACAGTGATGGCAGAGTGTTATATCACAGTCAAAGTGATGGCAGAGGGGTATATAACAGTCACAGTGAGGGCAGAGGGGTATATCACAGTCACAGTGAGGGCAGAGGGATATATCACGGTCACAGCGAGGGCAGAGGTGTATATCACAGTTACAGTAAGGGCAGAGGGGTATATCATGGTCACAGTGAGGGCAGAGGTGTATATCACAGTCACAGCGAGGGCAGAGGGATAGAGCACAGTCACAGTGAGGGCAGAAGGGTATATCTCGTTCACAGGGAGGGCAGAGGGGTATATCACAGTCACAAAGAAGGCAGAGGCATATATCACAGTCACAGTGAGGGCAGAGGGATATATCACACTCACAGTGTGTGCAGAGGGATATATCACGGTCACAGTGAGGGCAGAGGGATATATCACAGTCACAGTGAGGGAAGAGGAATCTATCACGGTCACAGTGATGGCAGAGGGTTATATCACAGTCAAAGTGAGGGTAGAGTGGTATATCTCGTTCACAGTGAGGGCGGAGGGGTATATCACAGTCACAGTGAGGGCAGAGTGATTTATAATGGTCACAGTGAGGGCAGAGGGTTATATCACAGTCACAGTGAGGGCAGAGGGGTATATCATAGTCACAGTGAGGGCAGAGTGATATATCATGTTCACAGTGAGGCCAGAGGGATATAGCACAGTCAAAGTGAGGGCATAGGTATATATCATGTGCACAGTGTGGGCAGAGTGGTATATCAAAGTCACATTTAGGGCAGAGGGGTATATCATGTTCACAGTGAGGCTAGAGGGTAATATCAAAGTCACAGTGAGGGCAGAGGGATATATCACAGTCACAGTGACGGCAGAGGAATCTATCTCGGTCACATTGATGGCAGAGGGTTATATCACAGTCACAGTGAGGGCAGAGGGTAATATCACAGTCGCAATGAGGTGAGAGGGTTATATCACAGTCACAGTGATGGCAGAGTGATATATCATGGTCAGAGTGAGGTCAGAGGGATAAAGCACAGAAACAGTGAGGGCATAGGGATATAACATGTTCACAGTGAGGGCAGAGTGGTATATCACAGTCACAGTGAGGGCAGAGGGGTATATCACGGTCACAGTGAGGGCAGAGGGATATAGCACAATCACAGTGAGGGCATAGGGATATATCACGTTCACAGTGAGGGCAGAGGGGTATATCACTGGCACAGTAAGGGCAGTGGGATATATCATGGTCACAGAGAGGGCCGAGGCTTATATCACTTTCGCAGCGATGGCAGAGGGTTATATCACAGTCACAGAGAGGGCAGAGGCCTATATCACAGTCACAGAGAGTTCAGAGGCATATATCACAGTCACAGTGTGGGCAGAGGAGTATATCACGGTCACTGTGAGGGCAGAGGGATATATTACGGTCACAGTGAGGGCAAAGGGGTATATCAAGGTCACAGTGAGGGCAGAGGTGTATATCACAGTCACAGTGAGGGTAGTTGGGTACATCACAGTCACAGTGAGGGCAGAGGGTTTTATCACAGTCACAGTGAGGGCAGAGGGGTAAATAACTGTCACAATGAGGGCAGATGTGTATATCACCATCCCCGTGAGGGCAGAGGTATATATCACTTTCACAAAGAGGGCAGAGGTATATATCACAGTTACCATGAGGGCAGAGTGATATATCACAGTCACAGTGATGGCAGAGGGGTATATAACAGTCACAGTGAGGGCAGAGGGGTATATCACATTCACAGTGAGGGCAGAGAGGTATATCACAGTCACGGATAGGGCAGAGGCATATCTCAGAGTCACAGTGAAGGCAGTGGGATATATCACAGTCACAGTGTGTGCAGAGGGAGATATCACGGTCACAGTGTGGGCAGAGGGGTATATCACAGTCACATTGAGGGCAGAGTGGTATATCACAGTCACAGTGAGGGCAGAGGGGTATATAACTGTCACAGTGAGGGCAGAGGAAGCTATCACGGTCACAGTGATGGCAGAGTGTTATATCACAGTCAAAGTGATGGCAGAGGGGTATATAACGGTCACAGTGAGGGCAGAGGGGTATATCACAGTCACAGTGAGGGCAGAGCGGTATATCTCATTCACAGTGAGGGCAGAGGGGTATATCACAGTCACGGAGAGGGCAGAGGCATATATCACAGTCACAGTGAGGGCAGAGGGAGAGATCACAGTCACAGTGTGTGCAGAGGGATATATCACGGTCACAGTGAGTGCAGAGGGATGTATCACAGTCACAGTGAGGGCAGATTTGGATATCACCATCACAGTGAGGGCAGAGGGGTATATGATTGTATCAGTGAGGGCAGAGGGGTATATCACCCACTCAGTGAGGGCAGAGGGGTATCTCACAGTCACAGTGAGGGCAGAGTGGTATCTCACCGTCACAGTGAGGGCAGAGGTGTATATCAGAGTCACAGTGAGGACAGAGGGATATATCACAGTCACAGTGATGGGAGAGTTGTATATCACAGTCCCAGTGAAGACAGAGGGATTTATCAAGGTCACAGAGAGGGCAGAGTAGTATATCACAGTCACAGTGAGGGCAGAGTCATATATCACACTCACAGTGAGGGCAGAGGCATATATCACAGTCAGAGAGAGGGCAGAGGGGTATATCAGCATCACAGCGAGGGCAGAGGAGTATGTCACTGTCGCAGTGAGGGCAAGAGGTTATATCACAGTCAATGTGAGGGCAGAGGGGTATATCACTGTCACAGTGAGGGCAGAGGGATATATCACGGTCACAGTGATGGCAGAGGGTTATATAACAGTCACAGTGTGGGCAGAGGGGTATATCACAGTCACAGTGAGGGCAGAGTGGTATATCACAGTCACAGTGAGGGCAGAGGGGTATATAACTGTCACAGTGAGGGCAGAGGGATATATCACAGTCGCAATGAGGTGAAAGGGTTATATCACAGTCACAGTGAGGGCAGAGTGATATATCATGGTCACATTGAGGTCAGAGGGATAAAGCACAGAAACAGTGAGGGCATAGGGATATATCACATTCACAGTGAGGGCAGAGGGGTATATCACTGGCACAGTAAGGGCAGTGGGATATATCATGGTCACAGTGAGGGCAGAGTGGTATATCACAGTCACAGTGAGGGAGAGGGGAAAATCACTGTCACAGTGAGGGCAGAGGAATCTATCACGGTCACAGTGATGGCAGAGTGTTATATCACAGTCAAAGTGATGGCACAGGGGTATATAACAGTCACAGTGAGGGCAGAGGGGTATATCACAGTCACAGTGAGGGCAGAGGGATATATCACGGTCACAGCGAGGGCAGAGGGGTATATCACAGTTACAGTAAGGGCAGAGGGGTATATCATGGTCACAGTGAGGGCAGAGGTGTATATCACAGTAACAGCGAGGGCAGAGGGATAGAGCACAGTCACAGTGAGGGCAGAAGGGTATATCTCATTCACAGTGAGGGCAGAGGAGTATATCACAGTCACAAAGAGGGCAGAGGCATATATCAGAGTCACAGTGAGGGCAGAGGGATATATCACAGTCACAGTGTGTGCAGAGGGATATATCACGGTCACAGTGAGGGCAGAGGGATATATCACGGTCACAGTGAGGGCAGAGGGATATATCACAGTCACAGTGAGGGCAGAGTAATCTATCACGGTCACAGTGATGGCAGAGGGTTATATCACAGTCAAACTGAGGGCAGAGTGGTATATCTCGTTCACAGTGAGGGCAGAGGGGTATATCACAGTCACAGTGAGGGCAGAGTGATTTATAATGGTCACAGTGAGGGCAGAGGGTTATATCACAGTCACAGTGAGGGCAGAGGGGTATATCATATTCACAGTGTGGGCAGAGTGGTATATCATGTTCACAGTGAGGTCAGAGGGATATAGCACAGTCAAAGTGAGGGCATAGGTATATATCATGTGCACAATGAGGGCAGACTGGTATATCAAAGTCACATTTAGGGCAGAGGGCTATATCATGGTCACAGTGAGGCTAGAGGGGTATATCACAGTCACAGTGAGGTCAGAGGGATATATGACAGTCACAGTGAGGGCAGAGGAATCTATCTTGGTCACATTGATGGCAGAGGGTTATATCACAGTCACAGTGAGGGCAGAGGGTAATATCACAGTCGCAATGAGGTGAGAGGGTTATATCACAGTCACAGTGATGGCAGAGTGATATATCATGGTCACAGTGAGGGCAGAGGGATATAGCACAGTCACAGTGAGGGCATAGGGATATATCACGTTCACAGTTAGGGCAGAGGGGTATATCACTGGCACAGTAAGGGCAGTGGGATATATCATGGTCACAGAGAGGGCCGAGGCTTATGTCACTTTCACAGCGATGGCAGAGGGTTATATCACAGTCACAGAGAGGGCAGAGGCGTATATCACAGTCACAGAGAGGGCAGAGGCATATATCACAGTCACAGTGTGGGCAGAGGGGTATATCACGGTCACAGTGAGGGCAGAGGGATATATTACCGTCACAGTGAGGGCAAAGGGGTATATCACGGTCACAGTGAGGGCAGAGGTGTATATCACAGTCACAGTGAGGGCAGTTGGGTACATCACAGTCACAGTGAGGGCAGAGGGTTTTATCACTGTCACAGTGAGGGCAGAGGGTTTTATCACATTCACGGAGAGGGCAGATGCATATATCACAGTCACAGTGAGGGCAGAGGGGTAAATAACTGTCACAATGAGGGCAGATGTGTATATCACCATCCCAGTGAGGGCAGAGGTATATATCACTTTCACAATGAGGGCAGAGGTATATATCACAGTTACCATGAGGGCAGAGTGATATATCACAGTCACAGTGAGGGCAGATTTGGATATCACCGTCACAGTGAGGGCAGAGGGGTATATCATGGTATCAGTGAGGGCAGAGGGGTATATCACCCACTCAGTGAGGGCAGAGGGGTATCTCACAGTCAGAGTGAGGTCAGAGGGGTACATCACCATCACAGTGAGGGCAGAGGGGTATATCACTGACACAGTGAGGGCAGAGGGGTATATCACCGTCACAGTGTGGGCAGAAGGATATATCACCGTCATAGTGAGGGCAGAGGGGTTTATCATGGTATCAGTGAGGGCAGAGGGCTATATCACCCACTTAGTGAGGGCAGAGGTGTATATCACAGTCACAGGGAGGGCAGAGGGGTATATCACCGTCACAGTGAGGGCAGAGGGGTATATCACCGTCACAGTGTGGGCAGAAGCATATATCACTGTCACAGTGAGGGCAGAGTGGTATCTCACAGTCACAGTGAGGGCAGAGGTGTATATCAGAGTCACAGTGAGTGCAGAGGGATATATCACAGTCACAGTGATGGGAGATTTGTATATCACAGTCCCAGTGAAGGCAGAGGGATTTATCAAGGTCACAGATAGGGCAGAGTCGTATATCACAGTCACAGTGAGGGCAGAGTCATATATCACACTCACAGTGAGGGCAGAGGCATATATCACAGTCACAGTGAGGGCAGCGGGGTATATCAGCATCACAGCGAGGGCAGAGGAGTATGTCACTGTCACAGTGAGGACAAAGGGTTATATCACAGTCAAAGTGAGGGCAGAGGGGTATATCACTGTCACAGTGAGGGCAGAGGGATATATCACAGTTGCAGTGAGGGCAGAGTGGTATATCACAGTCACAGTGAGGGCAGAGGGGTATATAACTGTCACAGTGAGGGCAGAGGAATCTATCCCAGTCACAGTGATGGCAGAGTGTTATATCACAGTCAAAGTGATGGCAGAGGGGTATATAACGGTCACAGTGAGGGCAGAGGGGTATATCACAGTCACAGTGAGGGCAGAGGGGTATATCTCATTCACAGTGAGGGCAGAGGGTTATATCACAGTCACAGAGAGGGCAGAGGCATATATCAGAGTCACAGTGAGGGTAGAGGGATATATCACAGTCACAGTGTGTGCAGAGGGATATATCACGGTCACAGTGAGTGCAGAGGAATATATTACAGTCACAGTGAGGGCAGAGGAATCTATCAAGGTCACAGTGATGGCAGAGTGTTATATCACAGTCAAAGTGATGGCAGAGGGGTATATAACAGTCACAGTGAGGGCAGAGGGGTATATCACATTCACAGTGAGGGCAGAGAGGTGTATCACATTCACGGATAGGGCAGAGGCATATCTCAGAGTCACAGTGAAGGCAGAGGGATATATCACAGTCACAGTGTGTGCAGAGGGAGATATCACGGTCACAGTGTGGGCAGAGGGGTATATCACAGTCACAGTGAGGGCAGAGTCGTATATCACAGTCACAGTGAGGGCAGAGGGGTATATAACTGTCACAGTGAGGGCAGAGGAATCTATCAAGGTCACAGTGATGGCAGAGTGTTATATCACCGTCAAAGTGATGGTAGAGGGGTATATAACAGTCACAGTGAGGGCAGAGGGGTATATCACAGTCACAGTGAGGGCAGAGGGGTATATCTCATTCACAGTGAGGGCAGAGGGGTATATCACAATCACGGAGAGGGCAGAGGCATATATCACCGTCACAGTGAGGGCAGAGGGATATATCACAGTCACAGTGTGTGCAGAGGGATATATCACGGTCACAGTGAGTGCAGAGGGATATATCACAGTCACAGTGAGGGCAGAGGAATCTATCACGGTCACAGTGATGGCAGAAGGTTATATCACCGTCAAAGTGTGGGCAGAGTGGTATATCTCGTTCACAATGAGGGCAGTGTGTAATATCACAGTCACAGTGAGGGCAGAGGGGTATATCACAGTCACAGTGAGGGCAGAGTGATTTATAATGGTCACAGTGAGGGCAGAGGTTTATATCACAGTCACAGTGAGGGCAGAGGGGTATATCATAGTCACAGTGAGGGCAGAGTGATATATCATGGTCACAGTGAGGTCAGAGTGATATAGCACAGTCACAGTGAGGGCAGAGGGTAATATCACAGTCGCAAGGAGGTGAGAGGGTTATATCACAGTCACAGTGAGGGCAGAGTGATATATCAGGGTCACATTGAGGTCAGAGGGATAAAGCACAGAAACAGTGAGGGCATAGGGATATATCACATTCACAGTGAGGGCACAGGGTTTATCACTGGCACAGTAAGGGCAGTGGGATATATCATGGTCACAGTGAGGGCAGAGTGGTATATCACAGTCACAGTGAGGGCAGAGGGGTATATCACTGTCACAGTGAGGGCAGAGGAATCTATCACGGTCACAGTGATGGCAGAGTGTTATATCACAGTCAAAGTGATGGCAGAGGGGTATATAACAGTCACAGTGAGGGCAGAGGGGTATATCACAGTCACAGTGAGGGCAGAGGGATATATCACGGTCACAGCGAGGGCAGAGGTGTATATCACAGTTACAGTAAGGGCAGAGGGGTATATCATGGTCACAGTGAGGGCAGAGGTGTATATCACAGTCACAGCGAGGGCAGAGGGATAGAGCACAGTCACAGTGAGGGCAGAAGGGTATATCTCGTTCGCAGGGAGGGCAGAGGGGTATATCACAGTCACAAAGAGGGCAGAGGCATATATCACAGTCACAGTGAGGGCAGAGGGATATATCACACTCACAGTGTGTGCAGAGGGATATATCACGGTCACAGTGAGGTCAGAGGGATATATCACAGTCACAGTGAGGGCAGAGGAATCTATCACGGTCACAGTGATGGCAGAGGGTTATATCACAGTCAAAGTGAGGGTAGAGTGGTATATCTCGTTCACAGTGAGGGCGGAGGGGTATATCACAGTCACAGTGAGGGCAGAGTGATTTATAATGGTCACAGTGAGGGCAGAGGGTTATATCACAGTCACAATGAGGGCAGAGGGGTATATCATAGTCACAGTGAGGGCAGAGTGATATATCATGTTCACAGTGAGGCCAGAGGGATATAGCACAGTCAAAGTGAGGGCATAGGTATATATCATGTGCACAGTGTGGGCAGAGTGGTATATCAAAGTCACATTTAGGGCAGAGGGGTATATCATGTTCACAGTGAGGCTAGAGGGTAATATCAAAGTCACAGTGAGGGCAGAGGGATATATCACAGTCACAGTGAGGGCAGAGGAATCTATCTCGGTCACATTGATGGCAGAGGGTTATATCACAGTCACAGTGAGGGCAGAGGGTAATATCACAGTCGCAATGAGGTGAGAGGGTTATATCACAGTCACAGTGATGGCAGAGTGATATATCATGGTCAGAGTGAGGTCAGAGGGATAAAGCACAGAAACAGTGAGGGCATAGGGATATAACATGTTCACAGTGAGGGCAGAGTGGTATATCACAGTCACAGTGAGGGCAGAGGGGTATATCACGGTCACAGTGAGGGCAGAGGGATATAGCACAGTCACAGTGAGGTCATAGGGATATATCACGTTCACAGTGAGGGCAGAGGGGTATATCACTGGCACAGTAAGGGCAGTGGGATATATCATGGTCACAGAGAGGGCCGAGGCTTATATCACTTTCACAGCGATGGCAGAGGGTTATATCACAGTCACAGAGAGGGCAGAGGCCTATATCACAGTCACAGAGAGGGCAGAGGCATATATCACAGTCACAGTGTGGGCAGAGGAGTATATCACGGTCACTGTGAGGGCAGAGGGATATATTACAGTCACAGTGAGGGCAAAGGGGTATATCACGGTCACAGTGAGGGCAGAGGTGTATATCACAGTCACAGTGAGGGTAGTTGGGTACATCACAGTCACAGTGAGGGCAGAGGGTTTTATCACAGTCACAGTGAGGGCAGAGGGGTAAATAACTGTCACAATGAGGGCAGATGTGTATATCACCATCCCCGTGAGGGCAGAGGTATATATCACTTTCACAAAGAGGGCAGAGGTATATATCACAGTTACCATGAGGGCAGAGTGATATATCACAGTCACAGTGATGGCAGAGGGGTATATAACAGTCACAGTGAGGGCAGAGGGGTATATCACATTCACAGTGATGGCAGAGAGGTATATCACAGTCACGGATAGGGCAGAGGCATATCTCAGAGTCACAGTGAAGGCAGTGGGATATATCACAGTCACAGTGTGTGCAGAGGGAGATATCACGGTCACAGTGTGGGCAGAGGGGTATATCACAGTCACATTGAGGGCAGAGTGGTATATCACGGTCACAGTGAGGGCAGAGGGGTATATAACTGTCACAGTGAGGGCAGAGGAATCTATCAAGGTCACAGTGATGGCAGAGTGTTATATCACAATCAAAGTGATGGCAGAGGGGTATATAACAGTCACAGTGAGGGCAGAGTGATTTATAATGGTCACAGTGAGGGCAGAGGGTTTTATCACAGTCACAGTGAGGGCAGAGGGGTAAATAACTGTCACAATGAGGGCAGATGTGTATATCACCATCCCCGTGAGGGCAGAGGTATATATCACTTTCACAATGAGGGCAGAGGTATATATCACAGTTACCATGAGGGCAGAGTGATATATCACAGTCACAGTGAGGGCAGATTTGGATATCACCGTCACAGTGAGGGCAGAGGGGTATATCATGGTATCAGTGAGGGCAGAGGGGTATATCACCCACTCAGTGAAGGCAGAGGGGTATCTCACAGTCACAGTGAGGGCAGAGGGGTATATCACCGTCACAGTGAGGGCAGAGGCGTATATCACTGTCACAGTGAGGGCAGAGTGATATTTCACAGTCACAGTGAGGGCAGAGGGGTATATCACCATCACAGTTTGGGCAGAAGGATATATCACCGTCACAGTGAGGGCAGAGGGGTTTATCATGGTATCAGTGAGGGCAGAGGGCAATACCAACCACTCAGTGAGGGCAGAGGGGTATATCACAGTCACAGTGAGGGCAGAGGGGTATATCACCGTCACAGTGAGGGCCAAGGGGTATACCACCGTCACAGTGTGGGCAGAAGGATATATCACTGTCGCAGTGAGGGCAGAGTGGTATCTCACAGTCACAGTGAGGGCAGAGGTGTATATCAGAGTCACAGTGAGGGCAGAGGGATATATCTCAGTCACAGTGATGGGAGATTTGTATATCACAGTCCCAGTGAAGGCAGAGGGATTTATCAAGGTCACAGAGAGGGCAGAGTCGTATATCACAGTCACAGTGAGGGCAGAGTCATATATCACACTCACAGTGAGGGCAGAGGCATATATCACATTCACAGTGAGGGCAGAGGGGTATATCAGCATCACAGCGAGGGCAGAGGAGTATGTCACTGTCACAGTGAGGGCAAAGGGTTATATCACAGTTAAAGTGAGGGCAGAGGGGTATATCACTGTCAAAGTGAGGGCAGAGGGATATATCACAGTTGCAGTGAGGGCAGAGTGGTATATCACAGTCACATTGAGGGCAGTGGGGTATATAACTGTCACAGTGAGGGCAGAGGAATCTATCACGGTCACAGTGATGGCAGAGTGTTATATCACAGTCAAAGTGATGGCAGAGGGGTATATAACAGTCACAGTGAGGGCAGAGGGGTATATCACAGTCACAGTGAGGGCAGAGGGGTATAACTCATTCACAGTGAGGCAGAGGGGTATATCACAGTCACAGAGAGGGCAGAGGCATATATCAGATTCACAGTGAGGGCAGAGGGGTATATAACAGTCACAGTGAGGGCAGAGGGGTATATCACATTCACAGTGAGGGCAGAGGGGTATATCACAGTCACGGAGAGGGCAGAGGCATATATCAGAGTCACAGTGAGGGCAGAGGGATATATCACAGTCACAGTGTGCGCAGAGGGATATATCACAGTCACAGTGAGTGCAGAGGGATATATCACAGTCACAGTGAGGGCAGATGAATCTATCACGGTCACAGTGATGGCAGAAGGTTATATCACCGTCAAAGTGTGGGCAGAGTGGTATATCTCGTTCACAATGAGGGCAGAGTGTAATATCACAGTCACAGTGAGGGCAGAGGGGTATATCACAGTCACAGAGAGGGCAGAGTGATTTATAATGGTCACAGTGAGTGCAGAGGTTTATATCACAGTCACAGTGAGGGCAGAGGGGTATATCATAGTCACAGTGAGGGCAGAATGATATATCATGGTCACAGTGAGGTCAGAGGCATATAGCACAGTCACAGTGAGGGCAGAGGGTAATATCACAGTCGCAATGAGGTGAGAGGGTTATATCATGGTCACATTGAGGTCAGAGGGATAAAGCACAGAAACAGTGAGGGCATAGGGATATATCAAATTCACAGTGAGGGCAGAGGGGTATATCACTGGCACA
Organism: Carcharodon carcharias; assembly: GCF_017639515.1. Taxonomy (NCBI): domain Eukaryota; kingdom Metazoa; phylum Chordata; class Chondrichthyes; order Lamniformes; family Lamnidae; genus Carcharodon; species Carcharodon carcharias. Next base: position 39,088,898 of record NC_054482.1, on the reverse strand, counting down.
GTAAGGGCAGTGGGATATATCATGGTCGCAGTGAGGGCAGAGTGGTATATCACAGTCACAGTGAGGGCAGAGGGGTATATCACGTTCACAGTGAGGGCAGAGGAATCTATCACGGTCACAGTGATGGCAGAGTGTTATATCACAGTCAAAGTGATGGCAGAGGGGTATATAACAGTTACAGTGAGGGCAGAGGGGTATATCACAGTCACAGTGAGGGCAGAGGGATATATCACGGTCACAGCGAGAGCAGAGGGATAGAGCACAGTCACAGTGAGGCTAGAGGGTTATATCTCGTTCACAGTGAGGGCAGAGGTGTATATCACAGTCACAGAGAGGGCAGAGGCATATATCACAGTCACAGTGAGGGCAGAGGGATATATTACAGTCACAGTGTGTGCAGAGGGATATATCACGGTCACAGTGTGGGCAGAGGGATATATCACAGTCACAGTGACGGCAGAGGGATCTATCACGGTCACAGTGATGGAAGAGGGTTATATCACAGTCAAAGTGAGGGCAGAGTGGTATATCTCGTTCACAGTGGGGGCAGAGGGGTATATCACAGTCACAGTGAGGGCAGAGTGAATTATAATGGTCACAGTGAGGGCAGAGGGTTATATCACAGTCACAGTGAGGGCAGAGGGGTATATCATAGTCACAGTGAGGGCAGAGTGATATATCATGTTCACAGTGAGGTCAGAGGGATATAGCACAGTCAAAGTGAGGGCATAGGTATATATCATGTGCACAGTGAGGGCAGAGTGGTATATCAAAGTCACATTTAGGGCAGAGGGTTATATCATGGTCACAGTGAGGGTAGAGGGGTATATCACAGTCACAGTGAGGGCAGAGGGATATATCACAGTCACAGTGAGGGCAGAGGAATCTATCTCGGTCACATTGATGGCAGAGGGTTATATCACAGTCACAGTGAGGGCAGAGGGTAATATCACAGTCGCAATGATGTGAGAGGGTTATATCACAGTCACAGTGAAGGCAGAGTGATATATCACGGTCACAGTGATGTCAGAGGGATAAAGCACAGAAACAGTGAGGGCATAGGGATATAACATGTTCACAGTGAGGGCAGAGTGGTATATCACAGTCACAGTGAGGGCAGAGGAATCTATCAAGGTCACAGTGATGGCAGAGTGTTATATCACAGTCACAGTGAGGGCAGAGGGGTATATAACAGTCACAGTGAGGGCAGAGGGGTATATCACATTCACAGTGAGGGCAGAGGGGTATATCACAGTCACGGAGAGGGCAGAGGCATATATCAGAGTCACAGTGAGGGCAGAGGGATATATCACAGTCACAGTGTGCGCAGAGGGATATATCACAGTCACAGTGAGTGCAGAGGGATATATCACAGTCACAGTGAGGGCAGATGAATCTATCACGGTCACAGTGATGGCAGAAGGTTATATCACCGTCAAAGTGTGGGCAGAGTGGTATATCTCGTTCACAATGAGGGCAGAGTGTAATATCACAGTCACAGTGAGGGCAGAGGGGTATATCACAGTCACAGAGAGGGCAGAGTGATTTATAATGGTCACAGTGAGTGCAGAGGTTTATATCACAGTCACAGTGAGGGCAGAGGGGTATATCATAGTCACAGTGAGGGCAGAATGATATATCATGGTCACAGTGAGGTCAGAGGCATATAGCACAGTCACAGTGAGGGCAGAGGGTAATATCACAGTCGCAATGAGGTGAGAGGGTTATATCACAGTCACAATGAGGGCAGAGTGATATATCATGGTCACATTGAGGTCAGAGGGATAAAGCACAGAAACAGTGAGGGCATAGGGATATATCACATTCACAGTGAGGGCAGAGGGGTATATCACTGGCACAGTAAGGGCAGTGGGATATATCATGGTCGCAGTGAGGGCAGAGTGGTATATCACAGTCACAGTGAGGGCAGAGAGGTATATCACGTTCACAGTGAGGGCAGAGGAATCTATCACGGTCACAGTGATGGCAGAGTGTTATATCACAGTCAAAGTGATGGCAGAGGGGTATATAACAGTTACAGTGAGGGCAGAGGGGTATATCACAGTCACAGTGAGGGCAGAGGGATATATCACGGTCACAGTGAATGCAGAGGGGTATATCACAGTTACAGTAAGGGCAGAGGGGTATATCATGGTCACAGTGAGGGCAGAGGTGTATATCACAGTCACAGCGAGAGCAGAGGGATAGAGCACAGTCACAGTGAGGCTAGAGGGTTATATCTCGTTCACAGTGAGGGCAGAGGTGTATATCACAGTCACAGAGAGGGCAGAGGCATATATCACAGTCACAGTGAGGGCAGAGGGGTATATAACTGTCACAATGAGGGCAGATGTGTATATCACCATCCCAGTGAAGGCAGAGGTATATATCACTTTCACAATGAGGGCAGAGGTGTATATCACAGTTACCATGAGGGAAGAGTGATATATCACAGTCACAGTGAGTGCAGATTTGGATATCACCGTCACAGTGAGGGCAGAGGGGTATATGATGGTATCAGTGAGGGCAGAGGGGTATATCACCCACTCAGTGAGGGCAGAGGGGTATCTCACAGTCACAGTGAGGGCAGAGGGGTATATCACCGTCACAGTGAGGGCAGAGGGGTATATCACTGTCACAGTGAGGCAGAGTGTTATCTCACAGTCACAGTGAGGACAGAGGGGTATATCACAGTCACAGTGAGGGCAGAAGGCTATATCACCGTCACAGTGAGGGCAGAGGGGTATATCACCGTCACAGTGAGGGCAGAGGGTTTTATCATAGTATCAGTGAGGGCAGAGGGCTATATCACCCACTCAGTGAGGGCAGAGGGGTATATCACAGTCACAGTGAGGGCCGAGGGCTATATAACCGTCACAGTGAGGGCAGAGGGGTTTATCATGGTATCAGTGAGGGCAGAGGTCTATATCACCCACTCAGTGAGGGCAGGGGGCTATATCACCGTCACAGTGAGGGCAGAGGGGTTTATCATGGTATCAGTGAGGGCAGAGGGCTATATCACCGTCACAGTGTGGGCAGAGGGGTATATCACCGTCACAGTGTGGGCAGAAGGATATATCACTGTCACAGTGAGGGCAGAGTGGTATCTCACAGTCACAGTGAGGGCAGAGGTGTATATCAGAGTCACAGTGAGGGCAGAGGGATATATCACAGTCACAGTGATGGGAGATTTGTATATCACAGTCCCAGTGAAGGCAGAGGGATTTATCAAGGTCACAGAGAGGGCAGAGTCGTATATCACAGTCACAGTGAGGGCAGAGTAATATATCACACTCACAGTGAGGGCAGAGGCATATATCACAGTCACAGTGAGGGCAGAGGGGTATATCACCATCACAGTGAGGGCAGAGGAGTATGTCACTGTCACAGTGAGGGCAAAGGGTTATATCACAGTCAAAGTGAGGGCAGAGTGGTATAACTCGTTCACAGTGAGGGCAGAGGGGTATATCACAGTCACAGTGAGGGCAGAGTGATTTATAATGGTCACAGTGAGGGCAGAGGGTTATACCACAGTCACAGTGAGGGCAGAGGAGTATATCATAGTCACAGTGAGGGCAGAGTGATATATCATGTTCACAGTGAGGTCAGAGGGATATAGCACAGTCAAAGTGAGGGCATAGGTATATATCATGTGCACAGTGAGGGCAGAGTGGTATATCAAATTCACAGTGAGGGCAGAGGGGTATATCACAGTCACAGTGAGAGCAGGGGGGTATATAACTGTCACAGTGAGGGCAGAGGAATCTATCACGGTCACAGTGATGGCAGACTGTTATATCACAGTCAAAGTGATGCCACAGGGGTATATAACAGTCATAGTGAGGGCAGAGGGGTATATCACAGTCACAGTGAGGGCAGAGGGGTATATCTCATTTACAGTGAGGGCAGAGGGATATATCACAGTCACAGAGAGGGCAGAGGCATATATCTGAGCCACAGTGAGGGCAGAGGGATATATCACAGTCACAGTGTGTGCAGAGGGATATATCACGGTCACAGTGAGTGCAGAGGGATATATCAAAGTCACAGTGAGGGCAGAGGAATCTATCACGGTCACAGTGCTCGCAGAAAGTTATATCACAGTCAAAGTGAGGGCAGAGTGGTATATCTCGTTCACAATGAGGGCAGAGTGTAATATCACAGTCACAGTGAGGGCAGAGGGGTACATCACAGTCACAGTGAGGGCAGAGTGATTTATAATGGTCACAGTGAGGGCAGAGGGTTATATCACAGTCACAGTGAGGGCAGAGGGGTATATCACAGTCACAGTGAGGTCAGAGTGATATATCATGTTCACAGTGAGGGCAGAGGGTTATATCACAGTCACAGTGAGGGCAGAGGGGTATATCATAGTCACAGTGAGGGCAGAGTGATATATCATGGTCACAGTGAGGTCAGAGGGATAAAGCACAGAAACAGTGAGGGCGTAGGGATATATCACATTCACAGTGAGGGCAGAGGGGTATATCACTGGCACAGTAAGGGCAGTGGGATATATCATGGTCACAGTGAGGGAAGAGTGGTATATCACAGTCACAGTGAGGGCAAGGGGTATATCACTGTCACAGTGAGGGCAGAGGAATCTATCACGGTCAGAGTGATGGCAGAGGGATATATCACAGTCACAGTGTGTGCAGAGGGATTTATCACGGTCACAGTGAGGGCAGAGAGATATATCCCAGTCACAGTGAGGGCAGAGGAAACTATCACGGTCACAGTGATGGCAGAGTGTTATCTCACAGTCAAAGTGAGGGCAGAGTGGTATATCTCGTTCACAGTGAGGGCAGAGGGGTATATCACAGTCACAGTGAGGGCAGAGTGATTTATAATGGTCACAGTGAGGACAGAGGGTTATATCACATTCACAGTGAGGGCAGAGTGGTATATCATAGTCACAGTGAGGGCAGAGTGATATATCATGGTCACAGTGAGGTCAGAGAGATATAGCACAGTCACAGTAAGGCCAGAGGGTAATATCACAGTCGCAATTAGGTGAGTGTTATATCACAGTCACAGTGAGGGCAGAGTGATATATAATGGTCACAGTGATGTCAGAGGGATAAAGCACAGAAACAGTGAGGGCATAGGGATATATCACATTCACAGTGAGGGCAGAGGGGTATATCACTGGCACAGTAAGGGCAGTGGGATATATCATGGTCACAGTGAGGGCAGAGTGGTATATCACAGTCACAGTGAGGGCAGAGGGGTATATCACTGTCACAGTGAGGGCAGAGGAATCTATCACGGTCACAGTGATGGCAGAGTGTTATATCACAGTCAAAGTGATGGCAGAGGGGTATATAACAGTCACAGTGAGGGCAGAGGGTTTATCACAGTCACAGTGTGTGCAGAGGGATATATCACGGTCACAGTGAGTGCAGAGGGATATATCACAGTGAGGGCAGAGGAATCTATCACGGTCACAGTGATGGCAGAGGTTATATCACAGTCAAAGTGAGGGCAGAGTGGTATATCTCGTTCACAATGAGGGCAGAGTGTAATATCACAGTCACAGTGAGGGCAGAGCGGTATATCATAGTCACAGTGAGGGCAGAGTGATATATCATGGTCACAGTGAGGTCAGAGGGATATAGCACAGTCACAGTGAGGGCAGAGGTTAATATCACAGTCGCAATGAGGTGAGAGGCTTATATCACAGTCACAGTGAGGGCAGGGTGATATATCATTGTCACAGTGATGTCAGAGGGATAAAGCAGTGAAACAGTGAGGGCATAGGGATATATCACATTCACAGTGAGGGCAGAGGGGTATATCACTGGCACAGTAAGGGCAGTGGGATATATCATGGTCACAGTGAGGGCAGAGTGGTATATCACAGTCAAAGTGAGGGCAGAGGGGTATATCACTGTCACAGTGAGGGCAGAGGAATCTATCACGGTCACAGTGATGGCAGAGTGTTATATCACTTTCAAAGTGATGGCAGAGGGTTATATAACAGTCACAGTGAGGGCAGAGGGGTATATCACAGTCACAGTGAGGGCAGAGGAATATATCACGGTCACAGTGAGGGCAGAGGAGTATATCACAGTTACAGTAAGGGCAGAGGGGTATATCATGGTCACAGTGAGGGCAGAGGTGTATATCACAGTCACAGCGAGGGCAGAGGGATAGAGCACATTCACAGTGAGGGCAGAGGGGTATATCTCGTTCACAGTGAGGGCAGAGGGGTATATCACAGTCACAGAGAGGTCAGAGGCATATATCACAGTCACAGTGAGGGCAGAGGGATATATCACAGTCACAGTGTGTGCAGAGGGATATATCACGGTCACAGTGAGGGCAGAGGGATATATCACGGTCACAGTGAGGGCAGAGGAATCTATCACGTTCACAGTGATGGCAGAGAGTTATATCACAGTCAAAGTGAGGGCAGAGTGGTATATCTCATTCTCAGTGAGGGCAGAGGGGTATATCACAGTCACAGTGAGGGCAGAGTGATTTATAATGGTCACAGTGAGGGCAGAGGGTTATATCACAGTCACAGTGAGGGCAGAGGGGTATATCATAGTCGCATTGAGGGCAGAGTGATATATCATGTTCACAGTGAGGTCAGAGGGATATAGCACAGTCAAAGTGAGGGCATAGGTATATATCATGTGCACAGTGAGGGCAGAGTGGTATATCAAAGTCACATTTAGGGTAGAAGGGTATATCACGGTCACAGTGAGGGCAGAGGGATATATCACAGTCACAGTGAGGGCAGAGGGTAATATCACAGTCGCAATGAGGTGAGAGGGTTATATCACAGTCACAGTGATGGCAGAGTGATATATCATGTTCACAGTGAGGTCAGAGGGATATAGCACAGTCAAAGTGAGGGCATAGGTATATATCATGTGCACAGTGAGGGCAGAGTGGTATATCAAAGTCACATTTAGGGTAGAAGGGTATATCACGGTCACAGTGAGGGCAGAGGGATATATCACAGTCACAGTGAGGGCAGAGGGTAATATCACAGTCGCAATGAGGTGAGAGGGTTATATCACAGTCACAGTGATGGCAGAGTGATATATCATGTTCACAGTGAGGTCAGAGGGATATAGCACAGTCAAAGTGAGGGCATATGTATATATCATGTGCACAGTGAGGGCAGAGTGGTATATCAAAGTCACATTTAGGGCAGAAGGGTATATCACGGTCACAGTGAGGGCAGAGGGATATATCACAGTCACAGTGAGGGCAGAGGGTAATATCACAGTCGCAATGAGGTGAGTGGGTTATATCACAGTCACAGTGATGGCAGAGTGATATATCATTGTCACAGTGAGGTCAGAGGTATAAAGCACAGAAACAGTGAGGGCATAGGGATATAAACATGTTCACAGTGAGGGCAGAGTGGTATATCACAGTCACAGTGAGGGCAGAGGGGTATATCACGGTCACAGTGAGGGCAGAGGGGTATATCACTGGCACAGTAAGGGCAGTGGGATATATCATGGTCACAGAGAGGGCCGAGGCTTATATCACTTTCACAGCGATGGCAGAGGGTTATATCACAGTCACAGAGAGGGCAGAGGCCTATATCACAGTCACAGAGAGGGCAGAGGCATATATCACAGTCACAGTGAGGGCAGAGGGGTATATCACCGTCACAGTGAGGGCAGAGGGGTATATCATGGTATCAGTGTGGGCAGAGGGGTATATCACCCACTCAGTGAGGGCAGAGGGGTATCTCACAGTCACAGTGAGGGCAGAGGGGTATATCACCGTCACAGTGAGGGCAGAGGGGAATATCACTGTCACAGTGAGGGCAGAGTGGTATCTCACAGTCACTTTGAGGGCAGAGGGGTATCTCACAGTCACAGTGCGGGCAGAGGGCTATATCACCGTCACAGTGAGGGCAGAGGGGTATATCACCGTCACAGTGTGGGCAGAAGCATATATCACTGTCACAGTGAGGGCAGAGTGGTATCTCACAGTCACAGTGAGGGCAGAGGTGTATATCAGAGTCACAGTGAGGGCAGAGGGATATATCACAGTCACAGTGATGGGAGAGTTGTATATCACAGTCCCAGTGAAGGCAGAGGGATTTATCAAGGTCACAGAGAGGGCAGAGTCGTATATCACAGTCACAATGAGGGCAGAGTCATATATCACACTCACAGTGAGGGCAGAGGCATATATCACAGTCAGAGTGAGGGCAGAGGGGTATATCACCATCACAGCGAGGGCAGAGGAGTATGTCACTGTCACAGTGATGGCAAAGTGTTATATCACAGTCAAAGTGAGGGCAGAGGGGTATATCACTGTCACAGTGAGGGCAGAGGAATCTATCACGGTCACAGTGATGGCAGAGGGTTATATAACAGTCACAGTGTGGGCAGAGGGGTATATCACAGTCACAGTGATGGCAGAATGGTATATCACAGTCACAGTGAGGGCAGAGGGGTATATAACTGTCACAGTGAGGGCAGAGGAATCTATCACTGTCACAGTGATGGCAGAGTGTTATATCACAGTCAAAGTGATGGCAGAGGGGTATATAACAGTCACAGTGAGGGCAGAGGGGTATATCACAGTCACAGTGAGGGCAGAGGGGTATATCTCATTCACAGTGAGGGCAGAGGGGTATATCACAGTCACAGAGAGGGCAGAGGCATATATCAGAGTCACAGTGAGGGCAGAGGGATATATCACAGTCACAGTTTGTGCAGAGGGATCTATCACGGTCACAGTGAGTGCAGAGGAATCTATCACGGTCACAGTGATGGCAGAAGGTTATATCACAGTCAAAGTGAGGGCAGAGTGGTATATCTCGTTCACAATGAGGGATGAGTGTGATATCACAGTCACAGTGAGGGCAGAGGGGTATATCACAGTCACAGTGAGGGCAGAGTGATTTATAATGGTCACAGTGAGGGCAGAGGGTTATATCACAGTCACAGTGAGGGCAGAGGGGTATATCATAGTCACAATGAGGGCAGAGTGATATATCATGGTCACAGTGAGGGCAGAGGGGTATATCACTGTCACAGTAAGGGCAGTGGGATATATCATGGTCACAGAGAGGGCCGAGGCTTAGATCACCGTCTCAGCGATGGCAGAGGAATATATCATTTTCACAGTGAGGGCAAAGGTTTATATCACAGTCACAGTGAGGGCAGAGGGATATATTACGGTCATAGTGAGGGCAAAGAGGTATTTCACAGTCACAGAGAGGGCAGAGGAATCTATCACAGTCGCAGAGAGGGCAGAGGGGTATTTCACAGTCACAGTGAGGGCATAGGTGTATATCACAGTCACAATGAGGGCAGAGGGTTTTATCATTGTCACAGTGAGGGCAGAGGGTTATATCACAGTCACGGAGAGGGCAGAGGCATATATCACAGTCACAGTGAGGGCAGAGGGGTAAATAACTGTCACAATGAGGGCAGATGTGCATATCACCATCACAGTGAGGGCAGAGGTGGATATCACCATTACAGTGAGTGCAGAGGGGTATATCACCCACTCAGTGAGGGCAGAGGGGTATATCACAGTCACAGTGAGGTTAGACTGGTATATCATGGTCACAGTGAGGCAGAGAGGTATGTCAGAGTCAAAGTGAGGGCAGAGGGGTATTCCACATTCAAAGTGAGATTACAGTGTTTTAACGCTTTCACAGTGCAGTCAGACGTGTATATCACAGTCACAGTGAGGGCAGAGGGATATATTACACTCACCGTGAGGGCATAGACATAACTCACGGTTACAGTGAGGGCAGAGGGGTTTATCACGATCACAGTGAGGGCAGAGGGTTATATCACATTAACAGTGAGGGCAGAGGGGTATATCAGAGTCACAGTGAGGGCAAAGGGTTATATCACAGTCACATTGACGGCAGAGTGGTATATCACAGTCACATTGAGGGCAGAGGGATATATCAGTGTCACAGTGAGCACAGTGGGGTATATCATAGTCACAGTGAGGGCAGAGGCGTATATCACGGTCACAGTGATGGCAGATTGGTATGTAAGGGTCACAATGAGGGCAGAACGTTATATGAGAGTCACAGTGAGGGCAGCAATGTATATCACTGACACAGTAAGTGCGGAGGGGTATATAACTGCCACAGTGTGAGCAGAGGGGTGTATCACATTCACAGTGATGGCAGATGGGTATGTCAGTGTCACAGTAAGGGCAGAAGGGTATCTCACAGTCATGGTGAGGGCAGAGGGATATATCAACGTCACAGTTCAGGCAGAGGGGTATATCACAGTCACAGTGAGGACAGAGGGGTATAACACAGTCACATTGAGGGCAGAGGTTTATATCAACGTCACAGTGAGGCCAGATGTGTATATCACGGTCACAGTGAGGGAAGAGGGGTATATCACGATCACAATGAGGGCAGAGGTGTATATCAAGGTCACAGTGCGGGCAGAGGTAAATATCGCATTCACAGTTAGGACAGAGGTATACATCACGGTCACAGTGTGGGCAGAGGGTTATATGACAATCACAGTGAGGGCAGGGGGTTATATTTCAGTCACAGTGATGGCAAAGCGATATATCACGGTCACAGTGAGGGCAGAGGGATATATCACAGTCAAAGTGAGGGCAGAGCGATATATCACAGTCACAGTGAGGGCAGAGGCATATATCACAGTCAGAGTGAAGGCAGAGGCATATATCACAGTCAGAGTGAGGGCAGAGGGATATATCACAGTCACAGGAAGGGCAGAGGGGAATATCACATTCACATTGAGGGCAGATGGGTATATCAATGCCACAGTGAGGGCAGAGGTGTATATCATGGTCACAATGAGGGCAGAGGGGTATATCACAGTCACAGTGTGGGGAGAGGGGTATATCAACGTCACAGTGAGGCCAGAGGAGTATATCACGGTTGCAGTGAAGGCAGAGGGTTATATCTCAGTCACAGAGAGGGCAGAGGAATATATCACAGTCACAGTGAGGGCAGAGGGGTAAATAACTGTCACAATGAGGGCAGATGTGCATATCACCGTCACAGTGAGGGCAGAGGTGTATATCACAGTTACAGTGAGGGCAGAGCGGTATATCAAGGTCACACTGAGGGCAGAGGTGGATATCACCGTCACAGTGAGGGCAGAGGGGTATATCACGGTATCAGTGAGGGCATTGGGGTATATCACTCACTCAGTGAGGGCAGAGGGGTATATCACAGTTAGAGTGAGGTTAGACAGGTATATCACGGTCACAGTGAGGCAGAGAGGTATATCAGAGTCAAAGTGAGGGCAGAGGGGTATTCCATATTCACAGTGAGGTTACAGTGTTTTAACGCATTCACAGTGTGGTCAGAGGCGTATATCACAGTCACAGTGAGGGCAGAGGGATATATGACAGTCACAGTGAGAACATAGACATAACTCACGGTTACAGTGAGGGCAGAGGGGTTTATCACGATCACAGTGAGGGCAGAGGTTTATATCACATTAACAGTGATGGCAGAGGGGTATATCACGGTAACAGTGAGGGCAGAGGGTTATATCACATTCACAGTGAGGGCAGAGTGCTATATCACAGTCACAGTGAGGGCAGAGGGGTATATCACAGTCACAGTGAGGGCAGAGTGCTATATCACAGTCACAGTGAGGGCAGAGGGGTATATCACGGTAACAGTGAGGGATGAGGGTTATATCACATTCACAGTGTGGGTAGAGTGCTATATCACAGTCAAAGTGAGGGCAGAGGGGTATATCACGGTCACAGTGAGGGCAGAGGTTTATATCACATTCGCAGTGAGGGCAGAATGCTATATCACAGTCACAGTGAGGGCATAGAAATATATCACGGTTACAGTGAGGGCAGAGGGGTATATCACAGTCACAGTGAGGTCAGAGGGGTATATCACACTCACAGTGTGGACATGGGGTATATCACAGTCACAGTTAGGGCAGAGTGGTTTATTGCGTTTACATTGAGGGAAGAGGGGTATATCACAGTCACACTGTGGGCAGAGGGATATATCATGGCCATAGTTAGTTCAGAGGGTTATATCACAGTCAAACTGACTGAAGAGGCATATATCACTCTCATAGTGAGGGCAGAGGGGTATATCACCATCATGGTGAAGGCAGAGGGGTATATCACATTCACAGAGAAGGCAGATGTGTAAATCACATTCACAGTGAGGGCAAAGGGGTATATCACATTCACAGTAAGGGTAGAGGGGTATATCACATTCAGAGTGAGGGCAGAGTGGTATATCACTGTCACAGTGAGGACAGAGAGGTATATCTCAATCACAGTGAGGGCAGAGGTGTATATCACAGTCACATTGAGGGCAGAGGGATAGAGCACAGTCACAGAGAGGGCAGAGGCGTATATCACCGTCATGGTGAGGGAAGAGGGGTATATCACTGACACAGTGAGGGCAGAGGATTATATCACAGTCACAGAGAGGGCAGAGGCGTATATCACAGTCACAGTGAGGGCAGAGGGTTAGAGCACAGTCACAATGAGGGCAGAGGGGTATATCACATTCACAGTAAGGGCAGAGGGGTATATCACAGTCACGGTAAGGGCAGAGGATTATATCACAGTCACAGAGAGGGCAGAGGCGTATATCACATTCACAGTTAGGGCAGAGGGGTATATCACTGTCACTGTGAGGGTAGAGGGGTATATCATGGTCACAATTAGGGCAGAAGGTTATATGAGAGTCACAGTGAGGGCAGCAAGGTATATCACTGCCACAGTAAGTGCGGGGGGTATATCACTGCCACACTGAAGGCAGAGGGGTATATCAATGCCACAGCGAGGTCAGAGGGTTATATCACATTCACAGTGATGGCAGATGGGTATATCAGTGTCACAGTGAGGGCAGAGGGGTATCTCACAGTCACGGTGAGGACAGAGGGGTATATCGGAGTCACAGTGTGGGCAGTGGGGTATATCAACGTCACAGTGAGGGCAGAAGGGTATATCACACTCATAGAGGGGGCGCAGGGGTATATCACAGTCTCAGTGAGGAGAGAGGGATATATCACTTTCACAGTGAGGAAGATGGGGTATATCATAGTCACAGTGAGGGCAGATGGGTATATCATTGTCACAGTGAGGGCAGAGGAGTTTTTCACCGTCACAGTGAAGGCAGAGGGATATATCACTGTCACAGCGAGGACAGTGGGGTATATCATAGTCACAGTGAGGGCAGATGGATATATCACAGTCACAATGAGGGCAGAAGGTTATATGACATTCACAGTGAGGGCACCAAAGTATATCACGGTCACAGTGAGGGCAGGGGTTTATATCAAAGTCACAGACATGGCAGAGGGATATATCACGGTCACAGTGAGGGCAGAGAGATATATCACAGTCACAGTGAGGGCAGAGGGATATATCACAGTCAGAGTGAGGGCAGAGGGGAATATCACTGTCACAGTGATGGCAGATGGTTATATCACAGTCACAGTGAGGGCAGATGGGTATATCACAGTCACATTGTGGGCAGAGGGATATATCACGGTCACAGTGAGGGCAGAGGGTTATGTCACATTAACAGTGAGGGCAGAGGGGTATATCATGGTAACAGTGAGGGCAGAGGGTTATATCACATTCACAGTGAGAGCAGAGTGCTATATCACAGTCACAGTGAGGGCAGAGTGCTATATCACAGTCACAGTGAGGGCAGAGTGCTATATCACAGTCACAGTGAGGGCAGAGGGGTATATCACGGTAACAGTGAGGGCAGAGGTTTATATCACATTCACAGTGTGGGCAGAATGCTATATCACAGTCACAGTGAGGGCATAGAAATATATCACGGTTACAGTGAGGGCAGAGGGGTATATCACAGTCACAGTGAGGTCAGAGGGGTATATCACACTCACAGTGTGGACATGGGGTATATCACAGTCACAGTTAGGGCAGAGTGGTCTATTGCGTTTACATTGAGGGAAGAGGGATATATCACAGTCACACTGCGGGAAGAGGGATATATCATGGCCATAGTTAGTTCAGAGGATTATATCACAGTCACACTGACTGAAGAGGCATATATCACTCTCACAGTGAGGGCAGAGGGGTATATCACCGTCATGGTGAAGGCAGAGGGGTATATCACATTCACAGAGAGGGTAGAGGGGTATATCACATTCAGAGTGAGGGCAGAGGGGTATATCACTGTCACAGTGAGGACAGAGGGATAGAGCACAGTCACAGATAGGGCAGAGGGGTATATCACCGTCATGGTGAGGGAAGAGGGGTATATCACTGACACAGTGAGGGCAGAGGATTATATCACAGTCACAGAGAGGGCAAAGATGTATATCACCGTCACAGTGAGGGCAGAGGGTTAGAGCACTGTCACAGTGAGGGCAGAGGGGTATATCACGTTCACAGTAAGGGCAGAGGGGTATATCACAGTCACGGTAAGGGCAGAGGATTATATCACAGTCACAGAGAGGGCAGAGGCATATATCACATTCACAGTGAGGGCAGAGGGGTATCTCACTGTCACTGTGAGGGTAGAGGGGTATATCATGGTCACAATTAGGGCAGAAGGTTATATGAGAGTCACAGTGAGGGCAGCAAGGTATATCACTGCCACAGTAAGTGCGGGGGGTATATCACTGCCACACTGAAGGCAGAGGGGTATCTCAATGCCACAGCGAGGTCAGAGGGCTCTATTACATTCACAGTGATGGCAGATGGCTATATCAGTGTCACAGTGAGGGCAGAGGGGTATCTCACAGTCACGGTGAGGGCAGAGGGGTTTATCAGAGTCACAGTGTGGGCAGTGGGGTATATCAACGTCACAGTGAGGGCAGAAGGGTATATCACACTCATAGAGGGGGTGCAGTGGTCTATCACACTCTCAGTGAGGAGAGAGGGATATATCACTTTCACAGTGAGGACAGTGGGGTATATCACAGTCACAGTGAGGGCAGATGGGTATATCATTGTCACAGTGAGGGCAGAGGGTTATATCACCGTCACAGTGAAGGCAGAGGGATATATCACTGTCACAGCGAGGACAGTGGGGTATATCATAGTCACAGTGAGGGCAGAGGTTTATATCACCGTCACAGTGAAGGCAGAGGGATATATCACTGTCACAGCGAGGACAGTGGGGTATATCATAGTCACAGTGAGGGCAGTGGGGTATATCATAGTCACAGTGAGGGCAGATGGATATATCACAGTCACAATGAGGGCAGAAGGTTATAATGACATTCACAGTGAGGGCACCAAAGTATATCACGGTCACAGTGAGGGCAGGGGTTTATTTCAAAGTCACAGACATGGCAGAGGGATATATCACTGTCACAGTGAGGGCAGAGGGATATATCACAGTCACAGTGAGGGCAGAGGGGTATATCACTGTCACAGTGATGGCAGAGGGTTATATCACAGTCACAGTGAGGGCAGAGGTGTATATCACAGTCACATTGTGGGCAGAGGTGTATATCACTGTCACAGTGTGGGCAGAGGGATATATCACGGTCACAGTGAGGGCAGAGGGTTATATCACATTAACAGTGAGGGCAGAGGGGTATATCAGGGTAACAGTGAGGGCAGAGGGTTATATCACATTCACAGTGAGGGCAGAGTGCTATATCACAGTCACAGTGAGGGCAGAGGGGTATATCACAGTCACAGTGAGGGCAGAGTGCTATATCACAGTCACAGTGAGGGCAGAGGGGTATATCACGGTAACAGTGAGGGCAGAGGTTTATATCACATTCACAGTGTGGGCAGAGTTCTATATCACAGTCAAAGTGAGGGCAGAGGTTTATATCACATTCACAGTGAGGGCAGAATTCTATATCACAGTAACAGTGAGGGCATAGAAATATATCACGGTTACAGTGAGGGCAGAGGGGTATATCACAGTCACAGTGAGGTCAGAGGCGTATATCACACTCACAGTGTGGACATGGTGTATATCACAGTCACAGTTAGGGCAGAGTGGTCTATTGGGTTTACATTGAGGGAAGAGGGATATATCACAGTCACACTGCGGGAAGAGGGATATATCATGGCCATAGTTAGTTCAGAGGATTATATCACAGTCACACTGACTGAAGAGGCATATATCACTCTCAAAGTGAGGGCAGAGGGGTATATCACCGTCATGGTGAAGGCAGAGGGTTATATCACATTCACAGAGAGGGTAGAGGGGTATATCACATTCAGAGTGAGGGCAGAGGGCTATATCACTGTCACAGTGAGGACAGAGGGATAGAGCACAGTCACAGAGAGGGCAGAGGGGTATATCACGTTCACAGTAAGGGCAGAGGGGTATATCACAGTCACGGTAAGGGCAGAGGATTATATCACAGTCACAGAGAGGACAGAGGCGTATATCACATTCACAGTGAGGGCAGAGGGGTATATCACTGTCACTGTGAGGGTAGAGGGGTATATCATGGTCACAATTAGGGCAGAAGGTTATATGAGAGTCACAGTGAGGGCAGCAAGGTATATCACT
The DNA here is from genome assembly GCF_017639515.1 of Carcharodon carcharias. Classification (NCBI taxonomy): domain Eukaryota; kingdom Metazoa; phylum Chordata; class Chondrichthyes; order Lamniformes; family Lamnidae; genus Carcharodon; species Carcharodon carcharias. The sequence continues at coordinate 39,072,451 of NC_054482.1, read as the reverse complement.
GCCACAGTAAGTGCGGGGGGTATATCACTGCCACACTGAAGGCAGAGGGGTATATCAATGCCACAGCGAGGTCAGAGGGCTATATCACATTCACAGTGATGGCAGATGGGTATATCAGTGTCACAGTGAGGGCAGAGGGGTATCTCACAGTCACGGTGAGGGCAGAGGGGTATATCAGAGTCACAGTGTGGGCAGTGGGGTATATCAACGTCACAGTGAGGGCAGAAGGGTATATCACACTCATAGAGGGGATGCAGGGGTATATCACACTCTCAGTGAGGAGAGAGGAATATATCACTGTCACAGTGAGGACAGTGGGGTATATCACAGTCACAGTGAGGGCAGAGGGATATATCACAGTCACAGTGAGGGCAGAGGGGTATATCACTGTCACTGTGAGGGTAGAGGGGTATATCATGGTCACAATTAGGGCTGAAGGTTATATGAGAGTCACAGTGAGGGCAGCAAGGTATATCACTGCCACAGTACGTGGGGGGGTATATCACTGCCACACTGAAGGCAGAGGGGTATATCAATGCCACAGCGAGGTCAGAGGGCTATATCACATTCACAGTGATGGCAGATGGGTATATCAGTGTCACAGTGAGGGCAGAGGGGTATCTCACAGTCACGGTGAGGGTAGAGGGCTATATCAGAGTCACAGTGTGGGCAGTGGGGTATATCAACGTCACAGTGAGGGCAGAGGGGTATATCACACTCATAGAGGGGGCGCAGGGGTATATCACATTCTCAGTGAGGAGAGAGGGATATATTACTTTCACAGTGAGGACAGTGGGGTATATCATAGTCACAGTGAGGGCAGATGGGTATATCATTGTCAAAGTGAGGGCAGAGGGGTTTATCACCGTCACAGTGAAGGCAGAGGGATATAACACTGTCACAGCGAGGACAGTGGGGTATATCATAGTCACAGTGAGGGCAGATGGACATATCACAGTCACAATTAGGGCAGAAGGTTATAATGACATTCACAGTGAGGGCACCAAAGTATATCACGGTCACAGTGAGGGCAGGGGATTATATCAAAGTCACAGACATGGCAGAGGGATATATCACAGTCACAGTGAGGGCAGAGGGATATATCACAGTCAGAGTGAGGGCAGATGGGTATATCACTGTCACAGTGATGGCAGAGGGTTATATCACAGTCACAGTGAGGGCAGAGGTGTATATCACTTTCACATTGTGGGCAGAGGTGTATATCACTGTCACAGTGTGGGCAGAGGGATATATCACGGTCACAGTGAGGGCAGAGGGTTATGTCACATTAACCGTGAGGGCAGAGGGGTATATCATGGTAACAGTGAGGGCAGAGGGTTATATCACATTCACAGTGAGGGCAGAGTGCTATATCACAGTCACAGTGAGGGCAGAGGGGTATATCACAGTCACAGTGAGGGCAGAGTGCTATATCACAGTCACAGTGAGGGCAGAGGGGTATATCACGGTAACAGTGAGGGCAGAGGTTTATATCACATTCACAGTGTGGGCAGAGTGCTATATCACAGTCAAAGTGAGGGCAGAGGTTTATATCACATTCACAGTGAGGGCAGAATGCTATATCACAGTCACAGTGAGGGCATAGAAATATATCACGGTTACAGTGAGGGCAGAGGGGTATATCACAGTCACAGTGAGGTCAGAGGGGTATATCACACTCACAGTGTGGACATGGTGTATATCACAGTCACAGTTAGGGCAGAGTGGTCTATTGCGTTTACATTGAGGGAAGAGGGATATATCACAGTCACACTGCGGGCAGAGGGATATATCATGGCCATAGTTAGTTCAGAGGGTTATATCACAGTCACACTGACTGAAGAGGCATATATCACTCTCACAGTGAGGGCAGAGGGGTATATCACCGTCATGGTGAAGGCAGAGGGGTATATAACATTCACAGAGAGGGTAGAGGGGTATATCACATTCAGAGTGAGGGCAGAGGGGTATATCACTGTCACAGTGAGGACAGAGGGATAGAGCACAGTCACAGAGAGGGCAGAGGGGTATATCACCGTCATGGTGAGGGAAGAGGGGTATATCACTGACACAGTGAGGGCAGAGGATTATATCACAGTCACAGGGAGGGCAGAGGTGTATATCACCGTCACAGTGAGGGCAGAGGGTTAGAGCACAGTCACAGTGAGGGCAGAGGGGTATATCATGTTCACAGTAAGGGCAGAGGGGTATATCACAGTCACGGTAAGGGCAGAGGATTATATCACAGTCACAGAGAGGGCAGAGGCGTATATCACATTCACAGTGAGGGCAGAGGGGTATATCACGGTCACTGTGAGGGTAGAGGGGTATATCATGGTCACAATTAGGGCAGAAGGTTATATGAGAGTCACAGTGAGGGCAGCAAGGTATATCACTGCCACATTAAGTGCGGGGGGTATATCACTGCCACACTGAAGGCAGAGGGGTATATCAATGCCACAGCGAGGTCAGAGGGCTATATCACATTCACAGTGATGGCAGATGGGTATATCAGTGTCACAGTGAGGGCAGAGGGGTATCTCACAGTCACGGTGAGGGCAGAGGGGTATATCAGAGTCACAGTGTGGGCAGTGGGGTATATCAACGTCACAGTGAGGGCAGAAGTGTATATCACACTCATAGAGGAGGTGCAGGAGTATATCACAGTCTCAGTGAGGGCAGAGGGATATATCACTGTCACAGTGAGGACAGTGGGGTATATCACCGTCACAGTGAAGGCAGAGGGATATATCACAGTCACAATGAGGGCTGAAAGTTATATGACATTCACAGTGAGGGCACCAATGTATATCACGGTCACAGTGATGGCAGAGGGATATATCACGGTCACAGTGAGGGCAGAGGGATATATCACAGTCACAGTGAGGGCAGAGGGATATATCACAGTCACAGTGAGGGCAGAGGGGTATATCACTGTCACTGTGAGGGTAGAGGGGTATATCATGGTCACAATTAGCGCAGAAGGTTATATGAGATTCACAGTGAGGGCAGCAAGGTATATCACTGCTACAGTAAGTGCGGGGGGTATATCACGGCCACACTGAAGGCAGAGGGGTATATCAATGCCACAGTGAGGGCAGAGGGGTATCTCACAGTCACGGTGAGGGCAGAGGGGTATATCAGAGTCACAGTGTGGGCAGTGGGGTATATCAACGTCACAGTGAGGGCAGAAGGGTATATCACACTCATAGAGGGGGCGCAGGGGTATATCACAGTCTCAGTGAGGAGAGAGGGATATATTACATTCACAGTGAGGACAGTGGCGTATATCATAGTCACAGGGAGGGCAGATGGGTATATCATTGTCACAGTGAGGGCAGAGGGCTTTATCACCGTCACAGTGAAGGCAGAGGGATATATCACTGTCACAACGAGGACAGTGGGGTATATCATAGTCACAGTGAGGGCAGATGGATATATCACAGTCACAATGAGGGCAGAAGGTTATATGACATTCACAGTGAGGGCACCAAAGTATATCACAGTCACAGTGAGGGCAGGGGTTTATATCAAAGTCACAGACATGGCAGAGGGATATATCACGGTCACAGTGAGGGCAGAGGGATATATCACAGTCACAGTGAGGGCAGAGGGATATATCACAGTCAGAGTGAGGGCAGAGGGGTATATCACTGTCACTGTGATGGCAGAGGGTTATATCACAGTCACAGTGAGGGCAGAGGTGTATATCACAGTCACATTGTGGGCAGAGGTGTATATCACTGTCACAGTGTGGGCAGAGGGATATATCACGGTCACAGTGAGGGCAGAGGGTTATATCACATTAACAGTGAGGGCAGAGGGGTATATCAGGGTAACAGTGAGGGCAGAGGGTTATATCACATTCACAGTGAGGGCAGAGTGCTATATCACAGTCACAGTGAGGGCAGAGGGGTATATCACAGTCACAGTGAGGGCAGAGTGCTATATCACAGTCACAGTGAGGGCAGAGGGGTATATCACGGTAACAGTGAGGGCAGAGGTTTATATCACATTCACAGTGTGGGCAGAGTGCTATATCACAGTCAAAGTGAGGGCAGAGGTTTATATCACATTCACAGTGAGGGCAGAATGCTATATCACAGTCACAGTGAGGGCATAGAAATATATCACGGTTACAGTGAGGGCAGAGGGGTATATCACAGTCACAGTGAGGTCAGAGGGGTATATCACACTCACAGTGTGGACATGGGGTATATCACAGTCACAGTTAGGGCAGAGTGGTCTATTGCGTTTACATTGAGGGAAGAGGGATATATCACAGTCACACTGCGGGAAGAGGGATATATCATGGCCATAGTTAGTTCAGAGGATTATATCACAGTCACACTGACTGAAGAGGAATATATCACTCTCACAGTGAGGGCAGAGGGGTATATCACCGTCATGGTGAAGGCAGAGGGGTATATCACATTCACAGAGAGGGTAGAGGGGTATATCACATTCAGAGTGAGGGCAGAGGGGTATATCACTGTCACAGTGAGGACAGAGGGATAGAGCACAGTCACAGCGAGGGCAGAGGGGTATATCACCGTCATGGTGAGGGAAGAGGTGTATATCACTGACACAGTGAGGGCAGAGGATTATATCACAGTCACAGAGGGGGCAGAGGTGAATATCACCGTCACAGTGAGGGCAGAGGGTTAGAGCACAGTCACAGTGAGGGCAGAGGGGTATATCATGTTCACAGTAAGGGCAGAGGGGTATATCACAGTCACGGTAAGGGCAGAGGATTATATCACAGTCACAGAGAGGGCAGAGGCGTATATCACATTCACAGTGAGGGCAGAGGGGTATATCACTGTCACTGTGAGGGTAGAGGGGTATATCATGGTCACAATTAGCGCAGAAGGTTATATGAGATTCACAGTGAGGGCAGCAAGGTATATCACTGCCACAGTAAGTGCGGGCGGTTTATCACGGCCACACTGAAGGCAGAGGGGTATATCAATGCCACAGCGAGGTCAGAGGGCTATATCACATTCACAGTGATGGCAGATGGGTATATCAGTGTCACAGTGAGGGCAGAGGGGTATCTCACAGTCACAGTGAGGGCAGAGTGCTATATCACAGTCACAGTGAGGGCAGAGGGGTATATCACGGTAACAGTGAGGGCAGAGGTTTATATCACATTCACAGTGTGGGCAGAGTGCTATATCACAGTCAAAGTGAGGGCAGAGGTTTATATCACATTCACAGTGAGGGCAGAATGCTATATCACAGTCACAGTGAGGGCATAGAAATATATCACGGTTACAGTGAGGGCAGAGGGGTATATCACAGTCACAGTGAGGTCAGAGGGGTATATCACACTCACAGTGTGGACATGGTGTATATCACAGTCACAGTTAGGGCAGAGTGGTCTATTGCGTTTACATTGAGGGAAGAGGGATATATCACAGTCACACTGCGGGCAGAGGGATATATCATGGCCATAGTTAGTTCAGAGGGTTATATCACAGTCACACTGACTGAAGAGGCATATATCACTCTCACAGTGAGGGCAGAGGGGTATATCACCGTCATGGTGAAGGCAGAGGGGTATATAACATTCACAGAGAGGGTAGAGGGGTATATCACATTCAGAGTGAGGGCAGAGGGGTATATCACTGTCACAGTGAGGACAGAGGGATAGAGCACAGTCACAGAGAGGGCAGAGGGGTATATCACCGTCATGGTGAGGGCAGAGGGGTATATCACTGACACAGTGAGGGCAGAGGATTATATCACAGTCACAGAGAGGGCAGAGGTGTATATCACCGTCACAGTGAGGGCAGAGGGTTAGAGCACAGTCACAGTGAGGGCAGAGGGGTATATCACGTTCACAGTAAGGGCAGAGGGGTATATCACAGTCACGGTAAGGGCAGAGGATTATATCACAGTCACAGAGAGGGCAGAGGCGTATATCACATTCACAGTGAGGGCAGAGGGGTATATCACGGTCACTTTGAGGGTAGAGGGGTATATCATGGTCACAATTAGGGCAGAAGGTTATATGAGAGTCACAGTGAGGGCAGCAAGGTATATCACTGCCACAGTAAGTGCGGGGGGTATATCACTGCCACACTGAAGGCAGAGGGGTATATCAATGCCACAGCGAGGTCAGAGGGCTATATCACATTCACAGTGATGGCAGATGGGTATATCAGTGTCACAGTGAGGGCAGAGGGGTATCTCACAGTCACGGTGAGGGCAGAGGGGTATATCAGAGTCACAGTGTGGGCAGTGGGGTATATCAACGTCACAGTGAGGGCAGAAGTGTATATCACACTCATAGAGGGGGTGTAGGAGTATATCACAGTCTCAGTGAGGGCAGAGGGATATATCACTGTCACAGTGAGGACAGTGGGGTATATCACCGTCACAGTGAAGGCAGAGGGATATATCACTGTGACAGCGAGAACAGTGGGGTATATCATAGTCACAGTGAGGGCAGATGGATATATCACAGTCACAATGAGGGCTGAAAGTTATATGACATTCACAGTGAGGGCACCAATGTATATCACGGTCACAGTGATGGCAGAGGGATATATCACGGTCACAGTGAGGGCAGAGGGATATATCACAGTCACAGTGAGGGCAGAGGGATATATCACAGTCACAGTGAGGGCAGAGGGGTATATCACTGTCACTGTGAGGGTAGAGGGGTATATCATGGTCACAATTAGCGCAGAAGGTTATATGAGATTCACAGTGAGGGCAGCAAGGTATATCACTGCTACAGTAAGTGCGGGGGGTATATCACGGCCACACTGAAGGCAGAGGGGTATATCAATGCCACAGTGAGGGCAGAGGGGTATATCACATTCACAGTGATGGCAGATGGGTATATCAGTGTCACAGTGAGGGCAGAGGGGTATCTCACAGTCACGGTGAGGGCAGAGGGGTATATCAGAGTCACAGTGTGGGCAGTGGGGTATATCAACGTCACAGTGAGGGCAGAAGGGTATATCACACTCATAGAGGGGGCGCAGGGGTATATCACAGTCTCAGTGAGGAGAGAGGGATATATTACTTTCACAGTGAGGACAGTGGGGTATATCATAGTCACAGTGAGGGCAGAGGGCTTTATCACCGTCACAGTGAAGGCAGAGGGATATATCACTGTCACAACGAGGACAGTGGGGTATATCATAGTCACAGTGAGGGCAGATGGATATATCACAGTCACAATGAGGGCAGAAGGTTATATGACATTCACAGTGAGGGCACCAAAGTATATCACGGTCACAGTGAGGGCAGGGGTTTATATCAAAGTCACAGACATGGCAGAGGGATATATCACGGTCACAGTGAGGGCAGAGGGATATATCACAGTCACAGTGAGGGCAGAGGGATATATCACAGTCAGAGTGAGGGCAGAGGGGTATATCACTGTCACTGTGATGGCAGAGGGTTATATCACAGTCACAGTGAGGGCAGAGGTGTATATCACAGTCACATTGTGGGCAGAGGTGTATATCACTGTCACAGTGTGGGCAGAGGGATATATCACGGTCACAGTGAGGGCAGAGGGTTATATCACATTAACAGTGAGGGCAGAGGGGTATATCACGGTAACAGTGAGGGCAGAGGGTTATATCACATTCACAGTGAGGGCAGAGTGCTATATCACAGTCACAGTGAGGGCAGAGGGGTATATCACAGTCACAGTGAGGGCAGAGTGCTATATCACAGTCACAGTGAGGGCAGAGGGGTATATCATGGTAACAGTGAGGGCAGAGGTTTATATCACATTCACAGTGAGGGCAGAGTGCTATATCACAGTCAAAGTGAGGGCAGAGGGGTATATCACGGTCACAGTGAGGGCAGAGGTTTATATCACATTCACAATGAGGGCAGAATGCTATATCACAGTCACAGTGAGGGCATAGAAATATATCACGGTTACAGTGAGGACAGAGAGGTATATCAGAGTCACAGTGAGGTCAGAGGGGTATATCACGCTCACAGTGTGGACATGGGGTATATCACAGTCACAGTTAGGGCAGAGTGGTCTATTGCGTTTACATTGAGGGAAGAGGGATATATCACAGTCACACTGCGGGCAGAGGGATATATCATGGCCATAGTTAGTTCAAAGGGTTATATCACAGTCACACTGACTGAAGAGGCATATATCACTCTCACAGTGAGGGCAGAGGGGTATATCACCGTCATGGTGAAGGCAGAGGTGTATATCACATTCACAGAGAGGGTAGAGGGGTATATCACATTCAGAGTGAGGGCAGAGGGGTATATCACTGTCACAGTGAGGACAGAGGGATAGAGCACAGTCACAGAGAGGGCAGAGGGGTATATCACCGTCATGGTGAGGGAAGAGGAGTATATCACTGACACAGTGAGGGCAGAGGATTATATCACAGTCACAGAGAGGCAGAGGTGTATATCACAGTCACAGTGAGGGCAGAGGGTTAGAGCACAGTCACAGTGAGGGCAGAGGGGTAAATCACATTCACAGTAAGGGCAGAGGGGTATATCACAGTCACGGTAAGGGCAGAGGATTATATCACAGTCACAGAGAGGGCAGAGGCGTATATCACATTCACAGTGAGGGCAGAGGGGTATATCACTGTCACTGTGAGGCTAGAGCGGTATATTATGGTCACAATTAGGGCAGAATGTTATATGAGAGTCACAGTGAGGGCAGCAAGGTATATCACTGCCACAGTATGTGCGGGGGGTATATCACTGCCACACTGAAGGCAGAGGGGTATATCAATGCCACAGTGAGGTCAGAGGGCTATATCACATTCACAGTGATGGCAGATGGGTATATCAGTGTCACAGTGAGGGCAGAGGGGTATCTCACAATCACGGTGAGGGCAGAGGGGTTTATCAGATTCACAGTGTGGGCAGTGGGGTATATCAACGTCACAGTGAGGGCAGAACAGTATATCACACTCATAGAGGGGGTGCAGGGGTATATCACACTCTCAGTGAGGAGAGAGGGATATATCACTGTCACAGTGAGGACAGTGGGGTATATCACAGTCACAGTGAGGGCAGATGGGTATATCACGGTAACAGTGAGGGATGAGGGTTATATCACATTCACAGTGTGGGTAGAGTGCTATATCACAGTCAAAGTGAGGGCAGAGGGGTACATCACGGTCACAGTGAGGGCAGAGGTTTATATCACATTCACAGTGAGGGCAGAATGCTATATCACACTCAAAGTGAGGGCATAGAAATATATCACGGTTACAGTGAGGGCAGAGGGGTATATCACACTCACAGTGTGGACATGGGGTATATCACAGTCACAGTTAGGGCAGAGTGGTCTATTGCGTTTACATTGAGTGAAGAGGGATATATCACAGTCACACTGTGGGCAGAGGGATATATCATGGCCATAGTTAGTTCAGAGGGTTATATCACAGTCACACTGACTGAAGAGGCATATATCACTCTCACAGTGAGGGCAGAGGGGTATATCACCATCATGGTGAAGGCAGAGGGGTATATCACATTCACAGTGAAGGCAGATGTGTAAATCACATTCACAGTGAGGGCAAAGGGGTATATCACGTTCACAGTAAGGGTAGAGGGGTATATCACATTCAGAGTGAGGGCAGAGTGGTATATCACTGTCACAGTGACGACAGAGAGGTATATCTCAATCACAGTGAGGGCAGAGGTGTATATCACAGTCACATTGAGGGCAGAGGGATAGAGCACAGTCACAGAGAGGGCAGAGGCGTATATCACCGTCATGGTGAGGGAAGAGGGGTATATCACTGACACAGTGAGGGCAGAGGATTATATCACAGTCACAGAGAGGGCAGAGGCGTATATCACAGTCACAGTGAGGGCAGAGGGTTAGAGCACAGTCACAATGAGGGCAGAGGGGTATATCACATTCACAGTAAGGGCAGAGGGGTATATCACAGTCACGGTAAGGGCAGAGGATTATATCACAGTCACAGAGAGGGCAGAGGCGTATATCACATTCACAGTTAGGGCAGAGGGGTATATCACTGTCACTGTGAGGGTAGAGGGGTATATCATGGTCACAATTAGGGCAGAAGGTTATATGAGAGTCACAGTGAGGGCAGCAAGGTATATCACTGCCACAGTAAGTGCGGGGGGGTATATCACTGCCACACTGAAGGCAGAGGGGTATATCAATGCCACAGCGAGGTCAGAGGGTTATATCACATTCACAGTGATGGCAGATGGGTATATCAGTGTCACAGTGAGGGCAGAGGGGTATCTCACAGTCACGGTGAGGACAGAGGGGTATATCAGAGTCACAGTGTGGGCAGTGGGGTATATCAACGTCACAGTGAGGGCAGAAGGGTATATCACACTCATAGAGGGGGCGCAGGGGTATATCACAGTCTCAGTGAGGAGAGAGGGATATATCACTTTCACAGTGAGGAAGGTGGGGTATATCATAGTCACAGTGAGGGCAGATGGGTATATCATTGTCACAGTGAGGGCAGAGGAGTTTTTCACCGTCACAGTGAAGGCAGAGGGATATATCACTGTCACAGCGAGGACAGTGGGGTATATCATAGTCACAGTGAGGGCAGATGGATATATCACAGTCACAATGAGGGCAGAAGGTTATATGACATTCACAGTGAGGGCACCAAAGTATATCACGGTCACAGTGAGGGCAGGGGTTTATATCAAAGTCACAGACATGGCAGAGGGATATATCACGGTCACAGTGAGGGCAGAGGGATATATCACAGTCACAGTGAGGGCAGAGGGATATATCACAGTCAAAGTGAGGGCAGAGGGGTATATCACGGTCACAGTGAGGGCAGAGGTTTATATCACATTCACAGTGAGGGCAGAATGCTATATCACAGTCACAGTGAGGGCATAGAAATATATCACGGTTACAGTGAGGACAGAGAGGTATATCAGAGTCACAGTGAGGTCAGAGGGGTATATCACGCTCACAGTGTGGACATGGGGTATATCACAGTCACAGTTAGGTCAGAGTGGTCTATTGCGTTTACATTGAGGGAAGAGGGATATATCACAGTCACACTGCGGGCAGAGGGATATATCATGGCCATAGTTAGTTCAAAGGGTTATATCACAGTCACACTGACTGAAGAGGCATATATCACTCTCACAGTGAGGGCAGAGGGGTATATCACCGTCATGGTGAAGGCAGAGGGGTATATCACATTCACAGAGAGGGTAGAGGGGTATATCACATTCAGAGTGAGGGCAGAGGGGTATATCACTGTCACAGTGAGGACAGAGGGATAGAGCACAGTCACAGAGAGGGCAGAGGGGTATATCACCGTCATGGTGAGGGAAGAGGAGTATATCACTGACACAGTGAGGGCAGAGGATTATATCACAGTCACAGAGAGGCAGAGGTGTATATCACAGTCACAGTGAGGGCAGAGGGTTAGAGCACAGTCACAGTGAGGGCAGAGGGGTAAATCACATTCACAGTAAGGGCAGAGGGGTATATCACAGTCACGGTAAGGGCAGAGGATTATATCACAGTCACAGAGAGGGCAGAGGCGTATATCACATTCACAGTGAGAGCAGAGGGGTATATCACTGTCACTGTGAGGCTAGAGCGGTATATTATGGTCACAATTAGGGCAGAATGTTATATGAGAGTCACAGTGAGGGCAGCAAGGTATATCACTGCCACAGTAAGTGCGGGGGGTATATCACTGCCACACTGAAGGCAGAGGGGTATATCAATGCCACAGTGAGGTCAGAGGGCTATATCACATTCACAGTGATGGCAGATGGGTATATCAGTGTCACAGTGAGGGCAGAGGGGTATCTCACAATCACGGTGAGGGCAGAGGGGTTTATCAGATTCACAGTGTGGGCAGTGGGGTATATCAACGTCACAGTGAGGGCAGAACGGTATATCACACTCATAGAGGGGGTGCAGGGGTATATCACACTCTCAGTGAGGAGAGAGGGATATATCACTGTCACAGTGAGGACAGTGGGGTATATCACAGTCACAGTGAGGGCAGATGGGTATATCACGGTAACAGTGAGGGATGAGGGTTATATCACATTCACAGTGTGGGTAGAGTGCTATATCACAGTCAAAGTGAGGGCAGAGGGGTATATCACGGTCACAGTGAGGGCAGAGGTTTATATCACATTCACAGTGAGGGCAGAATGCTATATCACACTCAAAGTGAGGGCATAGAAATATATCACGGTTACAGTGAGGGCAGAGGGGTATATCACACTCACAGTGTGGACATGGGGTATATCACAGTCACAGTTAGGGCAGAGTGGTCTATTGCGTTTACATTGAGTGAAGAGGGATATATCACAGTCACACTGTGGGCAGAGGGATATATCATGGCCATAGTTAGTTCAGAGGGTTATATCACAGTCACACTGACTGAAGAGGCATATATCACTCTCACAGTGAGGGCAGAGGGGTATATCACCATCATGGTGAAGGCAGAGGGGTATATCACATTCACAGTGAAGGCAGATGTGTAAATCACATTCACAGTGAGGGCAAAGGGGTATATCACGTTCACAGTAAGGGTAGAGGGGTATATCACATTCAGAGTGAGGGCAGAGTGGTATATCACTGTCACAGTGACGACAGAGAGGTATATCTCAATCACAGTGAGGGCAGAGGTGTATATCACAGTCACATTGAGGGCAGAGGGATAGAGCACAGTCACAGAGAGGGCAGAGGCGTATATCACCGTCATGGTGAGGGAAGAGGGGTATATCACTGACACAGTGAGGGCAGAGGATTATATCACAGTCACAGAGAGGGCAGAGGCGTATATCACAGTCACAGTGAGGGCAGAGGGTTAGAGCACAGTCACAATGAGGGCAGAGGGGTATATCACATTCACAGTAAGGGCAGAGGGGTATATCACAGTCACGGTAAGGGCAGAGGATTATATCACAGTCACAGAGAGGGCAGAGGCGTATATCACATTCACAGTTAGGGCAGAGGGGTATATCACTGTCACTGTGAGGGTAGAGGGGTATATCATGGTCACAATTAGGGCAGAAGGTTATATGAGAGTCACAGTGAGGGCAGCAAGGTATATCACTGCCACAGTAAGTGCGGGGGGTATATCACTGCCACACTGAAGGCAGAGGGGTATATCAATGCCACAGCGAGGTCAGAGGGTTATATCACATTCACAGTGATGGCAGATGGGTATATCAGTGTCACAGTGAGGGCAGAGGGGTATCTCACAGTCACGGTGAGGACAGAGGGGTATATCAGAGTCACAGTGTGGGCAGTGGGGTATATCAACGTCACAGTGAGGGCAGAAGGGTATATCACACTCATAGAGGGGGCGCAGGGGTATATCACAGTCTCAGTGAGGAGAGAGGGATATATCACTTTCACAGTGAGGAAGGTGGGGTATATCATAGTCACAGTGAGGGCAGATGGGTATCTCATTGTCACAGTGAGGGCAGAGGAGTTTTTCACCGTCACAGTGAAGGCAGAGGGATATATCACTGTCACAGCGAGGACAGTGGGGTATATCATAGTCACAGTGAGGGCAGATGGATATATCACAGTCACAATGAGGGCAGAAGGTTATATGACATTCACAGTGAGGGCACCAAAGTATATCACGGTCACAGTGAGGGCAGGGGTTTATATCAAAGTCACAGACATGGCAGAGGGATATATCACGGTCACAGTGAGGGCAGAGGGATATATCACAGTCACAGTGAGGGCAGAGGGATATATCACAGTCAAAGTGAGGGCAGAGGGGTATATCACCGTCATGGTGAGGGAAGAGGGGTATATCACTGACACAGTGAGGGCAGAGGATTATATCACAGTCACAGAGAGGGCAGAGGTGTATATCACAGTCACAGTGAGGGCAGAGGGTTAGAGCACAGTCACAATGAGGGCAGAGGGGTATATCACGTTCACAGTAAGGGCAGAGGGGTATATCACAGTCACGGTAAGGGCAGAGGATTATATCACAGTCACAGAGAGGGCAGAGGCGTATATCACATTCACAGTTAGGGCAGAGGGGTATATCACTGTCACTGTGACGGTAGAGGGGTATATCATGGTCACAATTAGGGCAGAAGGTTATATGAGAGTCACAGTGAGGGCAGCAAGGTATATCACTGCCACAGTAAGTGCGGGAGGTATATCACTGCCACACTGAAGGCAGAGGGGTATATCAATGCCACAGCGAGGTCAGAGGGCTATATCACATTCACAGTGATGGCAGATGGGTATATCAGTGTCACAGTGAGGGCAGAGGGGTATCTCACAGTCACGGTGAGGACAGAGGTGTATATCAGAGTCACAGTGTGGGCAGTGGGGTATATCAATGTCACAGTGAGGGCAGAAGGGTATATCACACTCATAGAGGGGGCGCAGGGGTATATCACAGTCTCAGTGAGGAGAGAGGGATATATCACTTTCACAGTGAGGAAGGTGGGGTATATCATAGTCACAGTGAGGGCAGATAGGTATATCATTGTCACAGTGAGGGCAGAGGAGTTTTTCACCGTCACAGTGAAGGCAGAGGGATATATCACTGTCACAGCGAGGACAGTGGGGTATATCATAGTCACAGTGAGGGCAGATGGATATATCACAGTCACAATGAGGGCAGAAGGTTATATGACATTCACAGTGAGGGCACCAAAGTATATCACGGTCACAGTGAGGGCAGGGGTTTATATCAAAGTCACAGACATGGCAGAGGGATATATCATGGTCACAGTGAGGGCAGAGGGATATATCACAGTCACAGTGAGGGCAGAGGGATATATCACAGTCAGAGTGAGGGCAGAGGGGTATATCACTGTCACAGTGATGGCAGAGGGTTATATCACAGTCACATTGTGGGCAGAGGTGTATATCACTGTAACAGTGTGGGCAGAGGGATATATCACGGTCACAGTGAGGGCAGAGGGTTATATCACATTAACAGTGAGGGCAGAGGGGTATATCACGGTAACAGTGAGGGCAGAGGGTTATATCACATTCACTGTGAGGGCAGAGTGCTATATCACAGTCACAGTGAGGGCAGAGGGGTATATCACAGTCACAGTGAGGGCAGAGTGCTATATCACAGTCACAGTGAGGGCAGAGGGGTATATCACGGTAACAGTGAGGGCAGAGGTTTATATCACATTCACAGTGTGAGCAGAGTGCTATATCACAGTCAAAGTGAGGGCAGAGGAGTATATCACGGTCACAGTGAGGGCAGAGGTTTATATCACATTCACAGTGAGGGCAGAATGCTATTTCACAGTCACAATGAGGGCATAGAAATATATCACGGTTACAGTGAGGGCAGAGAGGTATATCAGAGTCACAGTGAGGTCAGAGGGGTATATCACGCTCACAGTGTGGACATGGGGTATATCACAGTCACAGTTAGGGCAGAGTGGTCTATTGCGTTTACATTGAGGGAAGAGGGATATATCACAGTCACACTGCGGGCAGAGGGATATATCATGGCCATAGTTAGTTCAAAGGGTTATATCACAGTCACACTGACTGAAGAGGCATATATCACTCTCACAGTGAGGGCAGAGGGGTATATCACCGTCATGGTGAAGGCAGAGGGGTATATCACATTCACAGAGAGGGTAGAGGGGTATATCACATTCAGAGTGAGGGCAGAGGGTTATATCACTGTCACAGTGAGGACAGAGGGATAGAGCACAGTCACAGAGAGGGCAGAGGGGTATATCACCGTCATGGTGAGGGAAGAGGAGTATATCACTGACACAGTGAGGGCAGAGGATTATATCACAGTCACAGAGAGGGCAGAGGTGTATATCACAGTCACAGTGAGGGCAGAGGGTTAGAGCACAGTCACAGTGAGGGCAGAGGGGTATATCACGTTCACAGTAAGGGCAGAGGGGTATATCACAGTCACGGTAAGGGCAGAGGATTATATCACAGTCACAGAGAGGGCAGAGGCGTATATCACATTCACAGTGAGGGCAGAGGGTTATATCACTGTCACTGTGAGGGTAGAGCGGTATATCATGGTCACAATTAGGGCAGAAGGTTATATGAGAGTCGCAGTGATGGCAGCAAGGTATATCACTGCCACAGTAAGTGCGGGGGGTATATCACTGCCACACTGAAGGCAGAGGGGTATATCAATGCCACAGCGAGGTCAGAGGGCTATATCACATTCATAGTGATGGCAGATGGGTATATCAGTGTCACAGTGAGGGCAGAGGGGTATCTCACAATCACGGTGAGGGCAGAGGGGTATATCAGATTCACAGTGTGGGCAGTGGGGTATATCAACGTCACAGTGAGGGCAGAAGGGTTTATCACACTCATAGAGGGGGTGCAGGGGTATATCACACTCTCAGTGAGGAGAGAGGAATATATCACTGTCACAGTGAGGACAGTGCGGTATATCACAGTCACAGTGAGGGCAGATGGGTATATCATTGTCACAGTGAGGGCAGAGGGGTATATCACCGTCACAATGAAGGCAGAGTGATATATCACTGTGACAGCGAGAACAGTGGGGTATATCATAGTCACAGTGAGGGCAGATGGATATATCACAGTCACAATGAGGGCTGAAGGTTATATGACATTCACAATGAGGGCACCAATGTATATCACGGTCACAGTGAGGGCAGGGGTTTATTTCACAGTCACAGTGATGGCAGAGGGATATATCACGGTCACAGTGAGGGCAGAGGGATATATCACAGTCACAGTGAGGGCAGAGGGATATATCACAGTCAGAGTGAGGGCAGAGGGCTATATCACTGTCACAGTGATGGCAGAGGGTTATATCACAGTCACATTGAGGGCAGAGGTGTATATCACAGTCACATTGTGGGCAGAGGTGTATATCACAGTCACAGTGAGGGCAGAGTGCTATATCACAGTCACAGTGAGGGCAGAGGGGTACATCACAGTAACAGTGAGGGCAGAGGTTTATATCACATTCACAGTGTGGGCAGAGTGCTATATCACAGTCAAAGTGAGGGCAGAGGGGTATATCACGGTCACAGTGAGGGCAGAGGGATAGAGCACAGTCACAGAGAGGGCAGAGGGGTATATCACCGTCATGGTGAGGGAAGAGGAGTATATCACTGACACAGTGAGGGCAGAGGATTATATCACAGTCACAGAGAGGGCAGAGGTGTATATCACAGTCACAGTGAGGGCAGAGGGTTAGAGCACAGTCACAGTGAGGGCAGAGGGGTATATCACGTTCACAGTAAGGGCAGAGGGGTATATCACAGTCACGGTAAGGGCAGAGGATTATATCACAGTCACAGAGAGGGCAGAGGCGTATATCACATTCACAGTGAGGGCAGAGGGGTATATCACTGTCACTGTGAGGGTAGAGCGGTATATCATGGTCACAATTAGGGCAGAAGGTTATATGAGAGTCACAGTGAGGGCAGCAAGGTATATCACTGCCACAGTAAGTGCGGGGGGTATATCACTGCCACACTGAAGGCAGAGGGGTATATCAATGCCACAGCGAGGTCAGAGGGCTATATCACATTCACAGTGATGGCAGATGGGTATATCAGTGTCACAGTGAGGGCAGAGGGGTATCTCACAATCACGGTGAGGGCAGAGGGGTATATCAGATTCACAGTGTGGGCAGTGGGGTATATCAACGTCACAGTGAGGGCAGAAGGGTATATCACACTCATAGAGGGGGTGCAGGGGTATATCACACTCTCAGTGAGGAGAGAGGGATATATCACTGTCACAGTGAGGACAGTGGGGTATATCACAGTCACAGTGAGGGCAGATGGGTATATCATTGTCACAGTGAGGGCAGAGGGGTATATCACCGTCACAATGAAGGCAGAGTGATATATCACTGTGACAGCGAGAACAGTGGGGTATATCATAGTCACAGTGAGGGCAGATGGATATATCACAGTCACAATGAGGGCTGAAGGTTATATGACATTCACAATGAGGGCACCAATGTATATCACGGTCACAGTGAGGGCAGGGGTTTATTTCACAGTCACAGTGATGGCAGAGGGATATATCACGGTCACAGTGAGGGCAGAGGGATATATCACAGTCACAGTGTGGGCAGAGTGCTATATCACAGTCAAAGTGAGGGCATAGAAATATATCACGGTTACAGTGAGGGCAGAGAGGTATATCAGAGTCACAGTGAGGTCAGAGGGGTATATCACGCTCACAGTGTGGACATGGGGTATATCACAGTCACAGTTAGGGCAGAGTGGTCTATTGCGTTTACATTGAGGGAAGAGGGATATATCACAGTCACACTGCGGGCAGAGGGATATATCATGGCCATAGTTAGTTCAAAGGGTTATATCACAGTCACACTGACTGAAGAGGCATATATCACTCTCACAGTGAGGGCAGAAGGGTATATCACCGTCATGGTGAAGGCAGAGGGGTATATCACATTCACAGAGAGGGTAGAGGGGTATATCACATTCAGAGTGAGGGCAGAGGTGTATATCACTGTCACAGTGAGGACAGAGGGATAGAGCACAGTCACAGAGAGGGCAGAGGGGTATATCACCGTCATGGTGAGGGAAGAGGAGTATATCACTGACACAGTGAGGGCAGAGGATTATATCACAGTCACAGAGAGGGCAGAGGTGTATATCACAGTCACAGTGAGGGCAGAGGGTTAGAGCACAGTCACAGTGAGGGCAGACGGGTATATCACGTTCACAGTAAGGGCAGAGGGGTATATCACAGTCACGGTAAGGGCAGAGGATTATATCACACTCACAGAGAGGGCAGAGGCGTATATCACATTCACAGTGAGGGCAGAGGGGTATATCACTGTCACTGTGAGGGTAGAGCGGTATATCATGGTCACAATTAGGGCAGAAGGTTATATGAGAGTCACAGTGAGGGCAGCAAGGTATATCACTGCCACAGTAAGTGCGGGGGGTATATCACTGCCACACTGAAGGCAGAGGGGTATATCAATGCCACAGCGAGGTCAGAGGGCTATATCACATTCATAGTGATGGCAGATGGGTATATCATTGTCACAGTGAGGGCAGAGGGGTATATCACCGTCACAATGAAGGCAGAGTGATATGTCACTGTGACAGCGAGAACAGTGGGGTATATCATAGTCACAGTGAGGGCAGATGGATATATCACAGTCACAATGAGGGCTGAAGGTTATATGACATTCACAATGAGGGCACCAATGTATATCACGGTCACAGTGAGGGCAGGGGTTTATTTCACAGTCACAGTGATGGCAGAGGGATATATCACGGTCACAGTGAGGGCAGAGGGATATATCACAGTCACAGTGAGGGCAGAGGGATATATCACAGTCAGAGTGAGGGCAGAGGGCTATATCACTGTCACAGTGATGGCAGAGGGTTATATCACAGTCACATTGAGGGCAGAGGTGTATATCACAGTCACATTGTGGGCAGAGGTGTATATCACAGTCACAGTGAGGGCAGAGTGCTATATCACAGTCACAGTGAGGGCAGAGGGGTATATCACAGTAACAGTGAGGGCAGAGGTTTATATCACATTCACAGTGTGGGCAGAGTGCTATATCACAGTCAAAGTGAGGGCAGAGGGGTATATCACGGTCACAGTGAGGGCAGAGGGATAGAGCACAGTCACAGAGAGGGCAGAGGGGTATATCACCGTCATGGTGAGGGAAGAGGAGTATATCACTGACACAGTGAGGGCAGAGGATTATATCACAGTCACAGAGAGGGCAGAGGTGTATATCACAGTCACAGTGAGGGCAGAGGGTTAGAGCACAGTCACAGTGAGGGCAGAGGGGTATATCACGTTCACAGTAAGGGCAGAGGGGTATATCACAGTCACGGTAAGGGCAGAGGTTTATATCACAGTCACAGAGAGGGCAGAGGCGTATATCACATTCACAGTGAGGGCAGAGGGGTATATCACTGTCACTGTGAGGGTAGAGCGGTATATCATGGTCACAATTAGGGCAGAAGGTTATATGAGAGTCACAGTGAGGGCAGCAAGGTATATCACTGCCACAGTAAGTGCGGGGGGTATATCACTGCCACACTGAAGGCAGAGGGGTATATCAATGCCACAGCGAGGTCAGAGGGCTATATCACATTCACAGTGATGGCAGATGGGTATATCAGTGTCACAGTGAGGGCAGAGGGGTATCTCACAATCACGGTGAGGGCAGAGGGGTATATCAGATTCACAGTGTGGGCAGTGGGGTATATCAACGTCACAGTGAGGGCAGAAGGGTATATCACACTCATAGAGGGGGTGCAGGGGTATATCACACTCTCAGTGAGGAGAGAGGGATATATCACTGTCACAGTGAGGACAGTGGGGTATATCACAGTCACAGTGAGGGCAGATGGGTATATCATTGTCACAGTGAGGGCAGAGGGGTATATCACCGTCACAATGAAGGCAGAGTGATATATCACTGTGACAGCGAGAACAGTGGGGTATATCATAGTCACAGTGAGGGCAGATGGATATATCACAGTCACAATGAGGGCTGAAGGTTATATGACATTCACAATGAGGGCACCAATGTATATCACGGTCACAGTGAGGGCAGGGGTTTATTTCACAGTCACAGTGATGGCAGAGGGATATATCACGGTCACAGTGAGGGCAGAGGGATATATCACAGTCACAGTGAGGGCAGAGGGATATATCACAGTCACAGTGAGGGCAGAGGGGTATATCACAGTCACAGTGATGGCAGAGGGATATATCACGGTCACAGTGAGGGCAGAGGGATATATCACAGTCACAGTGAGGGCAGAGGGCTATATCACGGCCACAGTGATGGCAGAGGGTTATATCACAGTCACAGTGAGGGCAGAGGTGTATATCACAGTCACATTGTGGGCAGAGGTGTATATCACTGTCACAGTGTGGGCAGAGGTATATATCACGGTCACAGTGAGGGCAGAGGGTTATATCACATTAACAGTGAGGGTAGAGGGGTATATCACGGTAACAGTGAGGGCAGAGGGTTATATCACATTCACAGTGAGGGCAGAGTGCTATATCACAGTCACAGTGAGGGCAGAGGGGTATATCACAGTCACAGTGAGGGCGGAGTGCTATATCACAGTCACAGTGAGGGCAGTGGGGTATATCACGGTAACAGTGAGGGCAGAGGGTTATATCACATTCACAGTGTGGGCAGAGTGCTATATCACAGTCAAAGTGAGGGCAGAGGGGTATATCACGGTCACAGTGAGGGCAGAGGTTTATATCACATTCACAGTGAGGGCAGAATGCTATATCACAGTCACAGTGAGCGCATAGAAATATATCACGGTTACAGTGAGGGCAGAGGGGTATATCACAGTCACAGTTAGGGCAGAGTGGTCTATTGCGTTTACATTGAGGGAAGAGGGTTATATCACAGTCACACTGCGGGCAGAGGGATATATCATGGCCATAGTTAGTTCAGAGGGTTATATCACAGTCACACTGACTGAAGAGGCATATATCACTCTCACAGTGAGGGCAGAGGGGTATATCACAGTCATGGTGAAGGCAGAGGGGTATATCACATTCACAGTGAAGGCAGATGTGTAAATCACATTCACAGTGAGGGCAGAGGGGTATATCACGTTCACAGTAAGGGTGGAGGGGTATATCACATTCAGAGTGAGGGCAGAGGGGTATATCACTGTCACAGTGAGGACGGAGAGGTATATCTCAATCACAGTGAGGGCAGAGGGGTATATCGCAGTCACATTGAGGGCAGAGGGATAGAGCACAGTCACAGAGAGGGCAGAGGCGTATATCACCGTCATGGTGAGGGAAGAGGGGTATATCACTGACACAGTGAGGGCAGAGGATTATATCACAGTCACAGAGAGGGCAGAGGCGTATATCACAGTCACAGTGAGGGCAGAGGGTTAGAGCACAGTCACAATGAGGACAGAGGGGTATAGCACGTTCACAGTAAGGGCAGAGGGGTATATCACAGTCACGGTAAGGGCAGAGGATTATATCACAGTCACAGAGAGGGCAGGGGTGTATATCACATTCACAGTGAGGGCAGAGGGGTATATCACTGTCACTGTGAGGGTAGAGGGGTATATCATGGTCACAATTAGGGCAGAAGGTTATATGAGAGTCACAGTGAGGGCAGCAAGGTATATCACTGCCACAGTAAGTGCGGGGGGTATATCACTGCCACACTGAAGGCAGAGGGGTATATCAATGCCACAGCGAGGTCAGAGGGCTATATCACATTCACAGTGATGGCAGATGGGTATATCAGTGTCACAGTGAGGGCAGAGGGGTATCTCACAGTCACTGTGAGGGCAGAGGTGTATATCAGAGTCACAGTGTGGGCAGTGGTGTATATCAACGTCACAGTGAGGGCAGATGGGTATATCACACTCATAGAGGGGGCGTGGGAGTATATCACAGTCTCAGTGAGGGCAGAGGGGTATCTCACTGTCACAGTGAGGACAATGGGGTATATCATAGTCACAGTGAGGACAGATGGGTATATCACAGTCACAATGAGGGCAGAAGGTTATATGACATTCACAGTGAGGGCACCAATGTATATCACGGCCACATTGAGGTCAGGGGTTTATATCACAGTCACAGTGATGGCAGAGGGATATATCACGGTCACAGTGAGGGCAGAGGGATATATCAAAGTCACAGTGAGGGCAGTGGGATATATCAGAGTCACAGTGAGGGCAGAGGGATATATCACAGTCACAGTGAGGGCAGAGGGATATATCACAGTCACAGAAAGGGCAGAGGGGTATATCATATTCACAGTGAGGGCAGATGGGTATATCATTGTCACAGTGATGGCAGAGGGTTATATCACCGTCACCGTGAAGGCAGAGGGATATATCACTGTCACAGTGAGGACAGTGGGGTATAAAATAGTCACTGTGAGGACAATGGGGTATATCAATGCCACAGTGAGGGCAGAGGTGTATATCACGGTCACAATGAGGACAGAAGATTATATGAGAGTCACAGTGAGGGCAGCAAAGTATATCACTGCCACAGTAAGTGCAGACGGGTATATCACTGCCACACTGAAGGCAGAGGGGTATATCAGTGCCACAGCGAGGGCAGAGGGCTATATCACATTCACAGTGATCTCAGAGGGGTATATCAGGGTCACCATGAGGGCAGAGGTGTATATCACAGGCACAGTGAGGGCAGAGGGATATATTACTGTCACAGTGAGGACAGTGGGGTATATCATAGTCACAGTGAGGGCAGATGGGTATATCACAGTCACAATGATGGCAGAAGGTTATATGACATTCACAGTGAGGCCACCAATGTATATCACTTTCACAGTGAGGGCAGGGGTTTATATCACAGTCACAGTGAGGGCAGAGGGATATATCACGGTCACAGTGAGGGCAGAGGGATATATCACAGTCACAGTGAGGGCAGAGGGATATATCAGAGTCACAGTGAGGGCAGAGGGATATATCACAGTCAGAGTGAGGGCAGAGGGATATATCACAGTCACAGAAAGGGCAGAGGGGTATATCATATTCACAGTGAGGGCAGATGGGTATATCATTGTCAAAGTGATGGCAGAGTGGTATATCACCGTCACGGTGAAGGCAGAGGGATATATCACTGTCACAGTGAGGACAGTGGGGTATAAAATAGTCACTGTGAGGACAGTGGGGTATATCAATGCCACAGTGAGGGCAGAGGTGTATATCACGGTCACAATGAGGGCAGAAGATTATATGAGAGTCACAGTGAGGGCAGCAAGGTATATCACTGCCACAGTAAGTGCAGACGGGTATATCACTGCCACACTGAAGGCAGAGAGGTATATCAGTGCCACAGCGAGGGTAGAGGGCTATATCACATTCACAGTGATCTCAGAGGGGTATATCAGGGTCACCATGAGGGCAGAGGTGTATATCACAGGCACAGTGAGGCCAGAGGGGTATATCAGAGTCACAGTGAGGGCAAAGGGGTATCTCAACGTCACAGTGAGGGCAGAGGGGTATATCACAGTCACAGGGAGGGCAGAGGGATATATCAGTGTCACAGTGAGCACAGTGGGGTATGTCATAGTCACAGTGAGGGCAGAGGCGTATATCATGGTCACAGTGAGGGCAGAGCCGTATATCACGGTCACAATGAGGGCAGAAGTTTATATGAGAGTCACAGTGAGGGCAGCAATGTATATCACTGACACAGAAAGTACGGAGTGTTATATAACTGCCACAGTGTGGGCAGAGGGGTGTATCACATTCACAGTGATGGCAGATGGGTATGTCAGCGTCACAGTGAGGACAGAAGGGTATCTCACAGTCATGGTGAGGGCAGAGGGATATATCAACGTCACAGTTCAGGCAGAGGATTATATCACAGTCACAGTGAGGGCAGAGGTGTATAAAACAGTCACAGTGAGGGCAGAGGTGTATATCACGGTCACAGTGAGGGCAGAGGTGTATATCACGGTCACAGTGAGTGCAGAGTTGTATATCAAGGTCACAGTGAGGGCAGAGGTAAATATCGCATTCACAATTTGGGCAGAGGGAAACATCACGGTCACAGTGTGGGCAGAGGGTTATATGACATTCACAGTGAGAGTATTGGGTTATATCACAGTCACAGTGATGGCAGAGGGATATATCACGGTCACAGTGAGGGCAGAGGGATATATCACAGTCAGGTGAGGGCAGAGGGATATATCACAGTCACAGAAAGGGCAGAGGGGTATATCACATCCACATTGAGGGCAGATGCGTATATCAATGCCACAGTAAGTGCAGACGGGTATATCACTGCCACACTGAAGGCAGAGGGGTATATCAGTGCCACAGCGAGACCAGAGGGCTATATCACATTCACAGTGATGGCAGAGGGGTTTATCAGGGTCACCGTGAGGGCAGAGGTGTATATCACAGGCACAGTGAGGGCAGAGGGGTATATCAGAGTCACAGTGAGGGCAAAGGGGTATATCACAGTTACAGTGAGGGCAGAGGGATATATCCCGGTCACAGTGAGGAGAGTGGGGTATATCATAGTCACAGTGAGGGCAGAGGCGTATATCACGGTCTCAGTGAGGGCATGGCCGTATATCACGGTCACAATGAGGGTAGAAGGTTATGTGAGAGTCACAGTGAGGGCAGCAATGTATATCACTGACACAGTTAGTGTGGTGGGGTATAAAACTGCCACAGTTCAGGCAGAGGGGTATATCACTTTCACAGTGAGGGCAGAGGGGTATATCAAAGTCACAGTGTGGGCAGAGGGGTATATCAATGTCACAGTGAGGCCAGAGTTGTATATCACGGTCGCAGTGAAGGCAGAGGGTTATATCTCAGTCACAGAGAGGGCAGAGGAATATATCACTGTCACAGTAAGGGCAGAGGGGTATATCACAGTCACGGTAAGGGCAGAGCATTATATCACAGTCACAGAGAGGGCAGAGGCGTTTATCACATTCACAGTGAGGGCAGAGGGGTATATCACTGTCACTGTGAGGGTAGAGGGGTATATCATGGTCACAATTAGGGCAGAAGGTTATATGAGAGTCACAGTGAGGGCAGCAAGGTATATCACTGCAACAGTAAGTGTTGGGGGGTGTATCACTGCCACACTGAAGGCAGAGGAATATATCAATGCCACAGCGAGGGCAGAGGGCTATATCACATTCACAGTGATGGCAGATGGGTATATCAGTGTCACAGTGAGGGCAGAGGGGTATCTCACAGTCACGGTGAGGGCAGAGGGGTATATCAGAGTCACAGTGTGTGCAGATGGGTATATCACACTCATAGAGGGGGCGTAGGGGTATATCACAGTCACAGTGAGGGCAGTGGGATATATCACTGTCACAGTGAGGGCAGTGGGGTATATCATAGTCACAGTGAGGGCAGATGGGTATCTCATTGTCACAATGAGGGCAGAGGGGTATATCACCGTAACAGTGAAGGCAGAGGGATATATCACTGTCACAGTTGGGCAGAGGGATATATCACGGTCACAGTGAGGGCAGGGGGTTATATCACAGTCACAGTGATGGCAGAGGGATATATCACAGTCACATTGAGGGCAGAGGGATATATCACAATCACAGTGAGGGCAGAGGGATATATCAGATTCACAGTGAGGGTAGAGGGATATATCACAGTCAGAGTGAGGGCAGAGGGATATATCACAGTCACAGAAAGGGCAGAGGGATATATCACATTCAGAGTGAGGGCAGGTGGGTATATCACAGTCACATTGAGGGCAGAGGGATAGAGCACAGTCACAGAGAGGGCAGAGGCGTATATCACCGTCATGGTGAGGGAAGAGGGGTATATCACTGACACAGTGAGGGCAGAGGATTATATCACTGTCACAGTGAGGACAGTGGGGTATGTCATAGTCACAGTGAGGACAGATGGGTATATCATTGTCATAGTGAGGGCAGAGGGGTATATCAGACTCACAGTGAGGGCAAAGGGGTATATCAACGTCACAGTGAGGGCAGAGGGGTATATCACAATCACAGTGTGGGCAGAGGGGTATATCAACGTCACAGTGAGGCCAGAGGTGTATATCACGGTTGCAGTGAAGGCAGAGGGTTATATCTCAGTCACAGAGAGGGCAGAGGAATATATCACAGTCACAGAGAGGGCAGAGGCGTATATCACATTCACAGTGAGGGCAGAGGGGTATATCACTGTCACTGTGAGGGTAGAGGGGTATATCATGGTCACAATTAGGGCAGAAGGTTATATGAGAGTCACAGTGAGGGCAGCAAGGTATATCACTGCCACAGTAAGTGCGGGGGGGTATATCACTGCCACACTGAAGGCAGAGGGATATATCAATGCCACAGCGAGGGCAGAGGGGTATATCACAGTCATAGAGGTGGCAAAGGGGTATATCACAGTCACAGGAATGGCAGAGGTGTTTATCACTGTCATAGAGAGGGGAGAGGGGTATATCACCGTCACAATTAGGGCAGAGGTGTATATCACAGTCACAGTGAGGGCAGAGGGGTATATCATGTTCACCGTGAGGGCAGAGGGTTATAGCAGAGTCACAGTGAGTGCAGAGGGGTATATTACTGTCACAGTAAGTGCAGTGGGATATATCACTGTCACAGAGAGTGCAGAGGCGTATATCACATTCACAGTGATGGCAGAGGGTTATATCATGGTCACAGAGAGGGCAGAGGTGTATAGCACAGTCACAGTGAGGGCAGAGGTGTATATCACAGTCACAGTTAGGGCAGAGTGGTCTATTGCGTTTCCATTGAGGGCAGAGGGGTATGTCACTGTCACAGTGAGGGCAGAGGGGTATATCACAGTCACAGTGAGGGCAGAGGAATATATTACATGCACAGTGTGGGCTGAGGGATATATCACTTTCACAGTGATGGCAGGGAGGCATATCATATTCACATTGAGGGCAGAGGGGTATATCACAGTCACAGTAAGGGCAGAGGTGTATATCATAGTCACAGTGAGGGCAGAGGAATATATCACATTTATAATGAGGGCAGTGGGATATATCATGGTCACAGTGAGGGCAGAGGGATATATCATAGTCACAGTGAGGGCAGAGGAATATATCACATTTATAATGAGGGCAGAGGGGTATATCACAGTCACAGTGAGGGCAGATGTGTATCTCAGGATCAGAGTGAGGGCAGAGGGTTATATCACGTTCACAGTGAGGGCAGAGGTGTATATCACCAACATAGTGAGGGCAGAGGTGTATATCACAGTCACAGTGAGGGCAGAGGTGTATATCACCAACATAGTGAGGGCAGAGGTGTATATCACAGTCACAGTGAGGGCAGAGGAATATATTACATGCACAGTGAGGGCAGAGGGATATATCACGTTCACAGTGATGGCAGGGAGGTATATCATATTCACATTGAAGGCAGAGGGCTATATCACAGTCACAGTGAGGGCAGAGGGTTATATCACAGTCACATTGAGGGCAGAGGGGTATATCACCGTCACAGTGATGGCAGAGATGTATTTCACAATCACAATGAGGGCAGAGAGGTATATCAGTGTCACAATGAGACCAGAGGTGTATATCACAGTCACAGTGAGGGCCCAGTTGTTTTTCACATTCACAGTGATGGCATAAGGGTATATCACTGTCACTGTGAGGGCAGGGGGATATATCAAAGTCACAGTGAGGGCAGAGGGATATATAAGAGTCACAGTGAGGGCAGAGGGATATATCAGAGTCACAGTGAGGGCAGAGGGATATATCAGATTCGCAGTTAGGTCAGCGGGGTATATCACAGTCATAGAGGGGGCAGAGGGGTATATCACAGTCACAGTGAGGGCAGAGGGGTATATCACAGTCACAGTGAGGGCAGAGGGGTATATCACAGTCACAGTGAGGGCTGAGGTGTATATCAGAGTCACAGTGAGGGCAGAGGGATATATCATGTTCACAGTGAGGGCAGAGGGTTATAGCAGAGTCACAGTGAGGGCAGAGGTGTATATCACTGTCACAGTAAGTGCAGTGGGATATATCACTGTCACAGAGAGGGCATAGGCGTATATCACAGTCACAGTGATGGCAGAGGGGTATATCACAGTCACAGAGAGGGCAGAGGAATATATTACAAGCACAGTGAGGGCAGAGGGATATATCACAGTCACAGTGAGGGCAGAGGTGTATATCATAGTCACAGTGAGGGCAGAGGAATATATCACATTTATAGTGAGGGCAGAGGAATATATCACGGTCACAGTGAGGGCAGAGGGATATATCACGGTCACAGAGAGGGCAGAGGTGTATAGCACAGTCACAGTGAGGGCAGAGGTGTATATCACAGTCACAGTGAGGGCAGGTGTGTATCTCAGGATCAGAGTGAGGGCAGAGGGTTATATCACGTTCACAGGGAGGGCAGAGGTGTATATCACCAACATAGTGAGGGCAGAGGTGTATATCACAGTCACAGTGAGGGCAGAGGAATATATTACATGCACAGTGAGGGCAGAGGGATATATCACGTTCACAGTGAGGGCAGGGAGGTATATCATATTCACATTGAGGGCAGAGGGGTATATCACAGTCACAGTGATGGCAGAGGGTTATATCACAGTTACAGTGAGGGCAGAGGTGTATATCACAGTCACAGTGAGGGTAGAGGGGTATATCATATTCACAGTGAGGGCAGAGGGGTATATCACTGCCACACAGAGGGCAGAGGTGTATATCACAGTCATACAGGGGGCAGAGGTGTATATCACAGTCACAGGGATGGCAGAGGTGTATATCACAGTCATAGAGAGGGTAGAGGGTTATATCACCGTCACAATGAGGGCAGAGGGGTATATCACAGTCATAGAGGGGCCAGAGGGGTATATCACGGTCACAGTGAAGGCAGAGGGGTATATCACTGTCACAGTGAGGGCAGAGGGATATATCACAGTCACAGTGAGGGCAGAGGGCTATATCCCAGTCACAGTGAGGGCAGAGGTCTATATCACATTCACAGTGTTGGCAGAGGATTATATCACAGTCACATTGAGGGCAGAGGGGTATATCACAGTCACATTGAAGGCAGAGGCGTATATCACGTTCACAGTGAGGGCAGAGGGGTATATCACAGTCACAGTGAGGGCAGAGGGGTATATCAAATTCACAGTGATAGCAGAGGGGTATTTCATCTTCACAATGAGGGCGGAGGGGTATATCACAGTCACAGTGAGGGCCCAGTGGTTTTTCACAGTCAAACTGATGGCATAGGGGTATACCACAGTCACAGTGAGGGCAGAGGGATATATCAGAGTCACAGTGAGGGCAGAGGGGTATATCACAGTCATAGAGCGAGCAGAGGGGTATTTCAAAGTCACAGTGAGGGCAGAGGTGTATATCACTGCCACACTGAGGGCAGAGCGGTATCTCACAGTCAGGGTGAGGGCAGAGGGTTATATCACAGTAACATTGAACGCAGAGGGGTTACATCACAGTCACAGTGAGGGTTGATGGATATATCAGGGTCACAGTGAGGGCAGATGGGTATATCACCGTCACAGTGAGAGCAGAGGGCTATATCACAGTCACAGTGAGGGCAGAGGTCTATATCACATTCACAGTGTTGGCGGAGGATTATATCACAGTCACAGTGAGGGCAGAGGCGTATATCACAGTCACAGTGAAGGCAGAGGCGTATATCACGTTCACAGTGAGGGCAGAGGGGTATATCACCAACATAGTGAGGGCAGAGGGGAATATCACGTTCACAGTGAGGTCAGAGGTGTATATCACAGTCACAGTGAGGGTAGAGGGGTATATCACATTCACAGTGAGGTCAGAGGGGTATATCACTGCCACACAGAGGGCAGAGGGGTATATCACAGTCATACAGAGGGCAGAGGTGTATATCACAGTCACAGGGATGGCAGAGGTGTATATCACAGTCATAGAGAGGGTAGAGGGTTATATCACCGTCACAATGAGGGCAGAGGGGTATATCACAGTCATAGAGGGGCCAGAGGGGTATATCACGGTCACAGTGAAGGCAGAGGGGTATATCACTGTCACAGTGAGGGCAGAGGGATATATCACAGTCACAGTGAGGGCAGAGGGCTATATCCCAGTCACAGTGAGGGCAGAGGTCTATATCGCATTCACAGTGTTGGCAGAGGATTATATCACAGTCACATTGAGGGCAGAGGGGTATATCACAGTCACATTGAAGGCAGAGGCGTATATCACGTTCACAGTGAGGGCAGAGGGGTATATCACAGTCACAATGAGGGCAGAGGGGTATATCACGTTCACAGTGAGGGCTGAGGGGTACATCACCAACATAGTGAGGGCAGAGGTGTATATCACGTTCACAGTGATGTCATTTGGGTAGATCACAGTAACAGTGAGGGAAAAGGAATATATTACATTCACAATGAGGGCAGAGGGATATAACACGTTCACAGTGAGGGCAGAGGGGTATATCACAGTCACAGTGAGGGCAGAGGGATATTTCACATTCACAGTGAGGGCAGATGGGTATATCACATTCACAGTGAGGGCAGATGGGTATATCACATTCACAGTTAGGACAGAGGGGTATATCACAGTCACAGAGAGGGCAGAGGGGTATATCACCGTCACAATGAGGGCAGAGGGGTATATCACAGTCACAGTGAGGGCAGAGATGTATATCAAATTCACAGTGATAGCAGAGGGGTATTTCATCTTCACAATGAGGGCGGAGGGGCATATCACAGTCACAGTGAGGGCCCAGTGGTTTTTCACAGTCAAACTGATGGCATAGGGGTATACCACAGTCACAGTGAGGGCAGAGGGATATAACACATTCACAGTGAGGGCAGAGGGGTATATCACAGTCACAGTGAGGGCAGAGGGATATTTCACATTCACAGTGAGGGCAGATGGGTATATCACATTCACAGTGAGGGCAGATGGGTATATCACATTCACAGTTAGGACAGAGGGGTATATCACAGTCACAGAGAGGGCAGAGGGGTATATCACCGTCACAATGAGGGCAGAGGGGTATATCACAGTCACACTGAGGGCAGAGGGACATATCACGGTCACAGTGAGGGCAGATGGGTATATCACATTCACAGTGAGGGCAGAGGGGTATATCACAGTCACAGAGATGGCTGAGGTGTATATCACAGTCACAGTGAGGGCAGAGGGGTATATCACTGCCACACTGAGGGCAGAGGGGTATCTCAAAGTCAGGGGGAGTGCAGAGGTGTACATCACACTCACAGTGAGGGTTGATGGGTATATCAGGGACACAGTGAGGGCAGATGGGTATATCACAGTCACAGTGAGGGCAGAGGGGTATATCACAGTCATGGAGGGGGCAGAGGGTTATATCACCGAGACAGTGAGGGCAGAGGGGTATATAACAGTCACATTGAGGACAGAGGAGTATATCACCGTCAGAGTGAGGGCAGAGGGTATATCACCGTCACAGTGAGGACAGATGGGTATATCACAGTCACAGTGGGGGCAGGGGGGTTTATCACAGTCACAGTGAGGGCAGAGGGGTATATCACGATCACAATGAAGGCAGAAGGTTATATCACAGTCACAGTGAGGGCAGAGGAGTATATCACTGCCACACTGAAGGCAGAGGGGTATATCACAGTCACAGTGAGGGCAGAGGGGTATATCACAGTCATAGATGGGGCAGAGGGGTACATCAAGGTCACACTGAGGGCAGAGGTGCATTTCACAGTCACACTGAGGGCAGAAGGGTATATCACAGTCATAGAGGGGGCAGAGGGGTACATCACATTCACAGTGAGGGCAGATGTGTATTTCACAGTCATACAGAGGGCAGAGGGGTAAATCATATTCACAGTGAGGTCAGAGTGTTTTATCACATTCACAGTGAGGGGAGAGGGATATATCAACGTGACAGTGAGGGCAGATGGGTATATCACGGTCACAGTAAGGGCAGAGGGATATATCACGGTCACAGTGAGGGCAGAGGGGTATATCACATCCACAGTTAGGGCAGAGGGATATATCACGGTCACAGTGAGGGCAGAAGTGTATGTCAGAGTTACAGTGAGGGCAGAGAGGTATATCACAGTCACAGTGAGAGCAGAGGAATATATCACATTCACAATGAGGGCAGAGGAGATGTCGCGGTCACAGTGTGGGCATTGAGATATTTCACGTTCACAATGAGGGCAGAGTGATATATCACTGTCACAGTGAGGGCAGAGTGGTATATCACAGTCAAAGTGAAGGCAGAGGCGTGTATCACATGAACAGTGAGGGCAGAGGGGGATATCACCAACATAGTGAGGGCAGAGGGGTATATCATAGGCACAGTGAGGGCAGAGGAATATATTACATTCACAGTGAGGACAGAGGGATATATCACATTCACAGTGAGGGCAGAGGGGTATATCACAGTCACAGTGAGGGCAGAGGGATATATTACAGTCACAGTGAGGGCAGAGGGGTATATCACGATCACAATGAAGGCAGAAGCTTATATCACAGTCACAGTGAGGGCAGAGGAGTATATCACTGCCACACTGAAGGCAGAGGGGTATATCACAGTCACAGTGAGGGCAGAGGGGTATATCACAGTCATAGAGGGGGCAGAGGGGTACATCAAGGTCACACTGAGGGCAGAGGTGCATTTCACAGTCACACTGAGGGCAGAAGGGTGTAACACAGTCATAGAGGGGGCAGAGGGGTACATCACAGTCACAGTGAGGGCAGATGTGTATTTCACAGTCATACAGAGGGCAGAGGGGTATATCACAGGTACAGTGAGGGCAGAGGAATATATTACATTCACAATGAGGACAGAGGGATATATCACATTCACAGTGAGGGCAGAGGGGTATATCACAGTCACAGTGAGGGCAGAGGGATATATTACGGTCACAGTGAGGGCTGAGGTGTATATCACAGTTACAGTGAGGTCAGAGGGGTATATCACAGTCACAGTGTGGGCAGAGAGGTATATCACATCACAGTGAGAGCAGAGGAATATATCACATTCTCAATGAGGACAGAGGGATATATCATGGTGACAATGATGGCTGAGAGGTATATCACAATCAGAGTGAGGGCAGAGGAGTATATCACTGCCACACTGAAGGCAGAGGGGTATATCACAGTCACAGTGAGGGCAGAGGGGTATATCACAGTCATACAAGGTGCAGAGGGGTACATCAAGGTCACCCTGAGGGCACAGTTGCATTTCACAGTCACACTGAGGGCAGAAGGGTATAACACAGTCATAGAGGGGGCAGAGGGGTACATCACAGTCACAGTGAGGGCAGATGTGTATTTCACAGTCATAGAGAGGGCAGAGGGGTATATCATATTCACAGTGAGGTCAGAGTGTTTTATCACATTCACACTGAGGGCAGAGGGATATATCACGGTCACAGTGAGGGCAGAGGGGTGTATCACATTCACAGTGAGGGCAGAGGGGTTTATCACAGTCACAGTGAGGGCAGAGGGATATATCACAGTCACAGCGACGGCAGAGGGGTATATCATGGTCGCTGTGAGGGCAGAGGGGTACATCACAGTCACAGTGAAGGCAGAGGGGTTTATCACCGTCACAATGAGGGCAGAGGGGTATATCACAGTCACACTGAGGGCAGAGGGACATATCACGGTCACAGTGAGGGCAGATGGGTATATCACATTCACAGTGAGGGCAGAGGGGTATATCACAGTCACAGAGTGGGCTGAGGTGTATATCACAGTCACAGTGAGGGCAGAGGGGTATATCACTGCCACACTGAGGGCAGAGGGGTATCTCAGAGTCATGGTGAGGGCAGAGGTGTACATCACACTCACAGTGAGGGTTGATGGGTATATCAGGGACACAGTGAGGGCAGATGGGTATATCACAGTCTCAGTGAGGGCAGAGGGGTATATCACAGTCATGGAGGGGGCAGAGGGTTATATCACCGTGACAGTGAGGGCAGAGGGGTATATAACAGTCACATTGAGGACAGAGGAGTATATCACCGTCAGAGTGAGGGCAGAGGGTATATCACCGTCACAGTGAGGACAGATGGGTATATCACAGTCACAGTGGGGGCAGAGGGGTTTATCACAGTCACAGTGAGGGCAGAGGGGTATATCACGATCACAATGAAGGCAGAAGGTTATATCACAGTCACAGTGAGGGCAGAGGAGTATATCACTGCCACACTCAAGGCAGAGGGGTATATCACAGTCACAGTGAGGACAGAGGGGTATATCACAGTCATAGATGGGGCAGAGGGGTACATCAAGGTCACACTGAGGGCAGAGGTGCATTTCACAGTCACACTGAGGGCAGAAGGGTATATCACAGTCATAGAGGGGGCAGAGGGGTACATCACAGTCACAGTGAGGGCAGATGTGTATTTCACAGTCATACAGAGGGCAGAGGGGTAAATCATATTCACAGTGAGGTCAGAGTGTTTTATCACATTCACAGTGAGGGGAGAGGGATATATCACCGTGACAGTGAGGGCAGATGGGTATATCACGGTCACAGTGAGGGCAGAGGGATATATCACGGTCACAGTGAGGGCAGAGGGGTATATCACAGTCACACTGAGGGCAGAGGGATATATCACGGTCAAATTGAGGGCAGAAGTGTATGTCAGAGTTACAGTGAGGGCAGAGAGGTATATCACAGTCACAGTGAGAGCAGAGGAATATATCACATTCACAATGAGGGCAGAGGAGATGTCGCGGTCACAGTGTGGGCATTGAGATTTATCACGGTCACAGTGAGGGCAGAGTGTTATATCACTGTCACAGTGAGGGCAGAGGGGTATATCACCGTCACAGTGTTGGCAGAGGTGTATATCACATTCACAGTGTTGGCAGAGGGTTATATCACAGTCACAGTGAGGGCAGAGGGGTATATCACAGTCAAAGTGAAGGCAGAGGCGTATATCACATTAACACTGAGGGCAGAGGGGGATATCATCAACATAGTGAGGGCAGAGAGGTATATCATAGGCACAGTGAGGGCAGAGGAATATATTACATTCACAATGAGGACAGAGGGATATATCACATTCACAGTGAGGGCAGAGGGGTATATCACAGTCACAGTGAGGGCAGAGGGATATATTACGGTCACAGTGAGGGCTGAGGTGTATATCACATTTACAGTGAGGGCAGAGGGGTATATCACAGTCACAGTGAAGGCAGAGGGGTATATCACAGTCACAGTGAGGGCAGTGGGGGATATCACAGTCAAAGTGAAGGCAGAGGCGTATATCACATTAACACTGAGGGCAGAGGGGTATATCACCAACATAGTGAGGGCAGAGCAGTATATCACAGGTACAGTGAGGGCAGAGGAATATATTACATTCACAATGAGGACAGAGGGATATATCACATTCACAGTGAGGGCAGAGGGGTATATCACAGTCACAGTGAAGGCAGAGGTATATATTACGGTCACAGTGAGGGCTGAGGTGTATATCACAGTTACAGTGAGGGCAGAGGGGTATATCACAGTCACAGTGAGGGCAGAGAGGTATATCACATCACAGCGAGAGCAGAGGAATATATTACATTCACAATGAGGGCAGAGGGATATATCATGGTCACAGTGATGGCTGAGAGGTATATCACAGTCACAGTGAGGGCAGAGGGATATAGCACAGTCACAGTTGGGGCAGAGGGGTTTATCACAGTCACAGTGAGGGCAGAGGGGAATATCACGATCACAATGAAGGCAGAAGGTTATATCACAGTCACAGTGAGGGCAGAGGAGTATATCACTGCCACACTGAAGGCAGAGGGGTATATCACAGTCACAGTGAGGGCAGAGGGGTATATCACAGTCATAGAGGGGGCAGAGGGGTACATCAAGGTCACACTGAGGGCAGAGGTGCATTTCACAGTCACACTGAGGGCAGAAGGGTATATCACAGTCATAGAGGGGGCAGAGGGGTACATCACAGTCACAGTGAGGGCAGATGTGTATTTCACAGTCATACAGAGGGCAGAGGGTTATATCATATTCACAGTGAGGTCAGAGTGTTTTATCACATCCACAGTGAGGGGAGAGGGATATATCACAATCACACCGAGGGCAGAGTGATATATCACGGTCACAGTGAGGGCACAGGGGTATATCACATTCACAGTGGGGGCAGAGGGGTTTATCACAGTCACAGTGAGGGAAGAGGGGTATATCACGATCACAATGAAGGCAGAAGGTTATATCACAGTTACAGTGAGGGCAGAGGAGTACATCACTGCCACACTGAAGGCAGAGGGGTATATCAGAGTCACAGTGAGGGCAGAGGGGTATATCACAATCATAGAGGGGGCAGAGGGGTACATCAAGGTCACACTGAGGGCAGAGGTGCATTTCACAGTCACACTGAGGGCAGAGGGGTATATCACATTCACAGTGGGGGCAGAGGGGTTTATCACAGTCACAGTGAGGGCAGAGGGGTATATCACATTCACAGTGTTGGCAGAGGGTTATATCACAGTCACAGTGAGGGCAGAGGGGTATATCACAGTCACAGTGAGGGCAGAGGGATATATCACAGTCACAGTGAAGGCAGAGAGGTATATCACAGTCACAGTGAGAGCAGAGGAATATATCACATTCACAATGAGGGCAGAGGAGATGTCGCGGTCACAGTGTTGGCATTGAGATTTATCACGGTCACAGTGAGGGCAGAGTGTTATATCACTGTCACAGTGAGGGCAGAGGGGTATATCACCGTCACAGTGTTGGCAGAGGTGTATATCACATTCACAGTGTTGGCAGAGGGTTATATCACAGTCACAGTGAGGGCAGAGGGGTATATCACAGTCAAAGTGAAGGCAGAGACGTATATCACATTAACACTGAGGGCAGAGGGGGATATCATCAACATAGTGAGGGCAGAGGGGTATATCATAGGCACAGTGAGGGCAGAGGAATATATTACATTCACAATGAGGACAGAGGGATATATCACATTCACAGTGAGGGCAGAGGGGTATATCACAGTCACAGTGAGGGCAGAGGGATATATTACGGTCACAGTGAGGGCTGAGGTGTATATCACATTTACAGTGAGGGCAGAGGGGTATATCACAGTCACAGTGAAGGCAGAGGGGTATATCACAGCCACAGTGAGGGCAGTGGGGGATATCACAGTCAAAGTGAAGGCAGAGGCGTATATCACATTAACACTGAGGGCAGAGGGGTATATCACCAACATAGTGAGGGCAGAGCAGTATATCACAGGTACAGTGAGGGCAGAGGAATATATTACATTCACAATGAGGACGGAGGGATATATCACATTCACAGTGAGGGCAGAGGGGTATATCACAGTCACAGTGAAGGCAGAGGTATATATTACGGTCACAGTGAGGGCTGAGGTGTATATCACAGTTACAGTGAGGGCAGAGGGGTATATCACAGTCACAGTGAGGGCAGAGAGGTATATCACATCACAGCGAGAGCAGAGGAATATATTACATTCACAATGAGGGCAGAGGGATATATCATGGACACAGTGATGGCTGAGAGGTATATCACAGTCACAGTGAGGGCAGAGGGATATAGCACAATCACAGTTGGGGCAGAGGGGTTTATCACAGTCACAGTGGGGGCAGAGGGGTATATCACGATCACAATGAAGGCAGAAGGTTATATCACAGTCACAGTGAGGGCAGAGGAGTATATCACTGCCACACTGAAGGCAGAGGGGTATATCACAGTCACAGTGAGGGCAGAGGGATATATCACAGTCATAGAGGGGGCAGAGGGGTACATCAAGGTCACACTGAGGGCAGAGGTGCATTTCACAGTCACACTGAGGGCAGAAGGGTATATCACAGTCATAGAGGGGGCAGAGGGGTACATCACAGTCACAGTGAGGGCAGATGTGTATTTCACAGTCATACAGAGGGCAGAGGGTCATATCATATTCACAGTGAGGTCAGAGTGTTTTATCACATCCACAGTGAGGGAAAAGGGATATATCACAGTCACACCGAGGGCAGAGGGATATATCACGGTCACAGTGAGGGCACAGGGGTATATCACATTCACAGTGGGGGCAGAGGGGTTTATCACAGTCACAGTGAGGGCAGAGGGGTATATCACGATCACAATGAAGGCAGAAGGTTATATCACAGTTACAGTGAGGGCAGAGGAGTACATCACTGCCACACTGAAGGCAGAGGGGTATATCAGAGTCACAGTGAGGGCAGAGGGGTATATCACAATCATAGAGGGGGCAGAGGGGTACATCAAGGTCACACTGAGGGCAGAGGTGCATTTCACAGTCACACTGAGGGCAGAGGGGTATATCACATTCACAGTGGGGGCAGAGGGGTTTATCACAGTCACAGTGAGGGCAGAGGGGTATATCACATTCACAGTGTTGGCAGAGGGTTATATCACAGTCACAGTGAGGGCAGAGGGGTATATCACAGTCACAGTGAGGGCAGAGGGATATATCACAGTCACAGTGAAGGCAGAGGGGTATATCACAGGCAAAGTGAGAGCAGAGGAATATATTACATTCACAATGAGGACAGAGGGATATATCACGTTCACAGTGAGGGCAGAGGGGTATATTACGGACACAGGGACCTTTGAGGTGTATATCACAGTTACAGTGAGGGCAGAGGGGTATATCACAGTCACAGTGAGGGCAGAGGGGTATAACACAGTTACAGTGAGGGCAGAGGGATATATCACAGTCACAGTGAAGGCAGAGGGGCATATCACAGTCACATTTTTGGCAGAGGTGTATATCACATTCACAGTGTTGGCAGAGGATTATATCACAGTCACAGTGTTGGCAGAGGGGCATATCACAGTCAAAGTGAAGGCAGAGGCGTATATCACATTAACAGTGAGGGCAGAGGGGTATATCACCAACATAGTGAGGGCAGAGGGGTATATCACAGGCACAGTGAGGGAAGAGGAATATATTACATTCACAATGAGGACAGAGGGATATATCATGTTCACAGTGAGGGCAGAGGAGTATAGCACGTTCACAGTGAGGCCAGAGGGTTATATCACAGTCACAGTGGGGCCGAGGGGTTTATCACAGTCAAAGTGAAGGCAGAGGCGTATATCACATTAACACTGAGGGCAGAGGGGGGATATCATCAACATAGTGAGGGCAGAGGGGTATATCATAGGCACAGTGAGGGCAGAGGAATATATTACATTCACAATGAGGACAGAGGGATATATCACATTCACAGTGAGGGCAGAGGGGTATATCACAGTCACAGTGCGGCCAGAGGGATATATTACGGTCACAGTGAGGGCTGAGGTGTATATCACATTTACAGTGAAGGCAGAGGGGTATATCACAGTCACAGTGAAGGCAGAGAGGTATATCACAGTCACAGTGAGGGCAGTGGGGGATATCACAGTCAAAGTGAAGGCAGAGGCGTATATCACATTAACACTGAGGGCAGAGGGGTATATCACCAACATAGTGAGGGCAGAGGAGTATATCACAGGTACAGTGAGGGC
Source organism: Carcharodon carcharias (assembly GCF_017639515.1). Taxonomy (NCBI): domain Eukaryota; kingdom Metazoa; phylum Chordata; class Chondrichthyes; order Lamniformes; family Lamnidae; genus Carcharodon; species Carcharodon carcharias. Next base: position 39,032,513 of record NC_054482.1, on the reverse strand, counting down.
AGAGGAATATATTACATTCACAATGAGGACAGAGGGATATATCACATTCACAGTGAGGGCAGAGGGGTATATCACAGTCACAGTGAAGGCAGAGGTATATATTACGGTCACAGTGAGGGCTGAGGTGTATATCACAGTTACAGTGAGGGCAGAGGGGTATATCACAGTCACAGTGAGGGCAGAGAGGTATATCACATCACAGCGAGAGCAGAGGAATATATTACATTCACAATGAGGGCAGAGGGATATATCATGGTCACAGTGATGGCTGAGAGGTATATCACAGTCACAGTGAGGGCAGAGGGATATAGCACAGTCACAGTTGGGGCAGAGGGGCTTATCACAGTCACAGTGAGGGCAGAGGGGTATATCACGATCACAATGAAGGCAGAAGGTTATATCACAGTCACAGTGAGGGCAGAGGAGTATATCACTGCCACACTGAAGGCAGAGGGGTATATCACAGTCACAGTGAGGGCAGAGGGGTATATCACAGTCATAGAGGGGGCAGAGGGGTACATCAAGGTCACACTGAGGGCAGAGGTGCATTTCACAGTCACACTGAGGGCAGAAGTGTATATCACAGTCATAGAGGGGGCAGAGGGGTACATCACAGTCACAGTGAGGGCAGATGTGTATTTCACAGTCATACAGAGGGCAGAGGGTTATATCATATTCACAGTGAGGTCAGAGTGTTTTATCACATCCACAGTGAGGGGAGAGGGATATATCACAGTCACACCGAGGGCAGAGGGATATATCACGGTCACAGTGAGGGTACAGGGGTATATCACATTCACAGTGGGGGCAGAGGGGTTTATCACAGTCACAGTGAGGGCAGAGGGGTATATCACGATCACAATGAAGGCAGAAGGTTATATCACAGTTACAGTGAGGGCAGAGGAGTACATCACTGCCACACTGAAGGCAGAGGGGTATATCACAGTCAGAGTGAGGGCAGAGGGGTATATCACAATCATAGAGGGGGCAGAGGGGTACATCAAGGTCACACTGAGGGCAGAGGTGCATTTCACAGTCACACTGAGGGCAGAGGGGTATATCACATTCACAGTGAGGGCAGAGGGGTATAACACAGTTACAGTGAGGGCAGAGGGATATATCACAGTCACAGTGAAGGCAGAGGGGCATATCACAGTCACAGTGTTGGCAGAGGTGTATATCACATTCACAGTGTTGGCAGAGGATTATATCACAGTCACACTGTTGGCAGAGGGGAATATCACAGTCAAAGTGATGGCAGAGGCGTATATCACATTAACAGTGAGGGCAGAGGGGTATATCACCAACATAGTGAGGGCAGAGGGGTATATCACAGGCACAGTGAGGGAAGAGGAATATATTACATTCACAATGAGGACAGAGGGATATATCATGTTCACAGTGAGGGCAGAGGAGTATAGCACGTTCACAGTGAGGGCAGAGGGTTATATCACAGTCACATGGGGCCGAGGGGTTTATCACAGTCACTGTGAGGGCAGAGGGGTATATCACGATCACAATGAAGGCAGAAGGTTATATCACAGTCACAGTGAGGGCAGAGGAGTATATCACTGCCACACTGAAGGCAGAGGGGTATATCACAGTCACATTGAGGGCAGAGGGGTATATCACAGTCATAGAGGGGGCAGAGGGGTACATCAAGGTCACACTGAGGGCAGAGGTGCATTTCACAGTCACACTGAGGGCAGAAGGGTATATCACAGTCATAGAGGGGGCAGAGGGGTACATCACAGTCACAGTGAGGGCAGATGTGTATTTCACAGTCATACAGAGGGCAGAGGGTCATATCATATTCACAGTGAGGTCAGAGTGTTTTATCACATCCACAGTGAGGGAAAAGGGATATATCACAGTCACACCGAGGGCAGAGGGATATATCACGGTCACAGTGAGGGCACAGGGGTATATCACATTCACAGTGGGGGCAGAGGGGTTTATCACAGTCACAGTGAGGGCAGAGGGGTATATCACGATCACAATGAAGGCAGAAGGTTATATCACAGTTACAGTGAGGGCAGAGGAGTACATCACTGCCACACTGAAGGCAGAGGGGTATATCAGAGTCACAGTGAGGGCAGAGGGGTATATCACAATCATAGAGGGGGCAGAGGGGTACATCAAGGTCACACTGAGGGCAGAGGTGCATTTCACAGTCACACTGAGGGCAGAGGGGTATATCACATTCACAGTGGGGGCAGAGGGGTTTATCACAGTCACAGTGAGGGCAGAGGGGTATATCACATTCACAGTGTTGGCAGAGGGTTATATCACAGTCACAGTGAGGGCAGAGGGGTATATCACAGTCACAGTGAGGGCAGAGGGATATATCACAGTCACAGTGAAGGCAGAGGGGTATATCACAGGCAAAGTGAGAGCAGAGGAATATATTACATTCACAATGAGGACAGAGGGATATATCACGTTCACAGTGAGGGCAGAGGGGTATATTACGGACACAGGGACCTTTGAGGTGTATATCACAGTTACAGTGAGGGCAGAGGGGTATATCACAGTCACAGTGAGGGCAGAGGGGTATAACACAGTTACAGTGAGGGCAGAGGGATATATCACAGTCACAGTGAAGGCAGAGGGGGATATAACAGTCACATTTTTGGCAGAGGTGTATATCACATTCACAGTGTTGGCAGAGGATTATATCACAGTCACAGTGTTGGCAGAGGGGCATATCACAGTCAAAGTGAAGGCAGAGGCGTATATCACATTAACAGTGAGGGCAGAGGGGTATATCACCAACATAGTGAGGGCAGAGGGGTATATCACAGGCACAGTGAGGGAAGAGGAATATATTACATTCACAATGAGGACAGAGGGATATATCATGTTCACAGTGAGGGCAGAGGAGTATAGCACGTTCACAGTGAGGCCAGAGGGTTATATCACAGTCACAGTGGGGCCGAGGGGTTTATCACAGTCAAAGTGAAGGCAGAGGCGTATATCACATTAACACTGAGGGCAGAGGGGGATATCATCAACATAGTGAGGGCAGAGGGGTATATCATAGGCACAGTGAGGGCAGAGGAATATATTACATTCACAATGAGGACAGAGGGATATATCACATTCACAGTGAGGGCAGAGGGGTATATCACAGTCACAGTGCGGCCAGAGGGATATATTACGGTCACAGTGAGGGCTGAGGTGTATATCACATTTACAGTGAAGGCAGAGGGGTATATCACAGTCACAGTGAAGGCAGAGAGGTATATCACAGTCACAGTGAGGGCAGTGGGGGATATCACAGTCAAAGTGAAGGCAGAGGCGTATATCACATTAACACTGAGGGCAGAGGGGTATATCACCAACATAGTGAGGGCAGAGGAGTATATCACAGGTACAGTGAGGGCAGAGGAATATATTACATTCACAATGAGGACAGAGGGATATATCACATTCACAGTGAGGGCAGAGGGGTATATCACAGTCACAGTGAAGGCAGAGGTATATATTACGGTCACAGTGAGGGCTGAGGTGTATATCACAGTTACAGTGAGGGCAGAGGGGTATATCACAGTCACAGTGAGGGCAGAGAGGTATATCACATCACAGCGAGAGCAGAGGAATATATTACATTCACAATGAGGGCAGAGGGATATATCATGGTCACAGTGATGGCTGAGAGGTATATCACAGTCACAGTGAGGGCAGAGGGATATAGCACAGTCACAGTTGGGGCAGAGGGGCTTATCACAGTCACAGTGAGGGCAGAGGGGTATATCACGATCACAATGAAGGCAGAAGGTTATATCACAGTCACAGTGAGGGCAGAGGAGTATATCACTGCCACACTGAAGGCAGAGGGGTATATCACAGTCACAGTGAGGGCAGAGGGGTATATCACAGTCATAGAGGGGGCAGAGGGGTACATCAAGGTCACACTGAGGGCAGAGGTGCATTTCACAGTCACACTGAGGGCAGAAGTGTATATCACAGTCATAGAGGGGGCAGAGGGGTACATCACAGTCACAGTGAGGGCAGATGTGTATTTCACAGTCATACAGAGGGCAGAGGGTTATATCATATTCACAGTGAGGTCAGAGTGTTTTATCACATCCACAGTGAGGGGAGAGGGATATATCACAGTCACACCGAGGGCAGAGGGATATATCACGGTCACAGTGAGGGTACAGGGGTATATCACATTCACAGTGGGGGCAGAGGGGTTTATCACAGTCACAGTGAGGGCAGAGGGGTATATCACGATCACAATGAAGGCAGAAGGTTATATCACAGTTACAGTGAGGGCAGAGGAGTACATCACTGCCACACTGAAGGCAGAGGGGTATATCACAGTCAGAGTGAGGGCAGAGGGGTATATCACAATCATAGAGGGGGCAGAGGGGTACATCAAGGTCACACTGAGGGCAGAGGTGCATTTCACAGTCACACTGAGGGCAGAGGGGTATATCACATTCACAGTGAGGGCAGAGGGGTATAACACAGTTACAGTGAGGGCAGAGGGATATATCACAGTCACAGTGAAGGCAGAGGGGCATATCACAGTCACAGTGTTGGCAGAGGTGTATATCACATTCACAGTGTTGGCAGAGGATTATATCACAGTCACACTGTTGGCAGAGGGGCATATCACAGTCAAAGTGATGGCAGAGGCGTATATCACATTAACAGTGAGGGCAGAGGGGTATATCACCAACATAGTGAGGGCAGAGGGGTATATCACAGGCACAGTGAGGGAAGAGGAATATATTACATTCACAATGAGGACAGAGGGATATATCATGTTCACAGTGAGGGCAGAGGAGTATAGCACGTTCACAGTGAGGGCAGAGGGTTATATCACAGTCACATGGGGCCGAGGGGTTTATCACAGTCACTGTGAGGGCAGAGGGGTATATCACGATCACAATGAAGGCAGAAGGTTATATCACAGTCACAGTGAGGGCAGAGGAGTATATCACTGCCACACTGAAGGCAGAGGGGTATATCACAGTCACATTGAGGGCAGAGGGGTATATCACAGTCATAGAGGGGGCAGAGGGGTACATCAAGGTCACACTGAGGGCAGAGGTGCATTTCACAGTCACACTGAGGGCAGGAGGGTATATCACAGTGACAGAGGGGGCAGAGGGGTACATCACAGTCACAGTGAGGGCAGATGTGTATTTCACAGTCATAGAGTAGGCAGAGGGGTATATCATATTCACAGTGAGGTCAGAGTGTTTTATTACAATCACAGTGAGGGGAGAGGGATATATCACGGTCACAGTGAGGGCAGAGAGCTATATCACATCCACAGTGAGGGCAGAGGTATATATCACGGTCACAGTGAGGGCAGAAGTGTATATCAGAGTTACAGTGAGGGCAGAGAGGTATATCACAGTCACAGTGAGAGCAGCGGAATATATCACATTCACAATGAGGGCAGAGGATATGTCACGGTCACAGTGTGGGCATTGGGATATATCACGGTCACAGTGAGGGCAGAGTGTTATATCACTGTCACAGTGAGGGCAGAGGGGTATATCACAGTCACAGTGAGGGCAGAGGGGTATATCACCTTCACAGTGAGGGCAGAGGGGTATATCACAGTCACAGTGAAGGCAGAGGGGTATATCACATTCATAGTGTTGGCAGAGGGTTATATCACAGTCACAGTGAGGGCATCGGGGTATATCACAATCAAAGCGAAAGCAGAGGCGTATATCACATTAACAGTGAGGGCAGAGGGGTATATCACCAACATAGTGAGGGCAGAGGGGTATATCACAGGTACAGTGAGGGCAGAGGAATATATTACATTCACAATGAGGACAGAGGGATATATCACATTCACAGTGAGGGCAGAGGGGTATATCACAGTCACAATGAGGGCAGAGGGATATATCATGGTCACAATGATGGCTGAGAGGTATATCACAGTCACAGTGAGGGCAGAGGGATATAGCACAGTCACAGTTGGGGCAGAGGGGTTTTTCACAGTCACAGTGAGGGCAGAGGGGTTTATCACACTCACAGTGAGGGCAGAGGGGTATATCACGATCACAATGAAGGCAGAAGCTTATATCACAGTCACAGTGAGGGCAGAGGAGTATATCACTGCCACACTGAAGGCAGAGGGGTATATCACAGTCACAGTGAGGGCAGAGGGGTATATCACAGTCATAGTGGGGGCAGAGGGGTACATCAAGGTCACACTGAGGGCAGAGGTGCATTTCACAGTCACAGTGAGGGCAGAAGGGTGTAACACAGTCATAGAGGGGGCAGAGGGGTACATCACATTCACAGTGAGGGCAGAGTGTTATATCACTGTCACAGTGAGGGCAGAGGGGTATATCACAGTCACAGTGAGGGCAGAGGGGTATATCACCGTCACAGTGAGGGCAGAGGGGTATATCACAGTCACAGTGAAGGCAGAGGGGTATATCACATTCATAGTGTTGGCAGAGGGTTATATCACAGTCACAGTGAGGGCATCGGGGTATATCACAGTCAAAGCGAAAGCAGAGGCGTATATCACATTAACAGTGAGGGCAGAGGGGTATATCACCAACATAGTGAGGGCAGAGGGGTATATCACAGGTACAGTGAGGGCAGAGGAATATATTACATTCACAATGAGGACAGAGGGATATATCACATTCACAGTGAGGGCAGAGGGGTATATCACAGTCACAATGAGGGCAGAGGGATATATCATGGTCACAATGATGGCTGAGAGGTATATCACAGTCACAGTGAGGGCAGAGGGATATAGCACAGTCACAGTTGGGGCAGAGGGGTTTTTCACAGTCACAGTGAGGGCAGAGGGGTTTATCACACTCACAGTGAGGGCAGAGGGGTATATCACGATCACAATGAAGGCAGAAGCTTATATCACAGTCACAGTGAGGGCAGAGGAGTATATCACTGCCACACTGAAGGCAGAGGGGTATATCACAGTCACAGTGAGGGCAGAGGGGTATATCACAGTCACAGTGAGGGCAGAGGGGTATATCACAGTCATAGTGGGGGCAGAGGGGTACATCAAGGTCACACTGAGGGCAGAGGTGCATTTCACAGTCACAGTGAGGGCAGAAGGGTGTAACACAGTCATAGAGGGGGCAGAGGGGTACATCACATTCACAGTGAGGGAAGATGTGTATTTCACAGTCATACAGAGGGCAGAGGGGTATATCACAGGTACAGTGAGGGCAGAGGAATATATTACATTCACAATGAGGACAGAGGGTTATATCACATTCACAGTGAGGGCAGAGGGGTATATCACAGTCACAGTGAGGGCAGAGGGATATATTACGGTCACAGTGAGGGCTGAGGTGTATATCACAGTTACAGTGAGGGCAGAGGGGTATATCACAGTCACAGTGAGGGCAGAGAGGTATATCACATCACAGTGAGAGCAGAGGAATATATCACATTCACAATGAGGACAGAGGGATATATCATGGTCACAATGATGGCTGAGAGGTATATCACAGTCAGAGTGAGGGCAGAGGGGTATATCACAGTCACAGTGAGGGCAGAGGGATATATTACGGTCACAGTGAGGGCTGAGGTGTATATCACAGTTACAGTGAGGGCAGAGGGGTATATCACAGTCACAGTGAGGGCAGAGAGGTATATCACATCACAGCGAGAGCAGAGGAATATATTACATTCACAATGAGGGCAGAGGGATATATCATGGTCACAGTGATGGCTGAGAGGTATATCACAGTCACAGTGAGGGCAGAGGGATATAGCACAGTCACAGTTGGGGCAGAGGGGCTTATCACAGTCACAGTGAGGGCAGAGGGGTATATCACGATCACAATGAAGGCAGAAGGTTATATCACAGTCACAGTGAGGGCAGAGGAGTATATCACTGCCACACTGAAGGCAGAGGGGTATATCACAGTCACAGTGAGGGCAGAGGGGTATATCACAGTCATAGAGGGGGCAGAGGGGTACATCAAGGTCACACTGAGGGCAGAGGTGCATTTCACAGTCACACTGAGGGCAGAAGTGTATATCACAGTCATAGAGGGGGCAGAGGGGTACATCACAGTCACAGTGAGGGCAGATGTGTATTTCACAGTCATACAGAGGGCAGAGGGTTATATCATATTCACAGTGAGGTCAGAGTGTTTTATCACATCCACAGTGAGGGAGAGGGATATATCACAGTCACACCGAGGGCAGAGGGATATATCACGGTCACAGTGAGGGTACAGGGGTATATCACATTCACAGTGGGGGCAGAGGGGTTTATCACAGTCACAGTGAGGGCAGAGGGGTATATCACGATCACAATGAAGGCAGAAGGTTATATCACAGTTACAGTGAGGGCAGAGGAGTACATCACTGCCACACTGAAGGCAGAGGGGTATATCACAGTCAGAGTGAGGGCAGAGGGGTATATCACAATCATAGAGGGGGCAGAGGGGTACATCAAGGTCACACTGAGGGCAGAGGTGCATTTCACAGTCACACTGAGGGCAGAGGGGTATATCACATTCACAGTGAGGGCAGAGGGGTATAACACAGTTACAGTGAGGGCAGAGGGATATATCACAGTCACAGTGAAGGCAGAGGGGCATATCACAGTCACAGTATTGGCAGAGGTGTATATCACATTCACAGTGTTGGCAGAGGATTATATCACAGTCACACTGTTGGCAGAGGGGCATATCACAGTCAAAGTGATGGCAGAGGCGTATATCACATTAACAGTGAGGGCAGAGGGGTATATCACCAACATAGTGAGGGCAGAGGGGTATATCACAGGCACAGTGAGGGAAGAGGAATATATTACATTCACAATGAGGACAGAGGGATATATCATGTTCACAGTGAGGGCAGAGGAGTATAGCACGTTCACAGTGAGGGCAGAGGGTTATATCACAGTCACATGGGGCCGAGGGGTTTATCACAGTCACTGTGAGGGCAGAGGGGTATATCACGATCACAATGAAGGCAGAAGGTTATATCACAGTCACAGTGAGGGCAGAGGAGTATATCACTGCCACACTGAAGGCAGAGGGGTATATCACAGTCACATTGAGGGCAGAGGGGTATATCACAGTCATAGAGGGGGCAGAGGGGTACATCAAGGTCACACTGAGGGCAGAGGTGCATTTCACAGTCACACTGAGGGCAGGAGGGTATATCACAGTGACAGAGGGGGCAGAGGGGTACATCACAGTCACAGTGAGGGCAGATGTGTATTTCACAGTCATAGAGTAGGCAGAGGGGTATATCATATTCACAGTGAGGTCAGAGTGTTTTATTACAATCACAGTGAGGGGAGAGGGATATATCACGGTCACAGTGAGGGCAGAGAGCTATATCACATCCACAGTGAGGGCAGAGGTATATATCACGGTCACAGTGAGGGCAGAAGTGTATATCAGAGTTACAGTGAGGGCAGAGAGGTATATCACAGTCACAGTGAGAGCAGCGGAATATATCACATTCACAATGAGGGCAGAGGATATGTCACGGTCACAGTGTGGGCATTGGGATATATCACGGTCACAGTGAGGGCAGAGTGTTATATCACTGTCACAGTGAGGGCAGAGGGGTATATCACAGTCACAGTGAGGGCAGAGGGGTATATCACCGTCACAGTGAGGGCAGAGGGGTATATCACAGTCACAGTGAAGGCAGAGGGGTATATCACATTCATAGTGTTGGCAGAGGGTTATATCACAGTCACAGTGAGGGCATCGGGGTATATCACAGTCAAAGCGAAAGCAGAGGCGTATATCACATTAACAGTGTGGGCAGAGGGGTATATCACCAACATAGTGAGGGCAGAGGGGTATATCACAGGTACAGTGAGGGCAGAGGAATATATTACATTCACAATGAGGACAGAGGGATATATCACATTCACAGTGAGGGCAGAGGGGTATATCACAGTCACAATGAGGGCAGAGGGATATATCATGGTCACAATGATGGCTGAGAGGTATATCACAGTCACAGTGAGGGCAGAGGGATATAGCACAGTCACAGTTGGGGCAGAGGGGTTTTTCACAGTCACAGTGAGGGCAGAGGGGTTTATCACACTCACAGTGAGGGCAGAGGGGTATATCACGATCACAATGAAGGCAGAAGCTTATATCACAGTCACAGTGAGGGCAGAGGAGTATATCACTGCCACACTGAAGGCAGAGGGGTATATCACAGTCACAGTGAGGGCAGAGGGGTATATCACAGTCATAGTGGGGGCAGAGGGGTACATCAAGGTCACACTGAGGGCAGAGGTGCATTTCACAGTCACAGTGAGGGCAGAAGGGTGTAACACAGTCATAGAGGGGGCAGAGGGGTACATCACATTCACAGTGAGGGCAGAGTGTTATATCACTGTCACAGTGAGGGCAGAGGGGTATATCACAGTCACAGTGAGGGCAGAGGGGTATATCACCGTCACAGTGAGGGCAGAGGGGTATATCACAGTCACAGTGAAGGCAGAGGGGTATATCACATTCATAGTGTTGGCAGAGGGTTATATCACAGTCACAGTGAGGGCATCGGGGTATATCACAGTCAAAGCGAAAGCAGAGGCGTATATCACATTAACAGTGAGGGCAGAGGGGTATATCACCAACATAGTGAGGGCAGAGGGGTATATCACAGGTACAGTGAGGGCAGAGGAATATATTACATTCACAATGAGGACAGAGGGATATATCACATTCACAGTGAGGGCAGAGGGGTATATCACAGTCACAATGAGGGCAGAGGGATATATCATGGTCACAATGATGGCTGAGAGGTATATCACAGTCACAGTGAGGGCAGAGGGATATAGCACAGTCACAGTTGGGGCAGAGGGGTTTTTCACAGTCACAGTGAGGGCAGAGGGGTTTATCACACTCACAGTGAGGGCAGAGGGGTATATCACGATCACAATGAAGGCAGAAGCTTATATCACAGTCACAGTGAGGGCAGAGGAGTATATCACTGCCACACTGAAGGCAGAGGGGTATATCACAGTCACAGTGAGGGCAGAGGGGTATATCACAGTCACAGTGAGGGCAGAGGGGTATATCACAGTCATAGTGGGGGCAGAGGGGTACATCAAGGTCACACTGAGGGCAGAGGTGCATTTCACAGTCACAGTGAGGGCAGAAGGGTGTAACACAGTCATAGAGGGGGCAGAGGGGTACATCACATTCACAGTGAGGGAAGATGTGTATTTCACAGTCATACAGAGGGCAGAGGGGTATATCACAGGTACAGTGAGGGCAGAGGAATATATTACATTCACAATGAGGACAGAGGGTTATATCACATTCACAGTGAGGGCAGAGGGGTATATCACAGTCACAGTGAGGGCAGAGGGATATATTACGGTCACAGTGAGGGCTGAGGTGTATATCACAGTTACAGTGAGGGCAGAGGGGTATATCACAGTCACAGTGAGGGCAGAGAGGTATATCACATCACAGTGAGAGCAGAGGAATATATCACATTCACAATGAGGACAGAGGGATATATCATGGTCACAATGATGGCTGAGAGGTATATCACAGTCAGAGTGAGGGCAGAGGAGTATATCACTGCCACACTGAAGGCAGAGGGGTATATCATAGTCACAGTGAGGGCAGATGTGTATTTCACAGTCATAGAGAGGGCAGAGGGGTATATCATATTCACAGTGAGGTCAGAGTGTTTTATCACATTCACAGTGAGGGGAGAGGGATATATCACAGTCACACTGAGGGCAGAGGGATATATCACGGTCACAGTGAGGGCAGAGTGGTATATCACATTCACAGTGAGGGCAGAGGGGTTTATCACAGTCACAGTGAGGGCAGAGGGATATATCACAGTCACAGCGACGGCAGAGGGGTATATCATGGTCGCTGTGAGGGCAGAGGGGTACATCACAGTCACAGTGAAGGCAGAGGGGTTTATCACCGTCACAATGAGGGCAGAGGGGTATATCACAGTCACACTGAGGGCAGAGGGACATATCACGGTCACAGTGAGGGCAGATGGGTATATCACATTCACGGTGAGGGCAGAGGTGTATATCACAGTCACAGAGAGGGCTGAGGTGTATATCACAGTCACAGTGAGGGCAGAGGGGTATATCACTGCCACACTGAGGGCAGAGGGGTATCTCAGAGTCAGGGTGAGGGCAGAGGTGTACATCACACTCACAGTGAGGGTTGATGGGTATATCAGGGACACAGTGAGGGCAGATGGGTATATCACAGTCTCAGTGAGGGCAGAGGGGTATATCACAGTCATGGAGGGGGCAGAGGGTTATATCACCGTGACAGTGAGGGCAAAGGGGTATATAACAGTCACATTGAGGACAGAGGAGTATATCACCGTCAGAGTGAGGGCAGAGGGTATATCACCGTCACAGTGAGGACAGATGGGTATATCACAGTCACAGTGGGGGCAGAGGGGTTTATCACAGTCAAAGTGAGGGCAGAGGGGTATATCACGATCACAATGAAGGCAGAAGGTTATATCACAGTCACAGTGAGGGCAGAGGAGTATATCACAGTCACAGTGAAGGCAGAGGGGTATATCACATTCATAGTGTTGGCAGAGGGTTATATCACAGTCACAGTGAGGACAGAGGGGTATATCACAGTCATAGATGGGGCAGAGGGGTACATCAAGGTCACACTGAGGGCAGAGGTGCATTTCACAGTCATACAGAGGGCAGACGGGTAAATCATATTCACAGTGAGGTCAGAGTGTTTTATCACATTCACAGTGAGGGGAGAGGGATATGTCACCGTGACAGTGAGGGCAGATGGGTATATCACGGTCACAGTGAGGGCAGAGGGATATATCACAGTCACACTGAGGGCAGAGGGATATATCACGGTCACAGTGAGGGCAGAGGGGTATATCACATGCACAGTGAGGGCAGAGGGATATATCACGGTCACAGTGAGGGCAGAAGTGTATGTCAGAGTTACAGTGAGGGCAGAGAGGTATATCACAGTCACAGTGAGAGCAGAGGAATATATCACATTCACAATGAGGGCAGAGGAGATGTCGCGGTCACAGTGTGGGCATTGAGATTTATCACGGTCACAGTGAGGGCAGAGTGTTATATCACTGTCACAGTGAGGGCAGAGGGGTATATCACCGTCACAGTGTTGGCAGAGGTGTATATCACATTCACAGTGTTGGCAGAGGGTTATATCACAGTCACGGTGAGGGCAGAGGGGTATATCACAGTCAAAGTGAAGGCAGAGGCGTATATCACATTAACACTGAGGGCAGAGGGGGATATCACCAACATAGTGAGGGCAGAGGGGTATATCATAGGCACAGTGAGGGCAGAGGAATATATTACATTCACAATGAGGACAGAGGGATATATCACATTCACAGTGAGGGCAGAGGTGTATATCACAGTCACAGTGAGGGCAGAGGGATATATTACGGTCACAGTGAGGGCTGAGGTGTATATCACAGTTACAGTGAGGGCAGATGGGAATATCACAGTCACAGTGAAGGCAGAGGGGTATATCACAGTCACAGTGAGGGCAGTGGGGGATATCACAGTCAAAGTGAAGGCAGAGGCGTATATCACATTAACACTGAGGGCAGAGGGGTATATCACAAACATAGTGAGGGCAGAGCAGTATATCACAGGTACAGTGAGGGCAGAGGAATATATTACATTCACAATGAGGACAGAGGGATATATCACATTCACAGTGAGGGCAGAGGGGTATATCACAGTCACAGTGAAGGCAGAGGTATATATTACGGTCACAGTGAGGGCTGAGGTGTATATCACAGTTACAGAGAGGGCAGAGGGGTATATCACAGTTACAGTGAGGGCAGAGAAGTATATCACATCACAGTGAGAGCAGAGGAATATATCACATTCACAATGAGGGCAGAGGGATATATCATGGTCACAGTGATGGCTGAGAGGTATATCACAGTCACAGTGAGGGCAGAGGGATATAGCACAGTCACAGTTGGGGCAGAGGGGTTTATCACAGTCACAGTGAGGGCAGAGGGGTTTATCACACTCACAGTAAGGGCAGACGGGTATATCACGATCACAATGAAGGCAGAAGGTTATATCACAGTCACAGTGAGGGCAGAGGAGTATATCACTGCCACACTGAAGGCAGAGGGGTATATCACAGTCACAGTGAGGGCAGAGGGGTATATCACAGTCATAGAGGGGGCAGAGGGGTACATCAAGGTCACACTGAGGGCAGAGGTGCATTTCACAGTCACACTGAGGGCAGAAGGGTATATCACAGTCATAGAGGGGGCAGAGGGGTACATCACAGTCACAGTGAGGGCAGATGTGTATTTCACAGTCATACAGAGGGCAGAGGGTTATATCATATTCACAGTGAGGTCAGAGTGTTTTATCACATTCACAGTGAGGGGAGAGGGATATATCACAGTCACACCGAGGGCAGAGGGATATATCACGGTCACAGTGAGGGCAGAGGGGTATATCACATTCACAGTGGGGGCAGAGCGGTTTATCACAGTGACTGTGAGGGCAGAGGGGTATATCACGATCACAATGAAGGCAGAAGGTTATATCACAGTCACAGTGAGGGCAGAGGAGTACATCACTGCCACACTGAAGGCAGAGGGTTATATCAGAGTCACAGTGAGGGCAGAGGGGTATATCACAATCATAGAGGGGGCAGAGGGGTACATCAAGGTCACACTGAGGGCAGAGGTGCATTTCACAGTCACACTGAGGGCAGAGGGGTATATCACATTCACAGTGGGGGCAGAGGGGTTTATCACAGTCACAGTGAGGGCAGAGGGGTAAAGCACATTCACAGTGTTGGCAGAGGGTTATATCACAGTCACAGTGAGGGCAGAGGGGTATATCACTGTCACAGTGAGGGCAGAGGGATATATCACAGTCACAGTGAAGGCAGAGGGGTATATCACAGGCACAGTGAGGGCAGAGGAATATATTACATTCACAATGAGGACAGAGGGATATATCACGTTCACAGTGAGGGCAGAGGGGTATATCACAGTCACAGTGAGGGCAGAGGGATATATTACGGACACAGGGACGTTTGAGGTGTATATCACAGTTACAGTGAGGGCAGAGGGGTATATCACAGTCACAGTGCGGGCAGAGGGGCATATCACAGTCACAGTGTTGGCAGAGGTGTATATCACATTCACAGTGTTGGCAGAGGATTATATCACAGTCACAGTGTTGGCAGAGGGGCATATCACAGTCAAAGTGAAGGCAGAGGCGTATATCACATTAACAGTGAGGGCAGAGGGGTATATCACCAACATAGTGAGGGCAGAGGGGTATATCACAGGCACAGTGAGGGAAGAGGAATATATTACATTCACAATGAGGACAGAGGGATATATCACGTTCACAGTGAGGGCAGAGGAGTATAGCACGTTCACAGTGAGGGCAGAGGGTTATATCACAGTCACAGTGGGGCCGAGGGGTTTATTACAGTCACTGTGAGGGCAGAGGGGTATATCACGATCACAATGAAGGCAGAAGGTTATATCACAGTCACAGTGAGGGCAGAGGAGTATATCACTGCCACACTGAAGGCGGAGGGGTATATCACAGTCACAGTGAGGGCAGAGGGGTATATCACAGTCATAGAGGGGGCAGAGGGGTACATCAAAGTCACACTGAGGGCAGAAGGGTATATCACAGTCATAGAGGGGGCAGAGGGGTACATCACAGTCACAGTGAGGGCAGATGTGTATTTCACAGTCATACAGAGGGTAGAGGGGTATATGATATTCACAGTGAGGTCAGAGTGTTTTATTACAATCACAGTGAGGGGAGAGGGATATATCACCGTGACAGTGAGGGCAGATGGGTATATCACGGTCACAATGAGGGCAGAGGGATATATCACGGTCACAGTGAGGGCAGAGAGCTATATCACATCCACAGTGAGGGCAGAGGTATATATCACGGTCACAGTGAGGGCAGAAGTGTATATCAGAGTTACAGTGAGGGCAGAGAGGTATATCACAGTCACAGTGAGAGCAGCGGAATATATCACATTCACAATGAGGGCAGAGGATATGTTACGGTCACAGTGTGGGCATTGGGATATATCACGGTCACAGTGAGGGCAGAGTGTTATATCACTGTCACAGTGAGGGCAGAGGGGTATATCACCATCACAGTGAGGGCAGAAGGGTATATCACAGTCACAGTAAAGGCAGAGGGGTATATCACCATCATAGTGAGGGCAGAGAGGTATATCACATCACAGTGAGAGCAGAGGAATATATCACATTTTCAATGAGGGCAGAGGGATATATCACAGTACAATGATGGCTGAGAGTTATATCACAATCACAGTGAGGGCAGAGGGATATAGCACACTCACAGTGAGGGCAGAGGAATATATTACATTCACAATGAGGACAGAGGAATATATCACGTTCACAGTGAGGGCAGAGGGGTATATCACGTTCACAGTGAGTGCAGAGGGATATATCACCAACATAGTGACGGTGGAGGCACATATCACAGCCACAGTGAGGGCAGAGTGTTATATCACCGTCACAGTGAGGTCAGAGGGATATATCACAGTCACAGTGAGGGCAGATGTGTATCTCAGCATCAGAGTGAGGGCAGAGTGTTATATCATGGTCACAGTGAAGGCAGAGGCATATATCATGTTCACAGTGAGGGCAGAGGTGTATATCACCAACATAGTGAGGGCAGAGGGGTATATCACGTTCACAGTGAGGTCAGAGGTGTATATCACAGTCACAGTGAGGGCAGAGGAATATATTACATGCACAGTGAGGGCAGAGGGATATATCAAGTTCACAGTGATATGCAGGGAGGTATATCATATTCAAATTGAGGTCAGAGGAATATACCACATTTATAATGAGGGCAGAGGGGTATATCACAGTCATAGAGCGAGCAGAGAGGTATTTCACAGTCACAGTGAGGGCAGAGGTGTATATCACAGTCACAGTGAGGGCTGAGCGGTATATCACAGTCACATTGACTGCAGAGGGGTACATCACAGTCACAGTGAGGGCTGATGGATATATCAGGGTCACAGTGAGGGCTGATGTGTATATCACCGTCACACTGAAGGCAGAGGGGTATATCACAGTTACAGTGAGGGCAGAGGGGTATATCACAGTCTTAGAGGGGGCTGAGGGCTATATCACAGTCACAGTGAGTTCAGAGGGGTATATCACAGTCATAGAGCGAGCAGAGGGGTATTTCAAAGTCACAGTGAGGGCAGAGGTGTATATCACTGCCACACTGAGGGCAGAGGGGTATCTCACAGTCAGGGTGAGGGCAGAGGGTTATATCACAGTCACATTGACCGCAGAGGGGTTACATCACAGTCACAGTGAGGGTTGATGGATATATCAGGGTCACAGTGAGGGCAGATGGGTATATCACCGTCACAGTGAGAGCAGAGGGCTATATCCCAGTCACAGTGAGGGCAGAGGGATATAACACAGTCACAGTGAGAGCAGAGGGCTATATCCCAGTCACAGTGAGGGCAGAGGTCTATATCACATTCACAGTGTTGGCAGAGGATTATATCACAGTCACAGTGAGGGCAGAGGCGTATATCACAGTCACAGTGAAGGCAGAGGCATATATCACGTTCATAGTGAGGGCAGAGGGGTATATCACAGTCACAGTGAGGGTAGAGGGGTATATCACATTCACAGTGAGGGCAGAGGGGTATATCACTGCCACACAGAGGGCAGAGGGGTATATCACAGTCACAGGGATGGCAGAGGTGTATATCACAGTCATAGAGAGGGTAGAGGGTTATATCACCGTCACAATGAGGGCAGAGGGGTATATCACAGTCATAGAGGGGCCAGAGGGGTATATCACGGTCACAGTGAAGGCAGAGGGGTATATCACTGTCACAGTGAGGGCAGAGGGCTATATCCCAGTCACAGTGAGGGCAGAGGTCTATATCACATTCACAGTGCTGGCAGAGGATTATATCACAGTCACATTGAGGGCAGAGGGGTATATCACAGTCACATTTAAGGCAGAGGCGTATATCATGTTCACAGTGAGGGCAGAGGCGTATATCACCAACATAGTGAGGGCAGAGGGGAATATCACGTTCACAGTGAGGTCATAGGGGTATATCACAGTCACAGTGAGGGCAGAGGGGTATATCACATTCACAGTGAGGGCAGAGGGGTATATCACATTCACAGTGAGGGCAGAGGGGTATATCACTGCCACACAGAGGGCAGAGGGGTATATCACATTCACAGTGAGGGCAGAGGGGTATATCACTGCCACACAGAGGGCAGAGGGGTATATCACAGTCATAGAGAGGGGAGAGGGGTATATCACCGTTGCAATGAGGGCAGAGGGGTATATCACAGTCACAGAGGGGCCAGAGGGGTATATCACGGTCACAGTGAAGGCAGAGTGATATATCACAATCACAGTGAGGGCACAGGGTTATATCACATTCAGAATGATGGCAGAGGGGTATATCACAGTCGCAGTGAGGGCAGAGTGATATATTACGTTCACAGTGAGGGCAGAGGGTTATAGCACAGTCACAGTGAGGGCAGAGGGGTATATCACTGAAACAGTAAGGGCAGTGGGATATATCACTGTGACAGAGAGGGCAGAGTGGTATATCACGGTTACAGAGAGGCCAGATGCGTATATCACATTCACAGTGAGGGCAGAGGGGTATATCACAGTCACAGTTAGGGCAGAGTGGTCTATTGCATATATATTGAGGGCAGAGGTGTATGTCACAGTCACAGTGAGGGCAGAGGGTTATATCACAGTCACAGTTTGGCCAGATGTTTATCTCATGATTAGAGTGACGGCAGAGTGTTATATCTTGGTCATAGTGAAGGCAGAGGCTTATATCACGTTCACAGTGAGGGCAGAGGTGTATATCACCAACATAGTGAGGGCAGAGGGGTATATCATGTTCACAGTGAGGTCAGAGGTGTATATCACAGTTACAGTGAGGGCAGAGGGGTATATCACAGTCACAGTGAGGGCAGAGGGGTATATCATAGTCACAGTGAGTGCAGAGGAATATATCACATTTATAATGAGGGCAGAGGGATATATCACAGTGACAGTGAGGGCAGAGGGATATAGCAGGGTCAAAGTCTGGGCAGAGGGATATAGCAGAGTCACAGTGTGGGCATTGGGATATATCACGGTCACAGAGGGGGCAGAGGCAGATATCACAGTCACAGTGAGGGCCAAGGGGTACATCACGGTCACAGTGATGGCAGAGGGGTGTATCACATTCACAGTGAGGGCAGAGATGTATATCAAATTCACAGTGATAGCAGAGGGGTATTTCATCTTCACAATGAGGGCGGAGGGGTATATCACAGTCACAGTGAGGGCCCAGTGGTTTTTCACAGTCAAACTGATGGCATAGGGGTATACCACAGTCACAGTGAGGGCAGAGGGATATATCAGAGTCACAGTGAGGGCAGAGGGGTATATCATGGTCACAGTGAGTGCAGAGGGGTATATCACAGCCACCATGAGGGCAGAGGGGTATATCACCATCAGAGTGAGGGTTGAGGGGTATATCATATTCATACTGAGGTCAGAGTGTTTTGTCACGTTCACCGTGAGGGGAGAGGGGTATATCACCGTGACAGTGCTGGCAGAGAGGTATATCACAATCACAGTGAGGGCAGAGGAGTATATCACCGTCAGAGTTAGGGCAGAGGCATATATCACAGTCACAGTGAGAGCAGAGGAGTATATCACTGTCACAATGAGGGCAGAGGGGTATATCACTGCCACAGTGAGGGCAGAGAGGTATATCAGAGTCACAGTGTGGGCAGAGGCGTATATCACTGTCATAGATTGGGCAGAGGGGTATATCACAGTCATAGAGCGAGCAGAGGGATATTTCACAGTCACAGTGAGGGCAGAGGTGTTTATCACGGTCACAGTGAGTGTTGATGGGTATATCAGGGTCACAGTGAGGGCAGATGGGTATATCACCTTCACAGTGAGGGCAGAGGGGTATATCACAGTCATGGAGGGGGCAGAGGGCTATTTCACAGTCACAGTGATGGCAGAGGGGTATATCACAGTCACAGTGAGGGCAGAGGGGTATATCACGTTCACAGTGAGGGCTGAGGGGTACATCACCAACATAGTGAGGGCAGAGGTGTATATCACGTTCACAGTGATGTCATTTGGGTAGATCACAGTAACAGTGAGGGAAAAGGAATATATTACATTCACAATGAGGGCAGAGGGATATAACACGTTCACAGTGAGGGCAGAGGGGTATATCACAGTCACAGTGAGGGCAGAGGGATATTTCACATTCACAGTGAGGGCAGATGGGTATATCACATTCACAGTGAGGGCAGATGGGTATATCACATTCACTGTTAGGACAGAGGGGTATATCACAGTCACAGAGAGGGCAGAGGGGTATATCACCGTCACAATGAGGGCAGAGGGGTATATCACAGTCACACTGAGGGCAGAGGGACATATCACGGTCACAGTGAGGGCAGAGGGGTATATCACATTCACAGTGAGGGCAGAGGGGTATATCACAGTCACAGAGAGGGCTGAGGTGTATATCACAGTCACAGTGAGGGCAGAGGGGTATCTCAAAGTCAGGGTGAGGGCAGAGGTGTACATCACACTCACAGTGAGGATTGATGGGTATATCAGGGATACAGTGAGGGCAGATGGGTATATCACAGTCTCAGTGAGGGCAGAGGGGTATATCACAGTCATGGAGGGGGCAGAGGGTTATATCACCGAGACAGTGAGGGCAGAGGGGTATATAACAGTCACATTGAGGACAGAGGAGTATATCACCGTCAGAGTGAGGGCAGAGGGTATATCACCGTCACAGTGAGGACAGATGGGTATATCACAGTCACAGTGGGGGCAGAGGGGTTTATCACAGTCACAGTGAGGGCAGAGGTGTATATCACGATCACAATGAAGGCAGAAGGTTATATCACAGTCACAGTGAGGGCAGAGGTGTATACCACTGACACACTGAAGGCAGAGGGGTATATCACAGTCATAGAGGGGGCAGAGGGGTACATCAAGGTCACACTGAGGGCAGAGGTGCATTTCACAGTCACACTGAGGGCAGAAGGGTATATCACAGTCATAGAGGGGGCAGAGGGGTACATCACAGTCACAGTGAGGGTAGATGTGTATTTCACAGTCATACAGAGGGCAGAGGGGTATATCATATTCACAGTGAGGTCAGAGTGTTTTATCACATTCACAGTGAGGGGAGAGGGATATATCACCGTCACAGTGAGGGCAAATGGGTATATCACAGTCACAGTGAGGGCAGAGGTATATATCACAGTCACAGTGAAGGCAGAGGGGTATATCACCGTCACAGTGAGGGCAGAGGGGTATATCACATTCACAGTGTTGGCAGAGGGTTATATCACAGTCACAGTGAGGGCAGAGGGGAAATTACAGTCACAGTGAAGGCAAAGGCGTATATCACATTCACAGTGAGGGCAGAGGGGTATATCACCAACATAGTGAGGGCAGAGGGGTATATCACAGGTACAGTGAGGGCAGAGGAATATATTACGGTCACAGTGAGGGCTGAGGTGTATATCACAGCTACAGTGAGGGCAGAGGGGTATATCACAGTCACAGTGAGGGCAGAGAGGTATATCACATCACTTTGAGAGCAGAGGAATATATCACATTCACAATGAGGCAGAGAGATATATCACGTTCAAAGTGAGGGCAGAGGGGTATATCACAGTCACAATGAGAGCAGAAGGGTATATCACAGTCACAGTAAGGGCAGAGGGATATATCACAGTCACTGGGAGGGCAGAGTTGTATATCACAGTCACAGTGAGGGCAGAGTTGTATATCACAGTCACAGTGAGGGCACAGTGGCTTATCACAGTCACAGTGATGGCATAGGGGTATATCACAGTCACAGTGAAAGCAGAGGGATATATCAAAGTCACAGTGAGGGCAGAGGGATATATCAGAGTCACAGTGAGGGCAGAAGGGTATATCACAGTCAAAGTGAGTGCAGAGGGGTATATCACATTCACAGTGAGGGCAGAAGAGTATATCACCATCAGAGGGAGGGCTAAGGGGTATATCATATTCATACTGAGGTCAGAGTGTTTTATCACATTCACAGTGAGGGTAGAGGGGTATATCACCGTGACAGTGAGGGCAGAGGGGTATATCACATTCACAGTGAGGGTAGAGGGGTATATCACAGTCACAGTGAGGGCAGAGGATTATATCACCGTCAGAGTGAGGGCAGAGGGGTATATAACCGTCACAGTGAGGGCAGAGGGGTATATCACAGTCACAGTGGGGGCAGAGGGGTTTATCACAGTCACAGTGAGGGCAGAGGGGTATATCACGATCACAATGAAGGCAGAAGGTTATATCACGGACACAGTGAGGGCAGAGGGTTACATCACTGCCAGACTGAAGGCAGAGGGGTATATCACAGTCACAGTGAGGGCAGATGGGTATATCAGGTTCACAGTGATGGCTGTGGGGTATATCACAGTCAAAGTGAGGGCAGAGGGGTATATCACTGTCATAGACGGGGCAGAGGGGTACATCACAGTCACAGTGAGGGCAGAAGTGCATTTCACAGTCACACTGAGGGCAGAGGGGTATATCACAGTCATAGAGAGGGCAGAGGGGTACATCACAGTCACAGTGAGGGCAGAGGTGTATTTCACAGTCATACAAAGGGCAGAGGGGTATATCACAGTCACAGTGAGGGCAGAGTGGTATATCATATTCACAGTGAGGTCAGACTCTTTTATCACATTCACAGTGAGGGGAGAGGGATATATCACGGTCACAGTGAGGGTAGAGTCGTATATCACGGTCACAGTGAGGGCAGAGGGGTATATCACAGTCACAGTGAGGGCAGAGGGATATATCACGGTCACAGTGAGAGCTGAGGTGTATTTCACAGTCACACTGAGGACAGAGGGATATATCATGGTCACAGTGAGAGCAGAGGAATATATCACATTCACAATGAGGGCAGAGGGGTATATCACAGTCACACTGAGGGCAGAGGTATATATCACGGTCACAGTGAGAGCTGAGGTGTATATCACAGTCACACTGAGGACAGAGGGATATATCATGGTCACAGTGAGAGCAGAGGAATATATCACATTCACAATGAGGGCAGAGGGGTATATCACAGTCACACTGAGGGCAGAGGTGTATATCACAGTCACAGTGAGGGCAGAGGCATATATCACAGTCACAGTGAAGGCCGAGGGGTACATCACGGTCATAGTGAGGGCAGAGGAGTATATCACAGTCACAGTGGGGGCAGAGGTGTATATCACGGTCACATTGAGGGCAGAATGTTATATCAGACTCACATTGAGGGTAGAAAGGTATGTCACCGCCACAGTAAGGGCAGAGGGGTATATCACTGCCACACTGAGGGCAGAGGGGTATATCACAGTCACAGTGAGGACAGATGGGTATATCAGGTTCACAGTGAGGGCAGAGAGATATTTCACAGTCACAGTGAGGGCAGAGGTGTATTGCACAGTCACACTGAGGGCAGAGGGGTATATCACAGTGACACTGAGGGCAGAGGGGTATATCACTGTCACAGTGATGGCAGTGGGGTATCTCACAGTAACACTGAGGGCAGAGGGTTATATCACAATCATAGAGGGGGCAGAGGGGTATATCACAGTCACAGTGAGGGCAGAGGTATATATTACAGTCACAGTGAGGGCAGAGGGGTATATCACATTCACAGGGAGGGCAGAGGGTTATATCACAGTAACATTGTTGGCAGAGGTGTATATCAAAGTCAAAGTTAGGGCAGAGTTGTCTATTGCATTTACATTGAGGGCACAGGGGTATTATCACAGTCACATTGAGGGCAGAGGTGTATATCATATTCACAGTGATACCAGAGGGGTATTTCACCTTCACAGTGAGGGCAGAGGTGTATATCACAGTCTTGGTCAGGGCAGAGGGATATAACACAGTCACAATGAAGGCAGAGGGGTATATCACAGTCACAGTGAGAGCAGTGGGTATATCACAGTCACACTTAGAGCAGAGGTCTATATCACAGTCACAGTGAAGGCAGAGGTGTATTTCACAGTCACAGTGAGGGCAGAGGTGTATATCACCATCAGAGTGAGGGCTGAGGGTTATATCATATTCATACTGAGGTCAGATTGTTTTAGCACATTCGCAGTGAGGGGAGAGAGGTATATCACCGTGACAGTGAGGGTAGAGACGTATGTCACAGTCACAGTGAGGGCAGTGCAGTATATCACCGTCAGAGTGAGGGCAGAGGGATATATCACGGTCACAGTGAGGGCAGAGGGGTATGTCAGTGTCACAGTGGGAGCAGAGGGGTTTATCACAATCACAGTGAGGGCAGAGGTGTATATTACAGTCACAGTGAAGGCAGAGGGGTATATCACAGTCACAGTGAGGGCAGAGGGGTATATCACAGTCACAGTGAGGGCAGAGGGGTATATCACAGTCACATTGTCAGCAGAGGCGTATATCACAGTCACAGTTAGGGCAGAGTGGTCTATTGCATTTACATTGAGGGCAGAGGGATATGTCATAGTCACAGTGAGGGCAGAGGGTTATATCACAGTCACAGTGAGGGCAGAGGGGCATATCACCATTATAGTGAGGGCAGAGGGGTATATCTTGGTCACAGAGAAGGCAGAGGCGTAGATCACAATCATAGTGAGGGCAGAGGGGTATATAACCATCATAGTGAGGGCAGAGGGGTATATCACGTTCACAGTGAGGTCAGAGGGGTATATCACAGTCACAGTGAGGGCAGAGGGATATATCACAGTCACACTGAGGGCAGAGGGTTATATCACAGTCACACTGAGGGCAGAGAGCTATATCACAGTCACAGTGGGGGCAGAGGGTTTTGTCACAGTCACAATGAGGGCAGAATGTTATATCAGAGACACAGTGAGGGCAGATGGGCATATCACTGCCACACTGAGGGCCGATGGGTATATCAGGTTCACAGTGAGGGCAGAGGGGTATATCTTGGTCACAGTGAGTGCAGAGGGGTATATCACAGTCATAGAGGGGGCAGAGGAGTACATCACAGTCACACTGAGGGCAGAGGGGTATATCACAGTCACATTGAGGTCTGAGTGTTTTATCAAATTCACAGTGAGGGTAGAGAGGTATATCACAATCACAGTGAGGGCAGAGGGGTTTAACACAGTCACAATGAGGGCAGAATGTTATAACAGAGTCACATTGAGGGCAGAAAGGTATATCACCGCCAAGGTAAGGGCAGAGGGGTATATCAATGCCACACTGAGGGCAGATGTGTATATCAGGTTTACAGTGAGTGCAGAGGGGTATCTCACAGTAATACTGAGGGCAGAGGGGTATATCACAATCATAGAAGGGGCAGAGGGGTATATCACAGTCACAGTGAGGGCAGAGGGGTATATCACAGTCACATTGTCGGCAGAGGTGTATATCACAGTCAAAGTTAGGGCAGAGTGGTCTATTGCATTTATATTGAGGGCAGAGGGGTATGTCACAGTCACAGTGAGGGCAGAGGATTATATCACAGTCACAGTGAGGGCAGAGGGGCATATCACCATCATAGTGAGGTCAGAGGGTATATCTTGGTCACAGTGAAGGCAGAGGCGTAGATCACGTTCACAGTGAGGGCAGAGGGGTATATAACCATCATAGTGAGGGCAGAGGGGTATATCACGTTCACAGTGAGGTCAGAGGGTTATATCACAGTCACAGTGAGGGCAGAGAGCTATATCACAGTCACAGTGAGGGCAGAGGAATATATTACATTCACAATGAGGGCAGAGGGATGTATCACATTCAAAGTGATGGCAGAGCTGTATATCACAGTCACAGTGGGGGCAGAGGGGTATATCACAGTCACACTGAGGGCAGAGGGATATATCACGATCACAGTGAGGGCAGAGGGATATATCACAGTCACGGCGAGTGCAGAGGAACATATGACATTCACAATGAGGGGAAAGGGATATATCACAGTCACAGAGCGGGCAGAGGCACTTATCACAGCCACAGTGAGGGCAGAGGGGTATTTCACAGTCACAGTGAGGGCAGAGACATATATCACGGTTACAGTGAGGGCAGAGGGGTATATCACGGTGACAGTGAGGGCAGAGGGTTATATCACAGTCACAGTGAGGGTAGAGGAGTATATCACCATCACAATGAGCACAGAGGGGTATATCACAGTCACAGTGAGGCCAGAGGGGTATATCACAGTCAAAGTGAGGGCAGAGGTGTATATCACAATCACAATTAGGGCAGAGGGGTATATCACATTCACACTGAGGGCAGATGTGTATATCACAGTCACAGTGTGGGCAGAGGGCTATATCACAGTCACAGTTAGGGCAGAGTGGTCTATTGCATTTACATTGAGGGCAGAGGGGTATGTCACAGTCACAGTGAGGGCAGAGGTGTATATCACAGTCACAGTGAGGGCAGAGGGGTATATCACATTCGTAGTGGGGGCAGAGAGGTATATCACAGTCACAGTGAGGGCAGAGGTGTACATCACAGTCATGGAGAGGGCAGAGGGTTATATCACAGTCACAGTGAGGGCAGAGGGGTATATCACATTCATAGTGGGGGCAGAGAGGTATATCACAGTCACAGTGAGGGCAGAGGTGTACATCACAGTCATGGAGAGGGCAGAGGGGTATATCACAGTCACTGTGAGGGCAGAAGGGTATATCACCATCACAGTGAGGGCTGAGGTGTATATCACAGTCACAGTGACGTCAGAGTGTTTTATCACATTCACAGTGAGGGGAGAGGGGTATATCACCATCATAGTGAGGGCAGAGGGGTATATCACCGTCACAGTGAGGGCAGAGGGGTATATCACAATCAATGTGAGGGCAGAGACCTATATCATGGTCACAGTGAGGGCAGAGAGGTGTATCGTGGTCACAGTGCGGTCAGAGGGGTATATCACAGTCACACTGATGGCAGAGGGTTATATCACAGTCACAGTTAGGGCAGAGGGGTATCTCAGGATCAGAGTGACGGCAGAGGGGTATATCACCGTCACAGAGAGGGCAGAGTGGTATATCACAGTCACAGTGAGGGCAGACTGGTCTATTGCATTTACATTGAAGGCAGAGGGGTATGTCACAGTCACAGTGAGGGCAGAGGGGTATATCACTATCACAGTGAGGGCAGAGTTGTATCTCACGATCAGAGTGAAGGCAGAGGGGTATATCATGTTCACAGTGATGGCAGGGAGGTATATCACTGTCACAGTGAGGGCAGAGAGGTATATCACGGTCACAGTGAGAGCAGTGGTGTATCATAGTCACAGTGAGGGCAGAGGGATATATCACGTTCACACTGAGGGCAGAGAGGTATATCACAGTCACAGTGAGAGCAGAGGAATATATCACATTCACAATGAGGGCAGAGGGATATATCACAGTCACAGTGATAGCTGAGAGGTATATCATATTCACAGTGAGGGCAGAGGGGTATATCACAGTCACAGTGAGGGCAGAGTGATATATCCCGGTCACAGTGATGGCAGAGAGGTATATCACATTCACAGTGAGGGCAGAGGGGTATATCACAGTCACATTGAGGGCATAGGTATATATCACGTTCAGAGTCAGGGCAGAGGGATATATCACAGTCACAGTGAGGACAGAGGTGTATATCACCGTCACAGTGAGGTGCAGACGGGTATATCACAGTCACAGTGAGGACAGAGGGTTATATCACGGTCACAGTGAGGGCAGAGGAATATATCATGGTCACAGTGTGGCCAGAGGGGTATATCAGTCACAGTGAGGCCAGAGGGGTATATCACAGTCATATTGAGGGCAGAGGTGTCCATCACGTTCACATTGAGGGCAGAGGGGTATATCACAGTTACAGTGAGGCAAGAGGGGTATATCACAGTTACAGTGATGGCAGAGGGGTATATCACTGTCACAGTGAGGGCAGAGGAGTATATCACAGTCACAGTGAGGGCAGAGGAGTATATCACATTCACAATGAGGGCAGAGGGGTATATCACGTTCACAGTTATGTCAGAGTGGTATATCACAGTCACAGTGAGGGCAGATCTGTATATCAGTGTCACAGTGAGGCCAGAGGTGTCTATCATGTTCACAGTGTGGGCAGAGGGGTATATCACCGTTACAGTGAGGGCAGAGGGGTATATCACCGTTACAGTGAAGGCAGAGGGATATATCACTGTTACAGTGAGGGCAGAGGAATATATCACAGTCACAGTGAGGTCAGAGGAGTATATCACATTCACAATGAGGGCAGAGGGGTATATCACAGTCACACGGAGGGCAGAGGGGTATATCACAGTCACAGTGAGGGCAGAGGGGTATATCACCGTCGCAGTGAGGGCAGAGGGGTATATCACAGTCACAGTGAGGACAGAGGGGTATATCACATTCACAGTGAGGGCAGAGGGGTATATCACAATCACAGTGAGGGCAGAGGTGTATATCCCAGTCACAGTGAGGGCAGAGAGGTATATCACTGTCACAGTGAGGGCAGAGAGGTATATCACAGTCCCAGTGAGGGCAGAGGGGTATATCACAGTCACAGTGAGGGCAGAGGGGTATATCACAGCGAGTTTTATTCACCTCTGTTATGAACAAGGTACGATTTTCCTCACTTTGTGCGTTTGTTCCTCACCCAGCTGCGTGGGCTCAGTTTGTAACTTTGTCAGACACCTGAATGCTCTCAGCTACTTACTTTTGATCCTTATGCAGTGACAGCCAGTAGCAAAACCACAGAGCCACTATGCTTGCTTACAAGATATTTACAGGAAACAAATGCAGCTGCAGCAGGTTGGTACAAATGTGCTTTGCTGCTTCCTCAGATATTGCTGAATCACCTGCTTTAGGATTGTGACTTAATTAAATATCACAGAATCACAGAGTGCAGAAAAAGCCCTTCCGCCCATTAGGTCTGCACCGATAATGATCTATAGTGGATCCTGCCTTGTCGCTGATGCAGCCTTGTATCTGAGGCACTAACAGACACATCGAGGTGACCAAGGGACCCACAGGAGTTGGAGAAGGTTTGAATGACACGTGTGACTTGATCGAGCTCAATGCTCCAATCTCAGATCTGGTCCGTTCTGAAGGCCAATCCTGGAAGTCACATGAAAGTCTTTCTCTAATGGGATGTAGCACTTGTACCTTCTTAATGGTTGCCTGCTTTCCAAATTTTGCATTCCTGTGTGTTAATGTTGAAATGCAGTGATTATGATGTTAAGCCAGTGAATCCTTCATTTCCCTGTTACAGCAGAATCACACAATGCAGATATGCCCCTCTGCCTTCACTGTGACGGTGATATACCCCTCTGCCCTCACTGTGATGGTGATATACCCCTCTGCCCTCACTCTGACTGTGATATATCCCTCTGCCCTCACTGTGAACCTTGGTGAGATCACAGCTGGAGTACTGTGTGCAGTTCTGATCGCCACATTATAGGAAGGATGTGATTTCACTTCGGCCCATCAAGTTTGCATGGACACGTGAGAAACACCTGACCTACCTACCTAATCCCATTTACCAGCACTTGGCCCATAGCCTTGAATGTTATGATGTGCCAAGTGCTCATCCAGGTACTTTTTAAAGGATGTAAGGCAACCCGCCTCCACCACCCTCCCAGGCAGTGCATTCCAGACTGTCACTACCCTCTGGGTAAACAAGTATTTCCTCACATTCCCCTAAATCTCCTGTCCCTCAACTTGAACTTATGCCCCTTTGTGACTGACCCTTCAACTTAGGGGAACAGCTGCTCCCTATCCACACTCTCCATGCCCCTCATAAATTTGTATACCTTGATCAGGTCGCCCCTCAGTCTTCTCTGCTTCAACGAAAACAACCCAAGTCTATCCAACCTCTCTTCATAACTTAAATGTTTCATCCCAGGGAACATCCTGGTGAATCTCCTCTGCACCCTCTCCAGTGAAATCACATCCTTCCTATAATGTGGCGATCAGAACTGCACACAGTACTCCAGCTGTGATCTCACCAAGGTTCACAGTGAGGGCAGAGGGGTATATCACAGTCAGAGTGAGGGCAGAGGGGTATATCACCATCACAGTGAAGGCAGAGGGGCATATCACAGAATCACAGAGTGACACAGTGCAGAAGAGGCCCTTCGGCCCATCAACTCTGCACCTACACGTGAGAAACACCTGACCTACTTACCTAATCCCATTTACCGGCACTTGGCCCATACCTTCGAATGTTATGACGTGCCAAGTGCTCATCCAGGTACTTTTTAAAGGATGTGAGGCACCCGCCTCCACCACCCTCTCAGGCAGTGCATTCCAGACCGTCACCACCCTCTGGGTTAAAAGGTTTTTCCTCACATCCTCTATAAACCTCCTGCCCCTCACCTTGAACTTATGCCCTCTTGTGATTGACCCTTCAACTAAGGGGAATAGCTGCTCCCTATCCACCCTGTCCATGCCCCTCATAATCTTGTATACCTCGATCAGGTCACCCCTCAGTCTTCTCTGCTCCAATGAAAACAACCCAAGTCTATCCAACCTCACTTCATAACTTAAATGTTTCATCCCAGACAACAACCTGGTGAATCTCCTCTGTACCCCCTCCAGTGCAATCACATCCTTCCCATAATGTGGCGACTAGAACTGCACACAGTACTCCAGCTGTGGCCAAATCAAGGCTCTATACAACTCCAACATGACCTCAATCTATGCCTCGATTGAGAAAGGCAAGTGTCCCATATGCCTTTTTCACCACCCCACTAACATGCCCCTCCACCTTCAGAGATCTATGGACACATATGCCAAGGTCCCGTTGTTCCTCAGAACTTCCTAGTGTCATGCCGTTCATTGAATACTTCCTTGTCAAATTATTGCTTCCAAAGTGTATCAC
The DNA here is from genome assembly GCF_017639515.1 of Carcharodon carcharias. Classification (NCBI taxonomy): domain Eukaryota; kingdom Metazoa; phylum Chordata; class Chondrichthyes; order Lamniformes; family Lamnidae; genus Carcharodon; species Carcharodon carcharias. Next base: position 39,001,582 of record NC_054482.1, on the reverse strand, counting down.
CTCACACTTTTCAGCGTTAAATTCCATCTGCCACTTATCTGCCCATTTGACCATCCCATCTATATCTTCCTATAGCCTAAGACGCTCAACCTAACTGTTAACCACTCGGCCAATCTTTGTGTCATCTTCCAACTTACTAATCCTACCCCCCACATGGTCATCTATGTCATTTTTTTATAAATGCCGAATAATAGGGGACCCAGCAGAGATCCCTGTGGCTTCCAGTCATGAAAGCATCCCCCTATCATCACCCTCTGCATCCTACAACTAAGCCAATTTTGAATCCACTTCATCAAATTACCCTATATCTCATGTGCATTTGCCTTCTTTATAAGTCTCCCACGTGGGACCTTGTCAAAGGCTTTGCTGAAATCCATATAAATTACATCAACTGCACTACCCTCATCTACACACCTGGTCACCTCCTCAATAAATTCAATCAAATTTGTTAGGCATGACCTCCCTCTGACAAAGCCATGCTGAGTATCCTTGATCAAACCTTGCCTCTCCAAGTGGAAATAGAATCCCTGCTTCAGAATTTTCTCCAAAAGATTCCCTACCACTGACGTGAGACTTGCTGGCCTGTAGTTCCCTGGCTTATCTCTACAACCCTTCTTAACTAGCGGAACCACATTAGCTGTTCTCCAGTCCTCTGGCACCTCCCCCGTGGCCAGAGAGGAATTAGAAATTTGGGTCAGAGCCCCTGCGATCTCCTCCTTTGCCTCCCTCAGCAGCCTGGGACACAAATCATCCGGACCTGGAGATTTGTCCACTTTTAAGCCTGCCAACACCTCCAATATCTTGTCACTCCCTATATCAATTTGATTAAGAACCTTGCAGTCTCTCTCTCCCCGAGTTCGATTCCTTCATCCTCATTCTCTTGGGTAAAGACGGATGTGAAGTATTAACTCAACACTCTAACGATGTCCTCTGGCTCCACCCATAGATTGCCCCCTTGGTCCCTTAAGGGCCTACTCTTTCCCTGGTTATCCTCTTCCCATTGATATACTTATAGAATGTCTTGGGATTTTCCCTACTTTTACCAGCAGAGCTTTCTCATATCCCCTCTTTGCTCTGCTAATTGCTTTCTTAAGCTCCACCCTGCACTATCTCTACTCCATTAATGCCTCTGCTGATTTGCTTCTCTTGTACCTGCTAAAAGCCTCTCTTTTCCTTCTCATCGTAACCTGAATATCTCCGGTCATCCATGGTTCTCTGGGCTTGTTACTCCTTCCTATCACCCTAGAGGGAACATGTTGAGCCTGTAGCCTCCCCATTTCCTTTCTGAACAACCCCCACTGCTCCTCTGTAGATTTCCCCACAAGTAGCTGTTCCCAGTCTACCTTGGCCAGACCCTGCCTTATTTTATTAAAATCCACTCTCCCCCAATCCAAAACAATTTTTTGCAACTTGTCTATTTCTATGTCCATAACAAACTTAAACTGTACCATGTTGTGGTCACTATCGCTAAAATGCTCCCCCACCACCACCTCAGCCACCTGTCCGGCTTCATTCCCCAGAATTAGGTCCAGCAATGCACCATCCCTTGTTGGACCCTCGACATATTGACCTAAAATGTTCTCCTGTACACATTTCAAGAAATCCACTCCATCTAAGCCCTTAATACTATGTCTATCCCAATTAATGTTGGGAAAGTTGAAAGCACCTCATATAATTACCCTATCGTTATTGTTTTTACACACCTCCACAAATTGTGCACATATTTGCTCCTCAATTTCCCACTGACTATCTGGGGGTCTATAACAAACACCTAACAATGTGGCTGCCCCTTTTTTATTCCTAAGCTTTACCCATAAAGCTTCATTTGATGCCCCATCCAAGCTATCATCTCTCCTTACAGCATTAACTGACTCCTTAACTAATAATACAATGTCTCCTTCTCTTTCCCACCGCACCCCTCCCCGCCTTCCCTGTCTCCCCTGAAGATTCTATATTTCGGAATGTTGAGCTGCCAATCCTACCCCTCCCTCAACCACATCTCGTTGATGGCTACTATATCACAATTCCACGTGTCAATCCTCAGCCTAAACTCATCCGTTTTACCTGTAATACTTCTGGCATTAAAGTAGAGGCCATCCAGCCTTGCCTTACTCCCTTGAAGCTTATTGCAGCTGTACTCCCTCTGACTTGATTGTTTTACTGCATTATGATGTGTCCCTATTCTGCTAACATTCTGTGTCCCCTCCCCCTGCCAAATTAGTTGAAACTCTTCCCAACAGCACCAGCAAACCCACCCACAAGGATGTTAGTCCCGCTTTGGTTCAGAAGTAGACCATCCCGCTTGTACAGGTCCCACCTTCCCCAGACCCAGTCCCAGTGATCCAGGAATCTAAAACCCTCCTTCCTGCACCAACTCTTAAGCCACATATTTTCTGCACTATTCTCCTATTTTTGAGCTCGCTAGCACGTGGTCCTAGGAGTAATCCAGAGATTACAACCCGAGAGGTCTTGCTTTTTAGTCTACAGCCTAACTCCCTGATTACTTGATGCAACACCTCATCCTTCTTTCTACTTATGTCATTGGTACCAACATGTACCATGACCTCCCCCTTCAGAATGCCTTGCAGCCGTTCAGCGACATCCCGGACCCTGGCACCAGGGAGGCAACACATCATCCTGGAGTCACAGTAGAGCCTATCTTTTCCCCTGACTATCGAATCCCCTATTACTATTGCTCTTCCTCCCCTCCTGTACAGACAGGTTGCTTGTGGTGCCAGAAGCTTGGCTCTGTCTGCACTCCCTGGAGGAACCAACACCCTTATCAGCCTCCAATATTGAATACCGATTTGCAAAAGGGACCCCAGGGGACTCTTGAACTACCTGCCTGTTTCTCTTGGACTGCCTGGTGGTCACCCATTCCCTTCCTTCCTCAAGTCCCTTCAGCTGCAGTGTGACCACCTCTCTAAACGTGCTAGCCACAATACTCTCAAACTCGCGGATGCTCCACAGTGTCCCCAGCCGCTGTTCCCACTCTGAAACCCGAGCTTCCAGTAGCTGCAGCTCTACACACTTCCTGCACAATGCTGGTCCTGAGCACTGGAAATGTTCCCGGCTTCCCATTTGAAACACACCATGGTTTTGAGCTCTCCTGGCATGACTTATCCCTTTAAATTAAACCTTTTAAATCAATTACTCTAGGGCCCTTCTTTCCTGATCCTCATTACTATAGAATATACAAACTATAAACCACAAAAAGACCTTAAATTATAAGTGATTAAATTAGTAAATACTTACCCAACCTTACCCATTACTTACCAGTCATTTCTTTCCCTTGTAGCTTCTACTGCTGTAGCAGGGCAAGACCACTCTCTGAAGATTTAAGAAGTTGGACAGCAAAGAAAAAATGCAAAGAGCACATCTTCCCTAAATTCCCACTGTGCACCAAATTGCCAATCCCCTCACTCACTTTGGCTGTATTTCACTCAGGGTGAGGTCTCGCCCCTGTTCATGCACAATCACTCTGTAGTGTGATTCTAAATAGTCCCTTCCTTAAATAGAGCTGAAGTGACTCACACAAATTGCCAATACCCACACTCACTCTGGCTGTGTCTCACTCAGGATGAGCTCTCTCCCCTATTCGTGGGCAATATCCCATGGTATTCTACACTGGAATGTCAGTGTTTGCAGTGGGCTAAATATCCCAGTGATATTCTACACTGGACTGTCAGTGTTTGCAGTGGGCTAAATATCCCAGTGATATTCTACACTGGACTGTCAGTGTTTGCAGTGGGCTAAATATCCCAGTGATGTTCTACACTGGACTGTCAGTGTTTGCAGTGGGCTAAATATCCCAGTGATATTCTTCACTGGACCTGTCAGGGCAGAATCATCCCAGATTTGCTCTAAGTGCAGTAGCGGGCGTTAAGAAAGTCATTTTACCCCTGGCAGCAATGTTGGCCTTTCAAGTTAATCCTGTTCCCAGTGCCTCATTAATAATGGATGCATGGGAAAGACTTCATATCGCTGTTGGTGGGCTTGAATTTGCCTGCTATGCCATGATCTGAGCACATCTTTACTCTGGGCACCATATTTAAAGCGCACCAGAGCACAGCCAACTTCATGTCCACAGACCAGGAATGCTCCAGGTGACAGATGGCCCCAAAAGCAAAGAAGACAGCAGCCCTCAAATTTAGTGATGCCTCTCTGGAGCGCCTGCAATGTCCTCTATCCCAATTCTGGCCACAGGAGGTCCAGCAGAGTCACCAATCCGGCCTGGGAGGTGATGGCAGTGGTGGTCAGCGTCACCAGAACAAAGAGGAGGACAGCCATCCAGTGCAGGAAGAGGCCGAATGCTCTCATCCGTTCCAAAGAACAAAGAAAAGTACAGCACAGGAACAGGCCCTTCAGCCCTCCAAGCCTGTGCTGATCATATTGCCCGTTAACTAAAACATTTTGCGCTTCCGGGGTCCGTATCCCTCTCTTCCCATCCTATTCATGTATTTGTCAAGCTGCCTCTTAAACACAACTATTGTACCTGCTTCCATCACCTCCTCTGGCAGCGAATTCCAGATACTCACTGCCCTCTGCGTAAAAAACTTGCCCCGCACATCTCCTCTATAGTTTTCTCCTCTCACCTTAAATCTATGTCCCCTAGTAATTGACTCTTCTACTCTGGGAAAAAAACTTCTGACTATCTACTCTGTCCATGCCACTCATAATTTTGTAAACTTGTATCAAGTCGCCCCTCAATCTCTGTCGCTCTAGTGAGAACAATCCGAGTTTCTCCAAACTCTCCTCATAGCTACTAACCTCCAGACCAGGTAGCATCCTGGTAAACCTCCTCTGCACCCTCTCCAACGCCTCCATATCCTTCTGGTAATGTGGCAACCAGAATTGCATGCAATATTCCAAGTGTGGCCTAACCAAGGTTCTGTACAGCTGCAGCATGACTTCCCAGCTTTTATACTCAATACCCCTGCCGATGAAGGCAAGCATGCTATATGCCTTCCTGACTACCTTATCCACCTGCATTGCCACTTTCACTGACCTGTGGACCTGTACACCCAGATCCCCCTGCCCGTCGATGCACTTAAGGGTTCTGCCATTTACTGTATAATTCCTTCCTGTATTACACCTTCCAAAATGCATTACCTCGCATTTGTCTGGATTAAACTCCATCTGCCATTTTTCTGCTCAAGTCTTCAACCGATCTATATCCTATTATATCCTTTGACAATCCTCTTCACTATCTGCAACTCCTCCAACCTTAGTGTCGTCTGCAAACTTACTAATTAGCCCAGTTACATTTTCCTCCAAATCATTTATGTATACTACAAACAGCAAAGGTCCCAGCACTGATCCCTGCAAAACACTACTAGTCACAGCTTTGCATTCAGAAAAACACCCTTCCACTGCTACCCTCTATCTTCTATGACCAAGCCAATTCTGTATCCATCTTGCCAGCTCACCTCTGATCCTGTGCAACTTTACCTTCTGTACCAGTCTGCCATGAGGGACCTTGTCAAAGGCCTTACTGAAATCCATGTAGATAACATCCGCTGCCCTTCTATTATCGATAATCTTTGCCACTTCCTCGAAAAACTCAATCAAGCTAGTGAGACACAACCTCCCCTTCGCAAAACCATGCTGCCTCTCATCCATATGCTTCCAAATTGTAGTAAATCTTGTCACGAAGAATCTTCTCCAATAATTTCCCTACCACTGACGTAAGGCTCCCTGGCCTGTAATTTCCTGGATTATCCCTGCTACCCTTATTAAACAATGGAACACATTGGCCATTCTTCAGTCCTCTGGGACCTCACCCATAGCCAGTGAGGATACAAAGATTTCTGTCAAGGCCCCAGCAATCTCCTCCCTTGCCTCCCTCAGTACTCTGGGGTAGATACCATCTGGCTCTGGGGACTTATACACCTTAATATTCTTCAAGACGTCTAACATCTCCTCTTTTTTGATCCCAACGTGATCCAGGCTATCTACACACTCTTCCCTAGACAAATCAACCGCTAAGTCCTTCTCTGTGGTGAATACTGATGAGAAGTACTCATTTAGTATCTCTCCCATTTCTTCTGGCTCCACACACAGATTCCCACCCCGGTCCCTGAGTGGGCCTACCCTTTCCCTGGCAACCCTCTTGCTTTTTACATATGTAAAAAGTGTCTTGGGATTTTCCTTAATCCTGGTTGCCAGTGACTTTTCATGACTCCTTTTACCCCCCCGACTCCTTGCATAAGTTTCTTCCTACTTTCTTTATATTATCTACGGGCTTCATTTGTTCCCAGCCTTCTAGCCCCTACGAATGCTTCCCTTTTCTTTTTGACTAATCTCACAATATCCTTCGTTATCCAAGGTTCCTGAAACTTGCCATACTTTTCCTTCATCCTAGCAGGAACACGCTGGTCCTGAATTCTTATCAACTGACGGTTGAAAGCCCCCACATGTCAGTTATTTGCCCTTAAACATCCGTCTTCAGTCTAGATTCCTCAGTTCCTGCTATAATTAGCTTTCCCCCAATTAAGCACCTTAACCCAAGGATTCCTGTTATCCTTATCCACCAGAACCTTGAAACTTACTGAATTATGGTCGCTTTTCCCAAAATGCTCCCCTACTGAAACTTCGACCATCTGGCTGTGTTCATTCCCTAATTGCAGGTCCAGTATTGCCCCCTCCCTAGTTGGACTATCTACACATTGTCTCAGGAAACCCTCCTGGATGCACCTTACAAATTCTGCACCATCCAAACCCCTAGCACTAAATGTTTCCCAGTCAATGTAGGGAAAGATAAAATCACCCACCACAACAACCCTATTGCTTTTACATCTTTCCAAAATCTGCCTACATAACTGTTCCTGAATCTCCCACCGGCAATTGGGAGGCCTATAGTAAACCCCCAACATTGTGACTGCACCCTTCCTATTCCGGAGCTCTACCCATATTGCCTCGCTGTATGAGCCCACCAAGGTGTCCTCCTGTTGTACAGCTGTGATATTCCGCTTAACCAGCAGGGCAACTCCCCCACATCTTCTACATCCCTCTCTATCCTGCCTGAAACATCTAAATCCTGGAACGTTTATCTGCCAATCCTGTTCATCCTTCAACCAAGTCTCTGTAATAGCTATAACATCATTGTCCCAAGTGCTAATCTAAGCTCTAAGCTCATCTGCCGTGCCTGTTATACTTCTCGCATTGAAACAAATGCATTTCAGATCCCCAGTCCCACTGTGTTCAGTAATTTCTCCCTGTCTGCCCTTCCTCTTAGTCCTACTGGCCATATTCACTGGTTCCCAGTCCTTTATTTCACCTGCTGACCTATTGCTCTGTTCCTACCCCACAGCCATACTAGTTTAAACCCTCCCGAGTGACACTAGCAGACCTTGCAGCCAGGATATTGGTGCCCCTCCAGTTTAGATGCAACCCAACCTTCTTGTAGAGGTCCCACATGCCCTGGAAGAGATCCCACTGATCCAGGTATCGGAAACCCTCCCTCCTACACCATCTGTTCAGCCACGTGTTTAGCTGCACTATCTTCCTATTTCTAGCTTCACTGGCATGTGGCATGGGGAGTAATCCTGAGATTACAACCCTAGAGGTCCTGTTTTTTAACTCCCTGCCTAACTCTCTGAACTCCCGCTGCAGGACCTCGTCACTCTTCCTGCCATGTCGTTAGTACCAATGTGTACCACGACCTCTGGATGTTCTCCCTCCCCCTTCAGAATGTCCTGTACCCGATCAGAGACATCCTGGACCCTGGCACCAGGGAGGCAACATACCATCTGGTATCTCTTTCTCGACCACAGAAGTGCCTATCTGAGCCCCTGACTATAGAGTCCCCAATGACAATTGCTCTTCTGTGCTTTGCCCCCCCACTGCTGAACAACAGAGACAGCTGTGGTGCCACTGCTCTGGCTACTGCTGTTGTTTTCCCCTGATAGGCCATCCCCCCAACAGTATCCAAAATGGTATACCTGTTAGAGAGGGGGACAGACACAGGGGATTTCTGCACTGACGGCCTGCCCCTTCTAGCGGTCACCCATCTATCTGTCTGTGCCTTGGGTGTGACCACGTCTGCAAAACTCCTGTCTATGACACGTTCCGCCACCTGAATGCTCCTAAGTGCATCCAACTGCTGCTCCAACCGATCCATGCAGTCTGTGAGGAGCTGCAATTGGGTACACTTCCTGCAGATGTAGTTGTAGATGTAGCATCACAGATTTCCCACATCCCACAGGTGAAGCACTTCACCCCAGCAGCTGCCATTTCTAGAACTATTTAATAAATTAATTTAAGTCTAATAACTGCTTATTGATTCCTTATTAACTATACGTTCCCTAGGACTAGCTTTCTACTATAAATGGTAAATTCTAAGCGCACTAATCCCCTGCTTCTGGTCTAGATACCCACTACTTATTAATTAAGTGATTAATTTATTTGGTTTAATTAGTTTAACAATGTTTTAGTTTCAAATTCAGTGTAGATTCCTTACCAGCCAATCAGGTCACAGATTTACCGTGACGCCATTTTAATTTTTTTTTTAGGATCCGAGGTCTGCGAATCCCTGAGATAAGGTTTTTATAGTCACCGCTCTGGAATTCCACCCTCCGACTCTGCTCCCTGGAACTAGGCCGCGAATCCCCGAGGTAAGGTGTTTATAGTCACCGCTCTGGAATTCCACCCTCCGACTCTGCTCCCTGGAACTAGGCCGCGAATCCCCGAGGTAAGGTGTTTATAGTCACCGCTTTGGAATTCCACCCTCCGACTCTGCTCCCTGGAACTAGGCCGCAAATCCCCAAGGTAAGGTTTTTATACTCACCGCTCTGGAACTCCACCCTCCGACTCTGCTCCCTGGAACTAGGCCGCGAATCCCCGAGGTAAGTTGTTTATAGTCACCGCTCTGGAATTCCACCCTCCGACTCTGCTCCCTGGAACTAGGCCGCGAATCCCCGAGGTAAGGTGTTTATAGTCACCGCTCTGGAATTCCACCCTCCGACTCTGCTCCCTGGAACTAAGCCGCAAATCCCCAAGGTAAGGTTTTTATACTCACCGCTCTGGAACTCCACCCTCCGACTCTGCTCCCTGGAACTAGGCCGTGAATCCCCGAGGTAAGGTGTTTATAGTCACCGCTCTGGAATTCCACCCTCCGACTGCTCCCTGGAACTAGGCCGCGAATCCCCAAGGTAAGGTTTTTATACTCACAGTTCTGGAACTCCACCCTCCGACTCTGCTCCCTGGAACTAGGCCGCGAATCCGCAAGGTAAGTTTTTATACTCACCGCTCTGGAACTCCACCCTCTGACTCTGCTCCCTGGAACTAGGCCAGGAATCAGGGTAAGAACACCAGAGTAAGTCAACTATCTCATCACTCTCAACTTACACACTCACAGAAATCATCACACACCCACAGGGATCTCACATCTCAAGGGACAACATCACTAACTCTCACACGCATCCTCACATCTCCACCAGGCTCACCTCCTCCGGGGCTCGCACCCTCACCCCATCCATGGCTCCGCTCACCACACAAACATTCCACACAGTGCCATGTGTGCTGCTCACACTCTATCCATCTGTTTTCATGCAGGAGAAGCTGGTTCACAACAGCAGGGAGAGGCCCCAGACCAGGGGTGGAGTGGTCCACATGAGGTTCCTCACTCACTTTGAGGAGTGTGCCATTGCGCTGACTGGTAAGGATGTTTCCTATGCCTGCGGTGATAGTGAGGTCACTGGCGAACACCCACGTGAGGATCCTGCACCACATCATCCCTCTTCCAACACAAAGATAAAAGCAAAATACTGCGGATGCTGGAAACCTAAAGTAAAAACAGAAAATGCTGGAAAAACTCAGCAGGTCTGACAGCAACTGTACAGAGAAAGACAGAGTTAGCATTTTGAGCCTGTATGGCCCTTCTGAAGAAGAGTCATACAGACTTGAAACATTATCCAGCCAGTCCCTCAGCTCCATCCAGGTCCTCACCTGCAGCCAAGAGGACTCCTCCCCCATTGAAGAGCTGGAAATAAGCAGCCTGGAAGACCCGTCACAGCGCTTACCCACACCCTCCACCAGCGCAGAGACACACACCTTGGTGGGACCTAGATCTAGAGCAGGCTCGTGTTCACAATCTGGTGGTCACCACATGGACACACGACTGCAGCAGGAGGAGGCAGGTTCAGCTGAGCTCCCCGGCACTCGGAGGGCTGCTGGGGAAGAGACATCTGTGAGGTCTGAGTCAAATGACAAGCCTCTGGATTTGGCCTTCCTACTCATCCTGGAGAGTCAGCAGAAGGCAGGGGAACATCACACAGAGCTGGTGGAAGCCCTCAACAGAGTGACATGCGAGTCAGAGGAGTGCATCTGCCTGCTTTCTGATGAAATGGTTCCCATATGTGCAGGTCTCCATGGGGAGGATGGTGGATGCCATGAAGCCCCTGGTCCAATAGAATGCGGAGATGTGTGCAGACCTGCTCTCCATCGTCGTAGCCATGGGTGACTTCCTGTCATGGCAACACGAGAGGGAAACAGGGCACCTCGATATCCCTCCAAGTGTTCCTTCCCCTCAAGGAGTCAGGCCGGGGCCTTCGGGCACCCAAAGGGAGAAGGAGCGACAGCTGGACACCCCTGGGTCTTCCACTCAGGAATCTCAGAGGCTGTCTGCTTCCTCTGATTCCTGTTTGCCACCTCAACCTCACCCTCTGTCACTGCAGAGGGGGCAGCTGGCCCACAGGATGATAGCTAAAGCAAGCCAGGGCCCTCAAGGCCTCGGCTCTCCCATGGACCCACACCAAATTCATCAGAGGCAACAAGGCCAAGCATTGAACAGGCTGTCCCCACCCCTGCTGCGGATGTCAGGGCAGCACCTAGAAGAAGTGGTGGTAGGCCTGGAAAAGTGAAGAAATTTGATCACAAGTGGTTGCACAGGGGAACGTATTTTGTCACTTTACAATCTGGAAATATATTCACTGCCTTTACTTAGGATAAGTATATTCTTAATATAAAGAAAATTCTAATGGGAAGACCCACCATCCATGGTTTACTAAAGAAGTTAAGGAAAGTGTCAAACTTAAGGAAAAAGCATGTATTTGCGCAAAGACGAGTGGCAGGTCAGGTGATTGATCAGAATATAAAGAACAGCAGAGAATGACTAAAAGGTTAATCAGGAGAAAGAATTTAGATTATGAGATGAAACTAGCTGGAAATATAAAAACAGATAGCAAGAGGTTCTATAGGTTTTTAAATTTTTAATTCCTCTCTGGCCACAGGGGAGGTGCCAGAGGACTGGAGAACAGCTAATGTGGTTCCGCTATTTAAGAAGGGTTGTAGAGATAAGCCAGGGAACTACAGGCCAGTGAGTCTCATGTCAGTGGTAAGGAAACTATTGGAGAAAATTCTGAAAGAGAGAATCTATCTCCACTTGAAGAGGCAAGGTTTGATAAGGGATAGTCAGCATGGCTTTGTCAGAGGGAGGACATGCCTAACAAATTTGATTGAATTTTTTGAGGAGGTGACCAGGTGTGTAGATGAGGGTAGTGCAGTTGATGTAGTTTTTATGGATTTCAGCAAAGCCTTTGACAAGGTCCCACATGGGAGACTTATAAAGAAGGCAAATGTACATGGGATACAGGGTAATTTGATAAGGTGGATTCAAAATTGGCTTAGTTGTATGAGACAGAGGGTGATGACAGAAGGATGCTTTAGTGACTGGAAGCCAGTGTCCAGTGGCGTACCACAAGGATCTGTGCTGGGTCCCCTATTAGTCGTCATTTATATAAAATGACATGGATGACTATGTAGGGGGTAGGATTAATAAGTTTGCGGATGGCACAAAGATTGGCCAGGTGGTTAACAATGAGGTTGAGTGTCTTGGGCAACAGGAAATATAGATGGGATGGTCAAATGGGCAGATAAGTGGCAGATGGAATTTAACCCTGAAAAGTGTGAGGTGATACACTTTGGAAGGAGTAACTTGACAAGGAAATATTCAATGAACGGCACGGCCATAGAACCATAGAAAAGTTACAGCACAGGAGGAGGCCATTCAGCCCATCTTGTCCATGCCAGCCTGAGGACACCCAGGTGCCCTTTCTAATCCCATCTTCCTGCACCCGGCCCATAGCCCTGCAGCTTACAGCACTTAAGGTGCAGATCTAGGTACTTTTTAAAAGAGTTTAGAGTTTCTGCCTCTACCACCAACTTGGGCAGCGAATTCCAGACACCCACTACCCTCTGCATAAAAAAATTCTTCCTTATGTCCCCACCTTCTGCCACTTATCTTGGTTCTAGAATTCTCCACCTAGGGAAACAATTTTATCCTGTCCACTCTATCTCTTCCCCTCATAATTTTGTACACTTCAATGAAGTTACCTCTCATCCTTCTTTGTTCTAAGGAAAATAACTCCAATCTATCCAATCTCTCCTTGTAGCTACACTTTTCTAACCCTGGCAACATTCTTGTAAACCTTCTCTGCACTCTCTCCAGAGCTATTACGTCCTTCCTGTAATGTGGTGACCAGAACTGCACACAATACTCCAGTTGTGGCCTCACCAGTGTTTTATACAATTCCAACATTATATCCTTACTTTTATATTCTATACCTCCACCAATGCTGGAGAGCATTCCATATGCCTTCTTTACAACCTTGTCTACTTGAACTGCTGCCTTCAGGGACCTGTGTACTTGTACACCAAGAACTCTTACTTCATCTACCCCTCTTAGTATATTCCCATTTATTGTGAAAACCCTTTAACTGTGTGACCTCCCTAAATGTATGACCTCACACTTTTCTGTGCTAAAATCCATCTGCCACTTTACTACCCACTCCACCAACCCATCTATATCATTTTGGAGATTATGGCTATCCTCTACACTATCCACTACTTGGCCAATCTGGTGTCATCTGCAGATTTTCCCAATCATGCCCCCCATGTTCACGTCCAAATCTTTGATATATAACACAAACAGCAAGGGTCCCAACACCGAGCCCTGTGGAACACCACTTGAGACAACTTTTCATTCGCCAGGGCATCCATCGACCATTACCCTTTATTTCCTGTTAGAAAGCCAACCTTTTATCCAGTTTGCCATGTTACCCTGAATCCCATGGGCTTTTACTAGGAAGTTCTGAGGAACAAAGGAATCTTGGCTTGTGTATCCATGAATCTCTGAAGGCGGAGGGGCATGTTAGTGGGGTGGTGAAAAAGGCATATGGGACACTTGCCTTTATCAATCGAGGCATAGATTACAAAAGTAGGGAGGTCATGTTGGAGCTGTATAGAACCTTGGTGAGGTCACAGCTGGAGTACTGTGTGCAGTTCTGATCGCCACATTATAGCAAGGATGTGATTGCACTGGACGGGAGTGCAGAGGAGATTCACCAGGATGTTGCCTGGGATGAAATATTTAAGTTATGAAGGGATGTTGGATAGACTTGGGTTGTTTTCACTGGAGCAGAGAAGACTGAGGGGCAACCTGATTGAGGTGTACAAGATTATGAGAGGCATGGACAGGGTAGATAGGAAGCAGCTGTTCCCCTTAGTTGAAGGCTCAGTCATGAGAGGACATAAGTTCAAGGTGAGGGGCAGGAGGTTTAGGGGGATGTGAGGAAAAACTTTTTTACCCAGAGGGTGGTGACAGTCTGGAACGCACTGCCTGGGAGGGTGGTGGAGGCGGGTTGCCTTACATCCTTTAAAAAGGACCTGGACGAGCACTTGGCATGTCATAACATTCAAGGCTATGGGCCAAATGCTGGTAAATGGGATTAGGCAGGTAGGTCAGATATTTCTCACGTGTCGGTGCAGGTTTGATGGGCCGAAGGGCCTCTTCTGCACTGTGAGATTCTGTGATTCTGTGAAAACGGAAAAGAGTAAGTAAAGTGAGTGGGGAGTTAATAGTAGATAATAAGGAAGGAGCCGAAGAAATGGACAAAGATTTTGCTTCTGTATTGACTGTCGAGGATACAAAAAACATTCCAGTAATAGCTGCAAATCAGGAGGTGAATGGGAGAAAGGAACTTGGTGAAATTGAAATCACTGGGGAAACAATACTGAGCAAATTGATGGAGCTGCGGGCTGGCAAGTCTCCGGGTCCCGATGGACTACATCCTAGGGTCTGAAAAGAGGCTAATGAGGTAGCCTATGTGTCGGCATCTTCCAAAATTCGCTAGTTTCTGGAAAGGTTCCATCAGACTGGAAAGTAGCAAATGTAATCCCTCAATTCAAGAAGAGAGGGAGGCAGAAAATGAGAAACTATAGGCCAGTTAGCTTGAGGTCTGTAGTGGGGAAGTTGTTAGAATTGATCATTAAAAAGGTTAAGGAGGTATTGACAATGTGGATGGGGAAAGAATATGAATATACGAATGAGGAGCAGGAGGAGGTCACCTGGCCCCTCGAGCCTGCTCCACCATTAAATAAGATCATGGTTGATCTGAATGTAACCTCAACCCCTCTTCCTGCCTACCCCCTTTCACCCCCTTGTTAATCAAGAATCTATCTCACTCTGCCTTAAAAATATTCAAAACTCTGCTTCCACCACCTTTTGAGTAAGAGAGTTCCAAAGATTTACAACTCAGTAAGAACATTTCTCTTCATCTCTATCTTAAACAGTGGCCCCTAGTTCTCGATTCTCCCGCAAGAGGAAACATCCTCTCCACATCTGCCCTGTCAAGACACCTCAGGATCTTAAATGTTTCAATTAAGTCGCCTCTTGCTCTAAATTCCAGTGGATACAAGCCTAACCTGTCCAGCCTTTCCTCAAAAGACAACCCGCCCATTCCTGGTATGAGCCTGGTAAACCTTCTCTGAACTGCTTCTAATGTATTTACATATTTCTTTAAATAAGGAGATCAATACTGTACACAATACTCTAGATGTGGTCTCACCAGTGCTCTGAACAACTGAAGCATAATCTCCCTAATTTTATAATCAATTCCCTTCACAATAAATGATAACATTCTATTAGCTTTCCTACTTATCTGCAGTACCTGCATAATAACCTTTTGTGATTCATGCACTAGGACACCCAGATCCCTCTGAGTCTCAAGGCTCTACAATCTCTCACCATTTAGATAATGAGCTTTTTTATTCTTCCTGCCAAAATGAGTGATTTCACATTTGCCCACATTATAGTCCATTTGCCAGATCTTTGTCCATTCACTTATCTATGTCACTTTGTAGCCTCTTACATTCTCTTCACAATTTACTTTACGACTTATCTTTAACAAACATTTCTTCGGTCCCTTCATCCAGGTCATTTATATAAATTGTAAAATGTTGAGGCCCCAGCACTGATCCCTGTGGCACACCATTATCACACCCTGCCAGACAGAAAAAGACCCATTTACTCTCTGCTTCCTGTTAGGCAGCCAATCTTCTATCCATGCCAATATGTTACTCCCTACACCATGTGCTTTTATTTTCTGTAATAGCCTATGATGTGGCACTTTATCAAATGCCTTCTGGAAATCTAAGTACAGTACATCCACCGGTTCCCCTTTATCCACAGCACATGTGACTCCTTCAAAGAACTCCAATAAATTGGTTAAACATAATTTCCCTTTTACAAAACCATGTTGACACTGCCTGAATTTTTCGAAGTGCCCTGCTATAACATCTTTAATAATAGCTTCTAACATTTCCCTATGACAGATGTTAGGCTAACTGGCCTGTAGTTTCCTGCTTTCTGTTCCCCTCCCTTTTTGAATAAAGGAGTTATATTTACAATTTTCTAACCTAATGGAACCTCCCCCGAATCTAGGGAATTTTGGAAAATTGAAACCAGTGTATCACCTATCTCACTGGTCACTTCTTTCAAGACTTTAGGGTGAAGTCCATCTGGACCTGGAGATTTGTCAGCCCGCAGCCCCAACTATTTGCTCAGTACCACTTCCCTGGTGATTATAATTTTCCTGAGTTCCTCTCTCCCTTCCATTTCCTGATTTACAGCTATTTCCGGGATGTTACCTCTATAGTGAAGACCGAAGCAAAATACCTGTTTAATTCATCGCCATCTCCCTACTTTCCATTATCAATTCCCCAGACGCACGTCTATAGGTCCAAAGCTCACTTTGTTAGCTCTTTTCTTATTTAAATATCTATAGAAACTCTTACTTTCCATCTTTATATTACTAGCTAGCTTTCTATTGTATTCTAATTTTTCCGTCCTTATTAATCTTTTTGTTATTCTTTGCTGTTTTTTATATTCTTTCCAATCTTCTGACCTGCCACCTGTCTTTGCGTATTTATATGCTTTTTCTTTAAGTTTGATACTGTCTTTAACTTTTTTAGTTAACCACGGATGGTGGGCCCTCCCCTTGGGATTTCTCTTTCTCATTGGAATGCATCTATTCTGTGTATTCTGAAATATCCCTTTAAATGTCTATCACTGAACTTCTATTGACATATCTCTTCACCTCATTTGCCAGTTCACTTTACCTAGCTCTGCTTTCATGCCCTCATTTAAGTTTAAAATACTAGACTTGGACGCACTCATTTCTCCCTCAAAATGAATGTAAAATTGAATCATATTATGATCGCTGCTACCTAGGGTGCCTTCACTAGGAGGTTAACAATTAATCCTATCTTGTTGCTCAATGCCAGGTCCAATATAGTCTGCTCTCTGGTTGGTTCTGGAATGTGTTTTTCTCAGAAACTATCCCGAAAACATTCTATGAATTCCTCATCTACGCTACATTTGCCCACCTGATTTTTCCGCTCTATATGTAGACTAAAATCTCCCATGATTATTGCTGTGCCTTTCTGAAAAGCTCCCATTATCTCTTCTTTTGTACTCTGTCCTACTGTGTAGTTACAATTAGGGGGCCTGTTCACCACTCCCACAAGTGACTTCTTGCCTTTATCATTCCTCATTTCAACACAATCCTCTTCTACATCCTGGTTTCCCGAACTTAGGTCATCCCTCTCTAATGTTCTAATACCATCAATAATTAACAGAGCCACCCCACCACCTTTTCCTTGCTTCCTGTCCTTCCTAAATGTCACATACCCGTCAATATTCACGTCCCAATTGATGTCATCCTGTATCCATGTCTCTGTAATGGTTATCAGGCTGTATTTATTTATTCCTATGTGCGCTTTCAGTTCATCTGTTTTGTATCAAATGTTATGTGCATTTAGATACAAAGCCTTTTGTTTTGTTTTTTTATTATTTTTGTAGTGTCTAGCCTTATCTTCTGATTACTCAGATTTGTACTCTCTGTCCCTGCCTGTCACAGTCAGTTTATTATTTCCCATATTAATACCTTTCTCTCTTGCCTTCTCTCTATTCTTTGGTTTACCACATCTTCCCAAATTTGATCCTTGCCCCCACTTTTCAGTTTAAAACACTCTCTACTTCTCTAGTTAGACAGCTGGTGAGGACACCAGCCCCAGCATGGTTCAGGTGTAGACCATCCCAGCAGCACAGATCCCACTTTCCCCAATACTGGTGCTAGTGCATCGCAAACCGGAACCCACCTCTTTCACACCAGGCTTTGAGCCACACATTCATTTCTCTGATATTATTTCTCCTTTACCAATTCGTACGTGGCTCAGGTAATAATCCAGAGATTATTATCTTTGAGGTTCTGCTTCTTAATTTGGTGCCTAGCTTCTCATACTGACTATACAGAGTCTCCTTGCTCATCCTACCTATGTTGTTGGTACCTACATGGACCATGACCACTCGATCCTCCCCATCCCACTGCAGGTTCCTCTCCAGACCTGAGCAGATGTCCTGAGCCCTGGCACCGGGCAGGTAACACAGCCGCCTGGGCTCTCGCTCTTTGCTACAGAGAACAGTGTCAATCCCCCTCACTATACTGTCTCCCACTACCAACACATTCCTTTTTTCTCCTCCCACTTGGATGGCTTCCTGTCCCACAGTGCCATGGTCAGTTTGCTCATCCACCCTACAGCCTCCACTCTCACCCAAACAAGCTGAGAGAACCTCAAACCTGTTGGACAATTGCAGAGGCTCACAGTCCTGCACTCCTGCACTCCTGCACTCCTGCCCTCTGGGTCCCCTTACCTGCCTCACTCACAGTCACACTGTCCTGTCCCTAGCCACTGACTAAATCAGAAGACCCTATTCTAAGTGATGTGACTGCCTCCTGGTATAAAGCATCCAGTTAACTTTCCCCCTCCCTGATATGTTGCAGTGTCTGCAGCTCAGCCTCCAGTTCAATGACTCAGCTAAAGTTCCTCAAGCCACAGATACTTACTGCAGACGTGTTTGCCCTGGATCACAATGTTATCCAGGAGCTCCCACATGCTGCAGCCTTGACACACCAGCTGTCCTGCCATCCTTAATGTGTTTTAAATAATTACTTAATTAGATTAATCACTTATTTAATGTTGCTTCCTTACATATTTGATTAATTTTACCACCAATTTGTGTACCATTGCAAACCTTAAGGATAGAATAGAATTTACCCACTTACCAAATACACGTCAAAGAGCTAACTCCTTTCCCTGTAGTAGAGTAAGAACCAATTCTATGGGGTGAGAAATATAGAAGGAAGAAATGAACAACACCTTCTCCCAACTCGCCTCTCACCAAACTCCAAGTCTTTGCTCAGTTGGTTGGTTGCACTTTGTTTTGCCCTGTCACCCCTCTGTCACCCTGCAACAACACAGTGCCAATCTTGCCATCTCTGAGTGAAACAGAGATGCCACTAATCGCAATACCGCCTCCTTTGTGGTAAGCTGCACTCTCTGTGGCAGATCACCTCTGCTCCTCACTCTCTCTCTGGTATTCTCTACCTCTGTATGGAATCACAGTGGTTGAAGGCATGTGTTTGTCCAATGGACCCAGTACATTCGGTGAGGCAAATGAGTCGGAGACAGTGGCATTGTGGTAATGTCACTAGACTAGTAATCCAGAGGCCCAGGCTAACGTTCTGGGGCCATGGGTTCAAATCCCACCACAGCAACTGGTGGAATCTAAATTCAATTAATAAATCAGGAATATAAAGCTAGTTGCAGTAATGGTGACTATGAAACTATCAATTGTCATAAAAACCCATCTGGTTCACTAATGTCCTTTAGGGAAGGAAATCTCCTGGCCTGGCTTACATGTGACTCCAGGCCCACAGCAATGTGGTGACTCTTAACTTCCCGCTGAAATAACCTAGCCAGCCATTCATTTCAAGGGCAATTAGGGATGGGCAACAAATGCTGGCCTTGCCAGTGACACCCACATCCCATGAGAGAATAAATAAAATAAAGCCTCACCAGTGGCACAGGCAGCATTTGAGAAACACATTAAGAGCATTATTTGAGCTCATGTGCTGAGAATCGACTGAGGGGGAATCACATTGTATGAGAATTGAGTAAGTATCAGTGGTGCACAGAGAGAGGAAGTGCACTGAAACAGAACAACGGGTGCTGCTGAAAGTGAAGTGGGTGTGAGGAGTATGTGATGAAAATGTTTCACGAGAGGGTGGGGTGCTGCAGCTTTGTTCATCTTGTCTGATCTGGTTAGATCATTAAACCACTTCCTGCACTTGATCCAAGTCCTTATTTCAGTGTTTCAGCTGCATATTGATGCCTCCTCTCTAACAACACCTCCTTTGCAGTTTCTTTATCCCCGCCAACACTGTGCCCCATCAAGCTATCCGCAGATGCCTCATTAAACCTGCTCATAGCCTTTGTCCTCGGGTCAATGAGACGTGTTGATGTACCCTACCCAGCTCCGAACCTCCCCTTCCATTGCTGAGGTCAAATGATCCCTCAAGGCAAAATGCTGCAGATGCTGGAATCCAGAAATTAAAAAAGGGAATGTTGGAAATGCACAGCAGGTAGGTCCATGTGGACAGAGAAATAGAGTTAGCATTCCAGGTTGGGGAACCTGACAATGTTCTGGAAGGTTAATTCTCTCTCCACAGAAGGACCATTAAATAGTTCAGGTGAAACTGCATTGTGCAGATCCCCACCCACCCTTTAGTGTGTCCCGCAGTGGTCCCAGAGACCACTGATAAAGATACAGAATGGTGATAATGAGGAATCTCTGCTGAACTCGGACGTTCTTACTCACTTAATGATCTTCATGCTGCCCATCACCAATTGCATCCCCACCTCACCTCTCAAGTCCACTCAGATCCCAACTCCCCATTAATATTGGAGAAGCTTGTTTCCAGACCAACAAGGGAACAGGCCAAACTGGATCGAGTGATGAATAACAAATCAGAATTTATTAACAATAGCTCTGAGACCCAGGGTAATGCTCTGGGGACCCTGGTTTGAATCCCATCCCAGCAGATGGTGGAATTTGAATTTGATAAATGAAAGTCTGGAATTAAAAGTCTAATGGTGACCATGAAACCGTTGTCAATTGTTGTAAAAACCCATCTGTTTCACTAATATCCTTAAGGGAAGGAAATCTGCCATCCTTACCTGGTCTGACCTACATGTGACTCCAGACCCACAGAAATGTGGTTGACTCTTAAATGGCCAAGAAAGCCACCCAGTTGTGTCAAACCACTACAAAGACACAAAAAAGGAATAAAACCAGATGAACCACCAAGCATTGATCTTGGCACCGGAAGTATCAGCCCTGTCGACCCTGAAAAGTCCAAAATGGGGAGAGCTGTCTCACAGATTAGCCAAGCAACAGCCTGACATAGTCATCCTCATAGAATCATACCTTACTGATAATGTCCCAGACACCACCATCACCACGTACCGCCCTCCCTCAGTGCTCCTCCATGTTGAACATCACTTGGAGGAAGCACTAAGGGTGGCAAGGATGTAGAATGTACTCTGGGTGAGGGACTTCAATGTCCATCACCAAAAGTGGCTCGATAGCACAACTACTGACCGAGCTGGCCAAGTCCTAAATGCCATAACTGCTAGACTGGGTCTGCAATAGGTGGTGAGGGAACTAACAAGAAGGAAAAACATACTTGACCTCATCCTCACCAACCTGCCTGCTGCAGATGCATCTGTCCATGACAGTATCAGAAGGAGTGACCACTGCACAGTCATTGTGGAGACGAAGTCCCATCTTCACATTGAGGATACCCTCCATCGTGTTGTGTGGCACTACCACTGTGCTAAATGGGATAGATTTTGAACAGATCTAGCAACTCAAGACTGGAAATCCATGAGGTGCTGTGGGCCATCAGCAGCAGCAGAATTGTACTTGAGCACAATCTGTAACCTCGTGGCCCAGCATATCTCCCACTCTACCATTACCATCAAGCCAGGGGATCAACCCTGTCTCAATGAAGAGTGCAGGAGGGCATGCCAGGAGCAGCACCAGGCATACCTAAAATTGAGGTGTCAACCTGGTGAAGTTATAACACAGAACTACTTGAGTGCCAAACAGCACAAGCAGCAAGTGATAGACAGAGATAAGCGATCCCTCAGCCAATGGATCAGATCTAAGCTCTGCAGTCCTGCCACATCCATTCGTGAATGCTGGTGGACAGTTAAACAACTCACTGGAGGAGAAGGCTCCAAAAATATCTCCATCCTCAATGATGGAGGAGTCCAGCACATCAGTGCAAAAGATAAGGCTGAAGCATTTGCTACAACCTTCAGCCAGAAGCGCCGAATGGATGACCCATCTCAGCCTTCTCTGGAGGTCCCCAGTATCACAGATGCCAGTCTTCAGCCAATTCGATTCACTCCACATGATATCAAGAAATGGCTGAAGGAACTGGATACTACAAAGGCCCTGACAATATTCCGGCAATAGTACTGCAGGCTTGTGCTGTCCCTGAATCTAGGGGCTGCACTCTTCTTGGCTTTTGGGGTCATGTCTTCACCGGAGCAGTCCTGGGCTGCAAGCATTGAGAAGTGTGTGCATGGCTGCTGTTTAAATATGTCGCCTGGTGCGAGGAAGCTGCAAGGTAATAGCATGGTGGGAAATCAGAGGCTGCCTGCCAGCAAGGTGGCATCTTTCCTGTGGCTGCATAATTAATACGGTGGGAATGGCACAATACGGCACAAAAACCTGCCATTATGGTCAGCGAGTAAAACAACTTTTTACCCTGTCTGCTGCCGCACTTAGTGCGAATTTGGGATAATTTTGCCCAAGGAGTTGGCAAACAGATCAATTACGATCTAATTAAATAGTGGAACAGGCTCAAGAGGTAACTGTAGGTCAGGCTGTATTGGATAATAAAGAATGGCAGACTTGGTAAGGAAGTACTTTGTATCTGTTTTTACAGTGGAGGAATGGGCCAAAATACTGGCAGTACGTGGAAACAGAAAGAAAATTCAAGGAGAGGCACTTATTGCCTTTAGTATTAGTGAAAAAATGATAATGAAGAAAATAATGGGACTTAAAGGAGACAGATCTGAAAGGAATTGTAGCTGTGTTAGCTCTAATTTTCTAGACTTTTCTAGATTCAGGAATTCTGCCTTTGGATTGTAAACAAGCAAATGTCACTTTATTATATCAGACAGGAGAGAGAGAGAAATCAGGAAGCCAGAGAGTTGTCAATTTAACACCAATTGTGGAGAATTACATACTAACAAATGAGTTGGGAGCAGGAGTAGGCCATTCGGCCCCTCAAGCCTGCTCTACCATTCAATAAGATCATGGCTGATCTGAAAGTAACCTCAACTCCACATTCCTGCCTACCCCTGATAGATTCTTGACTAACAGTTATCTACTTCTGCCTTAAAAATATTCAGTGACACTGCCTCCACCATTCTCTGGGGAAGGGAATTCCAAAGACTCACGACCCTCTGAGGGAAAAGAAATTCTCCTCATCTCCATCTTAGATGGGTGATCCCTTATTTTTAAACAGTGACCCCTATTTCTAGATTCTCCCACAAGAGGAAACATTCTCTCCACATCCTCCCTGTCCGGACCCCTCAGGATCTTATACGTTCTTCTAAACTCCAATGGATACAGGCCCAACCTGTCCAACCTTTCTTCACAAAATAAACCCCCACCTCCACCACCCCCCCCAACCCCCCTACCCCCGCCATCCCAGGTATCAGTCGAGTGAACCTTCTTTGAATTTACTGGGATTTGCAGGGTGCAGTTAAGGGCAAGGTGACTCAGCTCTTAGACAAGTTGGTATTGGACAACATTAGGACATTTTACTCAATACCAACAGTGGAGGAAATGACTGGAATACAGAAACAGGAAGGGCTAATGGAATGTAGACCTTTATCTCCAGGGCTGGACTATGAAGGAATGGAAATTCTGCAAGTTCTTGTTCAACTTCATCTAGAACGAGGGGGCATAATCTTCAAAGTCGAGCTAAGGTTAGGTGAGGTTGTCACAGGTATCAACCTGCACTGATAAATGAGGTACAATCTCATTGAATGGTGGGACAGTCCTGAGTAACTGGCCCTATATTCTTCTTGTTAAGGGCAGAGAAAAGATCTCCCACATCGAGTAGCTCAGTGGCAGTGCACTGAGACCTGGGAGGTCTCCTCTGGATGGGATTTATACCTTAACTCATGTTGATTCTTTCTAAAGTCTCTGAAGAGATTAATGAGCAGTGTCCGTCAGCCGCAGGGGCTCAAAACCACACTCCCATCTACCAGTGTTCTAGGTCAATGCTTAGCCAGGTCAACCGTGGAGGCTGAACTATTCTCAATCTCAAGTTTCTATTCTTGGAGTCTGCTTAGTTTTAAGTTCCTCCATTCACACCAGGTGTTAGTGAGTGAAAAGCAGAGTCACTGAAGCATGTCCATGTGCTGGGGCACGCCCTGAAAATCAGATAGAAAGACCTGAGGGAATGGTGGAAAGACCCTTTGCAGATAGTGGGGGGGGGCGGGGGGGGGCAGTCGAGTGAACTTGCTTTGGTTTCCGTTGTGATGTGGCCTCTTCTGATTGAAAACCATGAGCAAATTCACTGGCCCGAGTGCAACATTAAACCCCATAGGCCAGAATTCTACAGGCACATGCCCGACCTGACAGCAGGTGAAATCGCACGAAAAGGCGGTGGGTGTGCGCCCCGACATCATTGCGCACTTGTGTGATAATCCGCTGGGCGGGACCGCATGGCAGTAGGAAGCACACCCAGCGACAATTACGCTCATTACGGAAGCAACAGAGATTGATTTTTCGTGGCCCGTCCACTTTTACAATTGTCGGACGGGCCAACTGGCCAGGCGGTCTTTACACTGTCGCTGACACCTCGATCCAGGGAGGGATAAAATATACTTAAACAAGATATCTGAAACTTCCGCTCAAACAAAGCTATGAAGCTTTTTAACTGCTTCAATGTGCTGCATAGACACTGGCACATTTTTTTCTTGTGATTGAATCTGTCCAGGTCTGCAGCTCCCTCAGGCAGCTATCTTCCTTCAGGGAGCTCACTAGTAGTGCCTACCTTCACCCTTACTTTTGTCGGTCCCTGCCCTGTTCCCCCAACCCCCCTGGGCAGTACCGAGGCTCTCTCAGCGCATGTTTCATGCTGACTGGTTGTGAATTGGCCGGCCAGTGTGTCATGGTGTTCCGGGGCTGATTGCGGGTAGGAGTGCATTTCGCACATCCACTTCCAGGCCAGGTGATAATTTGATGATCGTGTGTGCCAGATGAACATAAGATTCAGGCATTAGAGTAGTTTGGCATTCAGCAGGTCTCCACTTCTCTGGAGGGCCAGGTTCCACTGTGCTCCCCAGAGGGCAGATGCACTGAACGGGGTTGGTGTTGAGATGCTCAAAAGGCCAGAATTAGCTCAGCATCAGAGATCTTGGAGGGTCAAACGGCTGGAGGAGTTTGCAGAGATAGGGAGGGCGAGGTCAGGAAGTGAGTGTAGAACACAGTACATTTGAGGCATTGCTGGGCTGGGAGGCAGTGTAGCTCAGCGAGATCAGGGAAGAAGGCTCACTGGGAGTTAGAGCACAGGCAGCAGAGCTTTGAATGAGCCCATTTCTACAAAAGATGGAAGAGATGAAACCAGCCAGGGGAGTGTTGAACAGACAATTCTGGGGGTGACAAAGACATGAATGAGGATTTCAGCCACAGATGAGCTGAATTAGGCATAACCCTTTCCTGCTTGGCCTGCAGTAGGATTGCGAGTGAAGCAACCGTCACAGGAGGAGCGAGGAGTTGAGTGACCTCTGGGTCGCTGCTCGGACTGCCTGGTGTATCACTCACTCCGAGTGCTGCAGTGTGAGTGTGGCTCAAAGTTCCCCATTACCCTGTGTGGTATTATCAGAGCTGGAGTCCCGCTGGGAGGGAATGGCAGGATTCACTGGTTAAACAAGAAGCTGTCCTCATGTGGCACCAATCCATGGAGTGGCAGTCAATGAGTCACAAACAGCCTATTGGAAGGGGTGATGTTGCATAATTAGATGGACAGAGTCCATCATAGCTTGACTTAAAAGATAACTGAGACAGCCAAGGTAGGAGAGCTGGGGTTGACAAAGGGAATTTCACCCTCCAGATCATCCTTTAGCCATTCCTGCTGGGAATATCTTATGGTTCGGAGGGACTGAGGTATGCATTAGAAACTGAAAGGAGAGAGTGCCTATGGTGGAAAGAAAACCGGGCTCCCTCTCCATTGCGGGTAAGAACCTGGTCATCAGGTGTGAGGCACTCTCACTGTTGCTGTACGTGGCGCAGGTCTGGCCCATTCCACACTCCTGCGCGATGGTGATCTCCTGAGCCACCTTTCGCTTTATCTGGAGGTCGAAAATAGATCGTGTCCACAGGGACGTGATGTACAAGCCTCTAGATAAAGGGGAAAAACATGCCCAACATCGCCCTCATACTGATGGCCACCTTTGTGTGCGGCTGCATCAAGCTGGGTGTAGACCCTCGGTACGCAAACACCAAGTGTCACTACGTGCTGAGGTTCTACCTGTCCCCGGTGTTGCGAAGGATGGATCTGGCCACGCTGCCGCGGAACACGCCAAGTAGTTGGACTGTGCTGTACCACCTGTCCCTCGTGAAAAAATTTATGCAGAGAAACACCTGTGACCACAAGTCCATCAGGCAGTGGTCGGCATGTAACGTCTTAGAGGCCCTGCGGGAAAAGGAGAGGGTGGATCCTGTGGGATGGTTCCCCGAGCAGACTGTCAAAGTCATTTGGCAGAATGCCTCATCGCCAGAACTTTCCAACAAGCACCAAGATGTAGCTTGGCTGGTGGTGAGAAAGGCCCTCCCTGTAAGATCCTTCCTACACGCCAGGAGTCTCACCCCCTCTGCACGTTGCCCTCGAGGTGGCTGTGGTGGGGAAGAGACTGTTGTCCACCTCCTCGTGGATTTTGCCTTTGCAAAGAAGGTCTGGAGAGAGTTGCAGTGGTTTCTGTTGAAGTTCATCCCGAGCAGTTCTGTGACACAGGACTCTGTGCTCTACGGGCTGTTTCCAGGGACAAACACCGAGACAAACATCAACTGCAGCTGGAGGATCATCAACTTAGTGAAAGACGCTCTTTGGTCTGCCCGAAACTTGATGGTCTTCCAGCACATAAAGTTGTCCCCAACTGAGTGTTGTAGACTGACACATTCCACAGTCCAGGACTATGTGCTGAGGGACACACTAAAGCTTGGGGCAGCCGCCGCAAAGGCGCAATGGGGAAAGGTCGCTGTCTAAGACCTTTCTGCCACAGAGCAGCGAGGGACTGGGAACTGTTTAGAACCCCTTGGGCTGTACAGCTCAAGATGAATGTATGCATTGAATACTAATTGTATTATAATTGTACTGAAGCATGATGTATGTTGATAACTCCAATACCATTGCACTGTCTGTAATGACAATATTGAAATGACTGTCATATTCAGTGATTGTATTGAAGGACCTCATGATCCATGTGTAAAAGTTAAATATGATTGCACTTTTTGTGATGGTCATTTAGAAATGTTTTGTAATGTTCTTTCAGATATTTTATGAATAAAGTATATTTTTCCAAAAAAACAATCTCATGTGAAGATGGATAATGTCAGGACTGGAGACAACTGCACTTTGTCCTCTTTAAGGAGGTCACTGGGCTGAGGTAGCAGAGAGTGGCTCTTCACTGACAAACACGAATGCAGTGTGCTTCAGTGCATATTGTGGGGTGGTGGGTTGGCTGGGAGATGGAAGAATATGAAGTTTGGGACTCATAGTTGAGCTGAGGGATAAGTTAGATTGCAACTCAGCTTTAGCTCACTGCAAACACTGACGGGCCAGTGTAGAATATCATTGGGATATTTAACCCACTGCAAATGTTGACAGTCCAGTGTACGAACATATGAACATACGAACCTATGAAATAGGGGCAGAGGTAGGCCATTAGGTCTCTCTAGCGTGCTCTGCCATTCAATAAGATCATGGCTGATCTGTTTGTGTTTTGAATTCCACATTCCCATCTACCCCCTGATATCCTTTGATCCCCTTTCCTAATAAGTCTGTATCTACCTCTGCCTTAAATGTATTCAATGACCCCGCCTCCACCACCTTCTGAGGCAGAGAATTCCAAAGCCGCACAACCCTCTGAGAAAAATAAAACTCCCCTCAACTCTGTCCTTAAATGGCCACCGCTAATTTTAAAACAGCGCCCCCTAGTTCTGGACTCAGCCGTAAGAGGAAATTTCCAAAATTCCCGAGATGTGGTGAAGGTTCCATTAGATTGGAAAATAGCAAATGTAACTCCTTTATTCAAAAAGGGAGGGAGGCAGGAAACTACAGGCCAGTTATCCTAACATCTGTCATAGGGAAATGTTAGAAGCTATTATTAAAGATGTTATAGCAGGGCACTTCGAAAAATTCAAGGCAATCAGGCAGAATCAACATGGTTTTGAAAAAGGGAAATTATGTTTAACCAATTTATTGGGGTTCTCTGAAGGAGTCACATGTGCTGTGGATAAAGGGGAGCCAGTGGATGTACTTAGATTTCCGGAAGGCATTTGATAAAGTGCCACATCAAAGGCTACTGCAGAAAATAAAAGCTCATGGTGCAGAGGGTAACATATTGGCATGGATAGAAGATTGGCCACTTAACAGGAAGCAGAGAGTAGGCATAAATGGGTCTTTTTCTGTTTGGCAAGACGTGATAATGGTGTGTCACAGGGATCAGTGTTGGGGCTTCAACTTTTTACAATTTATATAAATGACTTAATGGAGGGACCGAAGGAATGGTGGGTAAATTTGCTGATGACACAAAGATAGGTAGGAAAGTAAATTGTGAAGAGGACGTAAGAGGCTATAAAGTGACATCGATAGAATACGTGAGTGGGCAAAGATCTGGCAAATGGAGTATAATGTGGGCAAATGTGAAATCACTCATTTTGGCAGGAAGAATAAAATGATTATGATCTAAATGGTTAGAGTTGCAGAGCTCTGAGATTCAGAGGGATCTGGATTTCCACCTGCATGAATCACAAAAGGTTATTATGCAGGTACTGCAGGTAAATAGGAAAGCGAATAGAATGTTATAACTTATTGTGAAGGGAACTGATTACCGAAGTAGGGAGCTTATGCTTCAGTTGTACAGGGCACTGGTGAGACCACATCTGGAATATTGTGTACAGTATGGTCTCCTTATTAAAGAAAGATGTAAGTGCGTTGGAAGCAGTTCAGAGAAGGTTCACTAGACTAATACCAGGAATGGGCAGGTTGTCTTATGAGGAAAGGCTGGACAGGTTAGGCTTGTATACACTGGAGTTTAGAAGAGTAAGAGGCAACTTAATAGAAACCTTTAAGATCTGAGGGGTATGGACAGGGTGGATGTGGAGAGGATGTTTCCTCTTGTAGGAGAATCTAGAACGAGGGGTCACTGTTTAAAAATAAGGGATCATTAGACAGAGATGAGGAAAAAAAAATTTCTCTCAGAGGGTTGTGAGTCTTTGCAACTCTTCCTGAAAGGGCAGTGGAAACAGAGTCTTTGAATAATTTTAAGGCAGAGCTGGATAGATTCTTGATTAACAAGGGGGTGAAAGGTTATCGGGGGTAGGCAGGAATGTCAGGTTGAGGTTACAATCAGATCAGCCATGATCTTATTGGATGGTGGAGCAGGATCGAGGGGCCGAGTGGCCTACTGCCGCTCCTAATTTGTAAGTTTGTATGACAGCATTAAATACCTAAGACCAACGTCTCACACAAATCTAAAATATATTGAATAAAATATGGTCAACTCAATCATGCTGAATCTCAAATTTGTACATTGACATCAGTGACGAAACTCTGTCTCCTATCCTCCAAGATGAAGGACAACAGCCTCTGCCCTTTGCTGCTGAAAATGCCTTTCTGACAGTGCACCCTGATAGGACACATTCCTACCAGGCCCAGTGCAACTTCACAGGACCCCTTCTTATCAGGCCCAGTGGATCCTCACAGGACAAATTCCTACCAGGCCCAGTGTACACTGATAGGACGCGTTCCTACCAGGCCCAGTGCACCCTGACAGGACACGTTCCTACCAGGCCCAGTGCACCCTGACAGGACACCTTCCTACGAGGCACAGGGCACCCTGAAAGGACACCTTCCTACCAGGCCCAGTGTACCCTGAGAGGAAACCTTCCTAAAAGGCCCAGAGCACCCTGACAGGACAACTTCCTACCGAGCACAGTGCACCCTGAAAGGACACGTTCCTACCAGGCCCAGTGCACCCTGACAGGACACGTTCCTGCCACGCCCAGTGCAACTATACAGGACCCGGTCCTACCAGGCCCAGTGCACCCTGACAGGACACGTTCCTGCCACGCCCAGTGCAACTATACAGGACCCGGTCCTACCAGGCCCAGTGCACCCGGACAGGACACCTTCCTACCAGCCCCAGTGCACCCGGACAGGACACATTCCTACAAGGCCCAGTGCACCCTGAAAGGACACCTTCCTACCAGCCCCAGTGCACCCGGACAGGACACATTCCTACAAGACCCAGTGCACCCTGAAAGGAAACCTTCCTACGAGGCCCAAAGCAGCCTCACAGGACACCATCCAACCAGGCCCAGTGCACCCTCACAGGACACCTTCCTAACAGGCCCAGTGCACACTAACAGGACAACTACAGAGGCCCGAACAATCCCCATCCACCACTACTCTCCTCCGTCTGGCTGAACTTGTTCTCACACTGAACAATTTCTCCTTCAACTCCTCTCACTTCCTCCAAATAAAAGGTGTGGCTATGGGGTACCCGCATGGGCCCCAGCTATGCCTGTCTCTTTATGGGGTATGTGGAACATTCCTTGTTCCAGTCCTACTCTGGCCCCCTTCCACAACTCTTTCTCCGGTACATCAATGATTACTTCGGTGCCGCTTCATGCTCTCGTCGGGACTTGGAAAAATTTATTAATTTTGCTTCCAATCTCCACCCCTCCATCATTTTCACGTGGTCCATCTCTGACACTTCCCTTCCCTTCCTTGACCTCTCTGTTTCAATCTCTGGTGATAGACTGTCCACCAATATCCGTTACAAACCCACTGACTCCCACAGCTACCTCGACTACAGCTCCTCACACCCCGCTTCCTGTAAGGACTCCATCCCATTCTCTCAGTTAATTCGCCTCCGTCGCATCTGTTCCAATGATGCTACCTTCAAAAACAGTTCCTCTGACATGTCCTCCTTCTTCCTTAACCGAGGTTTTCCACCCACGGTCATTGACAGGGCCCTCAACCGTGTCCGGCCCATCTCCCGGGCATCCTCCCTCACGCCTTCTCCTCCCTCCCTTGTCCTCACTTATCACCCCACCAGCCTCCACATTCACAGGATCATCCTCCGCCATTTCCGCCAACTCCAGCATGATGCCACCACCAAACACATCTTCCCTTCACCCCCCCCTATCGGCATTCCGTAGGGATCGCTCCCTCCAGGACACCCTGGTCCACTCCTCCATCACCCCCTACTCATCAACCCCCTCCTATGGCACCACCCCATGCTCACGCAAAAGATGCAACACCTGCCCCTTCACTTCCTCTCTCCTCACCGTCCAAGGGCCCAAACACTCCTTTCAAGTGAAGCAGTATTTCACTTGCATTTCCCCCAACTTAGTCTACTGCATTCGTTGCTCCCAATGTGGTCTCCTCTACATTGGAGAGACCAAACGTAAACTGCCGACCGCTTTGCAGAACACCTGCGGTCTGTCCGCAAGAATGACCCAAACCTCCCTGTCGCTTGACATTTTAACACTCCACCCTGCTCTCTTGCCCACATGTCTGTCCTTGGCTTGCTGCATTGTTCCAGTGAAGCCCAACGCAAACTGGAAGAACAACACCTCATCTTCCGACTAGGCACTTTACAGCCTTCCGGACCGAATATTGAATTCAACAACTTTAGGTCGTGAGCTCCCTCCCCCAGCTCCACCCCCTTTCTGTTTCCCCCTTCCTTTTTTTTCCAATAAATTATATAGAGTTTTCTTTTCCCACCTATTTCCATTATTTTTAAATATTTTAAAATCTTTTATGCTCTCCCCACCCCCACTAGAGCTATACCTTGAGTGCCCGACCATCCATTCTTAATTAGCACATTCGTTTAGATAATATCACCAACTTTAACACCTATGTGTTCTTTTGTTCTGTTGTTTGTGACATCTTTTGATGATCTGCTTCTATCATTGCTTGTTTGTCCCTCTGACCAAACCAACCCCCTCCACTTCTCTCTCTCTCTCTCTCTCCGCCCCCCCCACACACACACCTTAAACCAGCTTATATTTCAACTCTTTCTTGGACTCGAACTCAAGTTCTGTCGAAGGGTCATGAGGACTCGAATCGTCAACTCTTTTCTTCTCCGCCGATGCTGCCAGAACTGCTGAGTTTTTCCAGGTAATTCTGTTTTTGTTCAGGACAACTTCCTGCCAGGCCCACTGTACCCTGAGAGGATGCATTCCTACCACACCCAGTGCAACTTCAAAGGACCCCGTCCTATCAGGCCCAGCGCACCCTGATAGGACGCCTTCCAATGAGGCCCAGTGCACCTTAAGGGACACCTTCCTACCAGGCACAGTGAACCCTCACAGGACACATTCCTACGAGGCCCATTGAACCCTCAAGGTACCCCCTCCTCGAAGGCCCAGTGCACCCTGACAGGATGCCTTCCAGGCCCCGTGCACACTGATAGGACACCTTCCTACCATGCCCAGTGCACCCTGACAGAACACATTCATATCAGGTCCAGTGCTCCTTCTCAGGACACCTTCCTACCAGGCTCCTTGCACCCTGACAGGACACCTTCCTAACAGGCACAGTGAACCCTGACAGGACACGTGCCTACCAGGCCCAGTGCACACTGAAAGGACACCTTCCTAGCAAGGCCAGTGAACCCTGACAGGACTTGTTCCTACCTGGTCTAATGTACCCTGACAGTACACCTTCCTATCAGGCCGAGTGCACCCTCACAGGATACCTTCCAACCAGGCCCAGTGCACCCTGACAGGACACCTTCATACCAGACCCAGTGCACGATGAGATGACACTTTCCTAACAGGCTCAATGCACCCATACAGGACACCTTCCTACCAAGCCCAATGCACCCTGACTGGACACCTGGCTAGCAGGCCCAATGCACCCACACAGCACACCTTCCTACCAGGCCAAGTGCAACCTGATAGGACATTTTCCTACCAGACCTAGTGCACCCAGACAGGACACCTTCCTACCAGGCCCAGTGCACCCTTAAAGGGCACCTTCCTACCAATCCCAATGCACCGTCACAGGACATCTTCCTACCAGGCACAGTGAAACCTGACAGGAACTGTTGCTACCAGGCCCAATGAAACCTGAGAGTACACTTTCTTACCAGACCCACTGCACCCTCACTGAAATCCTTCCTATAAGGCCCAGTGCACCCTCACAGGATACCTTCTTAGCAGGCCCAGTGGAACCTGACAGGACAGCTTCCTAACAGTAACAGTGCACCCAGACAGGACTATTTCATACCAGGCCCAGTGCACCATGACAGGACCCGTTCCTACGAGGCCCAATGTACCCTGACAAGACACCATCATCCCAGTCCCAGTGCACCCTCACTGGACACCTTCCTAACGGGCCCAATGCACCCTGAAAGGACACCTTCCTACCAGGCCCAGTGCAATCTGACAGAACGGTTTCCTAACACGCTCATGCACCCTGACAGGACACCTTCCAGCAGGCCCAGTATTCCCTGACAGGACACTTTCATACCTGGCCCCAGTGCACCCTGACAGGACCAGTTCCTACCAGGCCCAATGTACCCTGACCAGACACATTCCTCCCATTCCCAGTGCACCCTCACTGGACACCATACGTCCAGACCCAATGCACCCTGACAGGACAACTTCCCGACAGGCCCCGTGCACCCTGACAGGACACATTCCTCCCAGGCCCAGTGTACCCTGACAGGACACCTTCCTACCAGGCCCCGTGCACCCTGACAGGACACATTCCTACCAGGCCCCGTGCACCCTGACAGGACACATTCCTACCAGGCCAATTGCACCCTTAAATGTCACCTTTCTAACAGGCACAGTAGACCCTGCCAGGACAATTTCCTACCAGGGGTGGTGCATCCTGACAGGATACCTTCCTACCACTCCCAGAGCAACCTAACAGGACACCTTCCTAAGATGCGCAATGCACCCATGCAGGCACATTCCTACCAGGCCCAGTGCAACCTAAAAGGATACATTCCTACCAGGCCCAGTGCAACCTAAAAGGATACATTCCTACCAGGCCCAGTGCACCCTGACAGGACACCTTCCTAACAAGCCCAGTGTAACCTGACAGCACACCTTCCTATCAAGCTCAGGGTACCCTGAAAGGACACATTCCTCCCAGGCCCAGTGCACCATGACAGAACCCGTTCCTACCAGGCCCAAAGTACACTGACTAGACACCTTCCTCCCAGTCCCAGTGCACCCTCACTGGACAGCTTCCTGCCAGGCGCAATGTACCCTGACAGGACACCTTCCTCCCAGACCCAGTGCATCCTCATTGGACACCTTCCTACCAGGCCCAGTGCACCCTGGCAGGATACCTTCCTACCAGGTCCAGTGTACCCTGACAGGACAATTCCTACCAGGCCCAGTGCACCCTCACAGGACACCTTCCTACCAGGCCCAATGCACCCTTACAGGACACCTTCCTACCAGGCCCAATGCACCCTTACAGGGCACCTTCTTACCAGACCCAATGCACCCTCACAGGACACCTAACTACCAGGCACAGTGAACCCTGACAGGAACCATTCCTACCAGGCCCAATGAACCCTGACAGTACACTTTCTTACCAGGCCCAGTGCACCCTCACTGAACACCTTCCTATCAGGCCCAGTGCACCCTCACAGGATACCTTCTTAGCAGGCCCAGTGGAACCTGACAGGACAGCTTCCTAACAGGATCAGTGCACCCTGACAGAACACCTTCCTACCAGGCCCAGTGCACCCTGACAAGACACCTTCATCCCAGTCCCAGTGCACCCTCACTGGATACCTTCCTACCAGGCCCAGTGCACCCTGGCAGGATACCTTCCTACCAGGCCCAGTGCACCCTGGCAGGATACCTTCCTACCAGGCCCAGTGCACCCTGGCAGGACACTTCCTACCAGGCCCAGTGCACCCTGAAAGGAAACCTTCCTACGAGGCCCAAAGCAGCCTCACAGGACACCTTCCTACCAGGCCCAGTGCACCCTCACAGGACACCTTCCAACCAGGCCCAGTGCACCCTCACAGGACACCTTCCTACCAGGCCCAGTGCACACTCACAGGATACCTTCCTAACAGGCTCAGTGCAACCTGAGAGGAAAAGCTCTTAACAGGCCCAGGGCACCCTGACAAGAGACTTTCATACCTGGCCCAGTGCACCCTGACAGGACCAGTTCCTACCAGGCCCAATGTACCCTGACAAGACACAGTCCTCCCATTCCCAGTGCACCCTCACTGGACACCATACGTCCAGGCCCAATGCACCCTGGCCGGACAACTCCCCACCAGGCCCAGTGTACCCTGACAGGACACCTTCCCACCAGGCCCAGTGTACCCTGACAGGACACATTCCTACCAGGCCCAGTGTACCCTGACAGGACACCTTCCTACCAGGCCCAGTGTACCCTGACAGGACACATTCCTACCAGGCCCAGTGCAACTTAACAGGGCACCTTCCTACCAGGCCCATTGCAACCATAAAGGTCACCTTTCTAACAGGCGCAGTAGACCCTACCAGGACAACATCCTACCAGGTGTAGTGCATCCTGACAGGACACCTTCCTACCAGTCCCAGTGCACCCTGACAGGACACCTTCCTAACAGGCCCAATGCATCCATACAGGCACCTTGCTGCCAGGCCCAATGCACCCTGACAGGATACATTCCTACAAGGCCCAGTGCACCCTGACAGGACAGCTTCCTAACAAGCCCAGTGCAACCTGACAGGACACCTTCCTATCAAGCTCAGGGCACCCTGACCGGACACCTTCCTCACAGGCCCAGTGCACCCTAACTGGACAGCTTCCTACCCGGCACAATGCACCCTGTCAGGACACTTTCCTCCCAGTCCTAGTGCATCCTCACTGGACACCTTCTTACCAGGCCCAATGCACCCTGACAGGACAACTTCCTACCAGGCCCAGTGCACCCTCACTGGATGCCATCCTTCCAGGCACCATGGATCCTGAAAGGACAACATCCTTCCAGGCCCAGTGCACGCTCACTGGACACCTGCATACATTCCCCAGTGCACCCTCACTGGACACCATCCTTCCAGGCCCAATGTACCCAGACAGGACAACTTCATAGCAGGCCCAGTGCACCCTGACAGGACAGCTTCCTAACAAGCCCAGTGCAACCTGACAGGACACCTTCCCATCAAGCTCAGGGCACCCTGACAGGACACCTTCCTCCCAGGTCCAGTGCACCCTGACTGGACACCAGGCTAGCAGGACCAATGCACCCACAGCACACCTTCCTACAAGGCCAAGTGCAACCTGATTGGACATTTTCCTACAAGGCCCAGTGCACCCTGACAGGACACCTTCCTACCAGGCCCAGTGCACCCTCACAGGATACCTTCCTAACAGGTTCAGTGAAACCTGAGAGGAAAAGCTCTTACCTGGCCCAGGGCACCCTGACAAGAGACTTTCATACCTGGCCCAGTGCACCCTGACAGGACCAGTTCCTACCAGGCCCAATGTACCCTGACAAGACACATTCCTCCCATTCCCAGTGCACCCTCACTGGACACCATACGTCCAGGCCCAATGCACCCTGGCCGGACAACTCCCCACCAGGCCCAGTGTACCCTGACAGGACACCTTCCTACCAGGCCCAGTGCACCCTGACAGGAGACATTCCTACCAGGCCCAGTGCAACTTAACAGGGCACCTTCCTACCAGTCCCAGTGCACCCTGACAGGACACCTTCCTAACAGGCCCAATGCATCCATACAGGCACCTTGCTGCCAGGCCCAATGCACCCTGACAGGATACATTCCTACAAGGCCCAGTGCACCCTGACAGGACACCTTCCTCCCAGGTCCAGTGCACCCTGACTGGACACCAGGCTAGCAGGCCCAGTGCACCCTGACTGGACACCAGGCTAGCAGGACCAATGCACCCACAGCACACCTTCCTACAAGGCCAAGTGCAACCTGATTGGACATTTTCCTACAAGGCCCAATGCACACTGAAAGGACACCATCCTACCAGGCCCAATGAACCCTAACAGGAATGGTTCCTACCAGGACCAATGAAACCTGAGAGTACACTTTCTTACCAGGCCTGTTGCACCCTCACTGAACTCCTTCCTTTCAGGCCCAGTGCACCCTCACAGGATACCTTCTTAGCAGGCCCAGTGGAACCTGAGAGGACAGCTTCCTAACAGGATCAGTGCACCCTGACAGAACACCTTCCTACAAGGCCCAGTGCACCCTGAAAGGACAATTTCATACCAGGCCCAGTGCACCATGACAGGACCCATTCCTATGAGGCGCAATGTACCCTGACAAGACACCTTCATCCTAGTCCCAGTGCACCCTCACTGGACACCTTCCTACTGGGCCCAATGCACCCTGTAAGGACACCTTTCCATCAGGCCCAATGCCACCTGACAGGACACCTTCCTACCAGTCCCAGTGCACCCTGACAGCACACCTACCTAACAGTCCCAGTGCACACTCACAGGATACCTTCCTACCAGTCCCAGTGCAACCTAAAAGGACATCTTCCTAACAGGCCCAATGCACCCAAACAGACACCTTGCTGCCGGGCCCAATGCATCCTGACATTACACCTTCCCACCAGGCCCAGTGCACCCTGATAGGACACCTTCCTAACAAGCCCAGTGCATCCTGACAGGACATCTTCCTATCAAGCTCAGGGCACCCTGACAGGACACCTTCATACCAGGCCCAGTGCACCCTGACAGGACTCCTTCATACCAGTCCCAGTGCACCCTGACTGGACACCTGGCTAGCAGGCCCAATGCACCCACACAGCACACCTTCCTACCAGGCCAAGTGCAACCTGATAGGACATTTTCCTACCAGGCCCAATGCAACTCTGAAAGGACACCATCCTACCAGGCCTAGTGCACCCTGACAGGACACCATCCTACCAGGCACAGTGAACCCTGACAGGAACCATCCCTACCAGGCCCAATGAACCCTGGCAGTACACTTTCTTACCAGGCCCATAGCACCCTCACTGAACTCCTTCCTATCTGGCCCAGTGCACCATCACAGGATACCTTCTTAGCAGGCCCAGTGGAAAATGACAGGACAGCTTCCTGTCAGGATCAGTGCACCCAGACAGAACACCTTCCTACAAGGCCCAGTGCACCT
This sequence comes from Carcharodon carcharias, assembly GCF_017639515.1. NCBI lineage: Eukaryota > Metazoa > Chordata > Chondrichthyes > Lamniformes > Lamnidae > Carcharodon > Carcharodon carcharias. Next base: position 38,963,976 of record NC_054482.1, on the reverse strand, counting down.
TGACAAGTTCCTACCAGGCCCAGTGTACCCTGAAAGGACAATTTCATACCAGGCCCTGTGCATCATGACAGGACCCGTTCCTATGAGGTCCATGTACCCTGACAAGACACCTACATCCCAGTTCCAGTGCACCCTCACTGGACACCTTCCTACCGGGCTCAATGCACCCGGTAAGGACACCTTCCTAACAGGCCAAAAGACCCCTGACAGGAAACCTTCCTACCAGTCCCAATGCACCCTGACAGCACACCGTCCTACCAGGCCCAGTGCACCCTCACTGAACACCTTCTGACCAGGCCCAGTGCACACTCACAGGACACCGTCCTACCACTCCCAGTACAACCTAATAGGACACCTTCCTAAGAGGCACAATGGACCCATGCAGGCACCTTCCTACCAGGCCCAGTGCACCCTGACAGGACACCGTCCTCCCAGGCCCAGTGCACCATGACAGGACCCGTTCCTACCAGGCCTAAAGTACACTGACTAGACACCTTCCTCCCAGTCCCAGTGCACCCTCACTGGACAGCTTCCTACAAGGCGCAATGTACCCTGACAGGACACCTTCCTCCTAATCTCCGTGCATCCTCATTGGACACCTTCCTACCAGGCCAAGTGCACCATGATAGAATACCTTCCTACCAGGCCCAATGCATCCTGACAGGACACCTTCCTCTCAGGCGCAATGTACCCTGACAGGACACCTTCATCCCAGTCCCAGTGCATCCTCACTGGAAAACTTCCTACCAGGCCCAATGAACCCTGACAGGCCCCGTTCCAACCAGGCTCAGTGCACCCTCAAAGGACACCTTCCTACCAGTCCCAGTGCAACCTAAAATGACACCTTCCTAACAGGCCCAATGCACCCATACAGACACTTTGCTGCCAGGCCCAGTGCACCCTGACAGGACACCTTCATACCAGGCCCAGTGCACCCTGACTGGACACATGGCTAGCAGGCCCAATGCACCCACACAGCATACCTTCCTACCAGGCCAAGTGCATCCAGACAGAACACTTTCCTACCAGGCCCAATGCACCCTCACAGGACACCTTCCTACCAGTCCCAATGCACCCTCACAGGACACCTTCCTACCAGTCCCAATGCACCCTCACAGGACACCTTCCTACCAGGCACAGTGAACCCTAACAGGAACCGTTCCTAACAGGCCCAATGAACCCTGACAGTACACTTTCTTACCAGGCCTGTTGCATCCGCACTGAACTCCTTCCTATCAGGCCCTGTGCACCCTCAAAGGATACGTTCTTAGCAGGCCCAGTGGAACCTGACAGGACAGCTTCCTAACAGGATCAGTGCACCCTGACAGAACACCATCCTACAAGGCCCAGTGCACCCTGACAGAACACCATCCTACAAGGCCCAGTGCACCCTGACAGAACACCATCCTACAAGGCCCAGTGCACCCTGACAGAACACCATCCTACAAGGCCCAGTGCACCATGACAAGACAAGTTCCTACCAGGCCCAGTGCACCCTCACAGGGCACCTTCCTACCAGTCCCAATGCACCCTCACAGGACACCTTCCTACCAGGCACAGTGAACCCTAACAGGAACCGTTCCTAACAGGCCCAATGAACCCTGACAGTACACTTTCTTACCAGGCCTGTTGCATCCGCACTGAACTCCTTCCTATCAGGCCCTGTGCACCCTCAAAGGATACGTTCTTAGCAGGCCCAGTGGAACCTGACAGGACAGCTTCCTAACAGGATCAGTGCACCCTGACAGAACACCATCCTACAAGGCCCAGTGCACCCTGACAGAACACCATCCTACAAGGCCCAGTGCACCCTGACAGAACACCATCCTACAAGGCCCAGTGCACCATGACAAGACAAGTTCCTACCAGGCCCAGTGCACCCTGACAGGACACCTTCCTACCTGGCCCAGAGCACCCTGACTGTACACTTTCCTACCAGGCACATTGCACCCAAAATGAACACATTCCTACCAGGCTTAGTGCAACCTGACAGGACACCTTAATACCAGGCACAGTGCACCCTGACAGGACACGTTTATACTAGGACCATTGAACCCTCAAGGTACACCTTCCTCGAAGGCCCAGTGCACCCTGACAGGACGCCTTCCAGGCCCCGTGCACACTGATAGGACACCTTCCTACATGCCCAGTGCCCCCTGACTGGTCACATTTCTACCAGGCTCAGGGCACCCTGACAAGATAAGTTATTAACAGGCCTAGTGCACCCTGACAGGACAATTACATACCAGGCCCACTGCACCCTGACAAGAAACCTTACTACCAGGCCCAGTGCACCCTGACAGGACACCTTCCTACCAGGCCCAGTGCACCCTGACAGGACCCGTTCCTACCAGGCCCATTGTACCCTGACAAGACACCTTCTTCCCAGTCCCAGTGTACACTCACTGGACAGCTTCCTACCAGGCCTAATGTACCCTGAAAGGGCTACTTCCTACCAGGCCCAGTGCACACTCACTGGACACCTGTTACATTCCCCAGTGCACTGTCACTGGACACTATCCTTCCAGGCCCAATGCAGTCGGACAGGACAACTTCCTAGCAGGCCCAGTGCACCCTGAAAGGACACCTTGCTATAAGGCCCAGTGCACCCTCACAGGACACCTTCCTACCAGGCCCTGTGCAACCTGACAGGACACCTTCCTACCAGGCACAGTGCAACCTGAAAGGACACCTTACTACCTAGGTAATTGCACCCTGAAAGGACACCATCCTACAAGGCCCAGTGCACCCTCAGAGGACATCTTCCTACCAGCTCCGTGCACTCTGACAGGACACCTTCCTACAAGGCCCAGTGAACCCTGACATGACCCGTTCCTACCAGGCCAAGTGCACCCTGATAGGACACCTTCCTACCAGGCCCAGTGAACCCTGACAGGACCCATTCGTACCAGGCCCAATTTACCCTGACAGTACACTTTCCAACCAGACAGCATGCACCCTCACTGAACACATTCCTATCAGGCTCAGTGCACCCTCACAGGATATCTTCGAACCAGGCCCAGTGCAGCCTGACAGGACACCTTCCTACCAGGCCCAATGAACCCTGACAGGACACCTACCTACCAGGCCCAGTGCAACCTGACAGGACACTTCCATATGAGGCCCAGTGCACACTGACAGGACAAGTTCCTACCAGGCTCAGGGCACCCTGACAGGACATGTTCCAAAAGGCCTAGTGCACACTGACAGGACACTTTCCTACCAGGCCAAATGTACCCTGACAAGACGCCTTCCTCTCAGTCCGCGTGTACCCTCACTGGATAGCTTCCTAACAAGCCCAATGTACCCTCACGGGACACCATCTTACAAGGCCCAGTGCACCCTCACTGGACACCATCCTTCCAGGCCCAATACACCCTGACAGGACAACTTCCTACCATGCCCATTGCATGCTAAAAGGACACCTTCCTACCAGGCCAATTGCACCCTGAAAGGACACCATTCAACAAGGCCCAGTGCACCCTCACAGGACACCTTCCTACCAGGCCCAGTGCAACCTGCGATGACACCTTCCTACAAGCCCAGTGCGAACCGACAGGACAAGTTCCTACCAGGCTCATGGCTCCCTGACAGAACAAGTTCCTAACAAGCCTAGTGCACACTGACAGGACACCTACATACCAGGCCAAGGGCATCATGGCAGGACCCATTCCTACCAGGCCCAATGTACCCTGACAGTACACTTTCCAACCAGGGACAGTTCACCCTCACTGAACACCTTCCTATCAGGCCCAGTGCACCCTCACAGGATACCTTCCACGCCCCGTGCACACTGATAGGACACCTTCCCACCATGCCCAGTGCCCCCTGACAGGGCACATTTCTAACAGGCTCAGGGAACCCTGACAAGATAAGTTCCTAACAGGCCTAGTGCACCCTGGCAGGACACATTCCTACCAGGCCCAGTGCACCCTGACAGGACCAGTTCCCACCAGGCCCAATGTACCCTGACAAGACACCTTCTTCCTAATCCCAGTGTACCCTCACTGGACAGCTTCCTACCAGGCCTAATGTACCCTGAAAGGACTACTTCCTACCAAGCACAGTGCACATTCACTGGACACCTGCCTACATTCCCCAGTGCACCCTCACTGGACACCAACCTTCCAGGCCTAATGCAATTGGACAGGACAACTTCCTAGCAGGCCCAGTTCACCCTGAAAGGACAGCTTTCTAGCAGGCCAATTGCACCCTGAAAGGATACCTTCCGACAAGGCCCAGTGCACCCTCACAGGACACATTCCTACCAGGCCCTGTGCAACCGGACAGGATACCTTCCTACCTGGCCAATTGCACCCTGAAAGGACACCATCCTACAAGGCCCAGTGCACCCTCAGAGGACATCTTCCTACCAGCCTCCATGCACCCTGACAGGACGCCTTCCTACCAGGCCCAGTGAACCCTAACATGACCCGTTCATACCAGGCCAACTGCACCCTGATAGGACACCGTCCTTCCAGGCCCAGTGAACCCTGACAGGACCCATTCGTACCAGGCCCAATTTACCCTGACAGTACACTTTCCAAACAGGCACAGTGCACCCTCACTGAACACCTTCCTATCAGGCCCAGTGCACCCTCACAGGATACCTTCAAACCAAGCCCAGTGCAGCCTGACAGGACACCTTCCTACCAGGCCCAATGAACCCTGACAGGACCCGTTCCTACCAGGCACAGTGCACCCTGACAGGACACCTTCCTACCAGGCCCAGTGCAACCTGAAAAGAGACATTTCTACCAGGCTCAGGGCACCCTGACAGGACAAGTTCCTAACAGGCCTCGTGCACCCTGACAGGAACCATTGCTAACAGTCCCAATGTACCCTGACAAGACACCTTCCTCCCAGTCCAAGTGTACCCTCATTGGATAGCTTCCTACCAGGCCCAATGTACCCTCACAGGACAACTTCCTACAAGACCCAGTGCACCCTGACTGGACACCATCCTTACAGGCCCAATGCACCCTGACAAGACACTTTCATACCAGGCCCAGTGCACTCTGAAAGGACACCTTCCTACCAGGCCAATTGCACCCTGAAAGTTCACCATCCTTCAATGCCCAATGCACCCTCACAGGACACCTTTCTACCAGGCCCAGTGCAACCTGTAATGATAGCTTCCTACAAGGCCCAGTTCAAACTGACAGGGCAAGTTCCTACCAGGTTCATGGCACCCTGAAAGGACAAGTTCCTAACACGCCTAGTGCACCCTAAAAGCACACTTTCATACCACGCCCAGTGCACCATGACAGGACACTTTCCTATCAGGCCCAGTGCACACTGACCGGACACCTAACTACCAGGCCAAGGACATCGTGACAGGACCCGTTCCTACCAGGCCCAATTTACCCTGACAGTACACTTTCCAACCAGGGACAGTGCATCCTCACTGAACACCTTCCTATCAGGCCCAGCGCACCCTCACGGAATACCTTCAAACCAGGCACAGTGCAACCTGATAGGACACCTTTCTACCAGGCTCAGGGCACCCTGACAGGACAAGTTCCTAAGAGGCCTCGTGCACCCTGATAGGACACTTTCATACCAGGCCCAGTGCACCCTGAAAGGACACCTTCCTACCAGGCCAATGGCACCCTGAAAGGAAACCATCCTACAAGGCCCAGTGCACCCTCACAGGACACCTTCCTACCAGGCCCGTTGCAACCTGACATGACACCTTCCTACAAGGCCCAGTGTAAACTGACAGGACAAGTTCCTATCAGGCTCATGGCACCTTGACAGGACAAGTTCTTTTCAGGCCTAGTACACCCTGACAGGACACCTTCCTAACAAGCCCAATGTACCCTGACAAGACACCTTCTTCCCAGTCCCAGTGTACCCTCACTGGACAGCTTCCTACCAGGCCTAATGTACCCTGAAAGGACTACTTCCTACCAGGCCCAGTGCACACTCACTGGACACCTGCCTACATTCCCCAGTGCACCCTCATGGGACACCATCCTTCCACGCCCAATGCACTCGGACAGAACAAATTCCTAGCAGGCCCAGTGCACCGTGAAAGGACACCATCATACAAGGCCCAGTGCACCCGGACAGGACACTTTCATACCAGGTCCAGTGCACCCTGACAGGACACCTTCCTACCAGGCCCCGTGCACCATGAAAGGAGACCTTCCTACAATGCACAGTGCACCATCACAGGATACCTGCCTCCTACGCCCAGTGCAACCTGACAGGACACCTTTCTACCAGGCCCAGTGCACACTGATAGGACTCCTTCCTACCAGGCACAGTGCACCCTGACAGGACACATTTCTACTAGGCCCATTGAACCCTCAAGTTACACCTTCCTCGAAGGCCCAGTGCACCCTAACAGGACGCCTTCCAGGCCCCGTGCACACTGATAGGACACCTTCCCACCATGCCCAGTGCCCCCTGACAGGGCACATTTCTAACAGGCTCAGGGAACCCTGACAAGATAAGTTCCTAACAGGCCTAGTGCACCCTGACAGGACACCTTCCTACCAGGCCCAGTGCACCCTGACAGGACCAGTTCCCACTAGGCCCAATGTACCCTGACAAGACACCTTCTTCCTAGTCCCAGTGTACCCTAACTGGACAGCTTCCTACCAGGCCTAATGTACCCTGAAAGGACTACTTCCTACCAGGCTCAGTGCACACTCACTGGACACCTGCCTACATTCCCCAGTGCACCCTCACTGGACAACAACCTTCCAGGCCTAATGCAATCGGACAGGACAACTTCCTACCAGGCCCTGTGCAACCTGACAGGATACCTTCCTACCTGGCCAATTGCACCCTGAAAGGATACCATCCTACAAGGCCCTGTGCACCTTGACAGGATGCCTTCCTACCAGGCCCTGTGCAACCCTGACATGACCCGTTCATACCAGGCCAACTGCACCCTGATAGGACACCGTCCTTCCAGGCCCAGTGAACCCTGACAGGACCCATTCATACCAGGCCCAATTTACCCTGACAGTACACTTTCCAACCAGGCACAGTGCACCCTCACTGAACACCTTCCTATCAGGCCCGGTGCACCCTCACAGGATACCTTCAAACCAGGCCCAGTGCAGCCTGATAGGACACCTTCCTACCAGGCCCAGTGCAGCCTGACAGGACACCTTCCTACCAGGCCCAGTGCAACCTGAAAGGAGACGTTTCTACCAGGCTCAGGGCACCCTGACAGGACAAGTTCCTAACAGGCCTCGTGCACCCTGACAGGAACCATTGCTAACAGTCCCAATGTACCCTGACAAGACACCTTCCTCCCAGTCCAAGTGTACCCTCATTGGATAGCTTCCTACCAGGCCCAATGTACCCTCACAGGACAACTTCCTACAAGGCCCAGTGCACCCTGACTGGACACCATCCTTACAGGCCCAATGCACCCTGACAAGACACTTTCATACCAGGCCCAGTGCACTCTGAAAGGACACCTTCCTACCAGGCCAATTGCACCCTGAAAGTTCACCATCCTTCAATGCCCAATGCACCCTCACAGGACACCTTTCTACCAGGCCCAGTGCAACCTGTAATGATAGCTTCCTACAAGGCCCAGTTCAAACTGACAGGACAAGTTCCTAACACGCCTAGTGCACCCTAAAAGCACACTTTCATACCACGCCCAGTGCACCATGACAGGACACTTTCCTATCAGGCCCAGTGCACACTGACAGGACACCTACCTACCAGGCCAAGGACATCGTGACAGGACCCGTTCCTACCAGGCCCAATTTACCCTGACAGTACACTTTCCAACCAGGGCCAGTTCACCCTCACTGAACACCTTCCTATCAGGCCCAGCGCACCCTCACGGAATACCTTCAAACCAGGCCCAGTGCAGCCTGACAGGACACCTTCCTTCCAGGGCCAGTGAACCCTGACAGGACACCTTCCTACCAGTCCCAGTGAACCCTGACGTGACCCATTCCTACCAGGTCCAGTGGACCCTGACAGGACCGCTTCCTACCAGGCCCAATTTACCCTGACTTTACACTTTCCAACCAGGCACAGTGCACCCTCACTGAACACCGGCCTATCAGGCTCAATGCACCCTCACAGGATACCTTCAAACCAGGCCCTGTGCAACCTGATAGGACACCTTTCATACCAGGCCCAGTGCACCCTGAAAGGACACCTTCCTACCAGGCCAATGGCACCCTGAAAGGAAACCATCCTACAAGGCCCAGTGCACCCTCACAGGACACCTTCCTACCAGACCCGTTGCAACCTGACATGACACCTTCCTACAAGGCCCAGTGTAAACTGACAGGACAAGTTCCTATCAGGCTCATGGCACCTTGACAGGACAAGTTCTTATCAGGCCTAGTGCACCCTGACAGGACACCTTCCTAACAAGCCCAATGTACCCTGACAAGACACCTTCTTCCCAGTCCCAGTGTACCCTCACTGGACAGCTTCCTACCAGGCCTAATGTACCCTGAAAGGACTACTTCCTACCAGGCCCAGTGCACACTCACTGGACTCCTGCCTACATTCCCCAGTGCACCCTCATGGGACACCATCCTTCCACGCCCAATGCACTCGGACAGAACAAATTCCTAGCAGGCCCAGTGCACCGTGAAAGGACACCTTTCTCCCAGGCCAATTACACCCTGAAAGGATACCATCCTACAAGGCCCAGTGCACCCTCACAGGATACCTTCCTACCAGGCCCTGTGCAATCTGACAGAATACCTTCCTACCAGGCCCAGTGAACCCTGACAGGACCCGTTCGTACCAGGCCCAATTTACCCTGACAGTACACTTTCCAACCAGGCACAGTGCACCCTCACTGAACACCTTTCTTATCAGGCCCAGTGCACCCTCACAGGATACCTTCAAACCAGGCCCAGTGCAGCCTGACAGGACACCTTCCTACCAGGCCCAGTGCAACCTAAAAGGAGATGTTTCTACTAGGCTCAGGGCAACCTGACAGGACAAGTTTCTAACAGCCCTAGTGCACCCTGACAGGAACCGATCCTATCAGTCCCAATGTACCCTGACAAGACACCTTGCTCCCAGTCCGAGTGTACCCTCATTGGATAGCTTCCTACCAGGCCCAATGTACCCTCACAGGACAACTTCCTACAAGACCCAGTGCACCCTGACTGGACACCATCCTTCCAGGGCCAATGCACCCTGACAGGACACTTTCATACCAGGCCCAGTGCACTCTGAAAGGACACCTTCCTACCAGGCCAATTGCACCCTGAAAGGACACCATCCTACAATGCCCAATACACCCTCAGATGACACTTCGTACCAGGCCCAGTGCAACCTCTAATGATAGCTTCCTACAAGGCCCAGTGCAAACTGACAGGACAAGTTGCTACCAGGCTCATGGCATCCTGACAGGTCAAGTTCATAACAGGCCTAGTGCACCCTGACAGGACACTTTCATACCAGGTCCAGTGCACCATGACAGGACACTTTCCTACCAGGCCCAGTGCACACTGACAGGACACCTACCTACCAGGCCAAGGACATCGTGACAGGACCCGTTCCTACCAGGCCCAATTTACCCTGACAGTACACTTTCCAACCAGGGACAGTGCATCCTCACTGAACACCTTCCTATCAGGCCCAGCGCACCCTCACGGAATACCTTCAAACCAGGCACAGTGCAACCTGATAGGACACCTTTCTACCAGGCTCAGGGCACCCTGACAGGACAAGTTCCTAACAGGCCTCGTGCACCCTGATAGGACACTTTCATACCAGGCCCAGTGCACCCTGAAAGGACACCTTCCTACCAGGCCAATGGCACCCTGAAAGGAAACCATCCTACAAGGCCCAGTGCACCCTCACAGGACACCTTCCTATCAGGCCCAGCGCACCCTCACAGGATATCTTCAAAACAGGCACAGTGCAGCCTGATAGGACACCTTTCTACCAGGCTCAGGGCACCCTGACAGGACAAGTTCCTAACAGGCCTAGTGAAACCTGACAGGACACTTTCATACCAGGCCCAGTGCACCCTGAAAGGAATCCATTCTACAAGACCCAGTGCACCCTCACAGGACATCTTTCTACCAGGCCCGTTGCAACCTGACATGACATCTTCCTACAAGGCCCAGTGTAAACTGACAGGACAAGTTCCTACCAGGCTCATGGCACCTTGACAGGACAAGTTCTTATCAGGCCTAGTGCACCCTGACAGGACACCTTCCTAACAAGCCCAATGTACCCTGACAAGACACCTTCTTCCCAGTCCCAGTGTACCCTCACTGGACAGCTTCCTACCAGGCCTAATGTACCCTGAAAGGACTACTTTCTACCAGGCCCAGTGAACACTCACTGGACTCCTGCCTACATTCCCCATTGCACCGTCACTGGAAACCATCCTTCCAGGCCCAGTGCCCTCGAACAGGACAACTTCCTACCAGGCCCAGTGCACCCTGAAAGACCACCTTCCTACCCGGCCAATTGCACCCTGAAAGGAGCCCTTCCTATAAGGCACAGTGCACCCCCACAGGATACCTGCCTACCAGGCCCTGTGCAACCTGATAGGACACCTTTCCACCAGGCTCAGGGCACCCTGACAAGACAGGTTCCTAAACAGGCCTAGTGCACCCTGACAGGACACTTTCAAACCAGGCCAAGTGCACCCTGACAGGACACCTTCCTACCAGGCCAAGGGCACCATGACAGAACCCATTCCTACCAGGCCCAATGTACCCTAGCAAGACACCTTCCTCCCAGTCCCAGTGTACCCTCACTGGATACCTTCCTACCAGGCCCAATGTACCTTCACAGGACAACCTCCTACCAGGCCCAGTGCAACCTGACATGACACCTTTATACCAGTCCAATTGCACCCTGAAAGGAAACGTTCCTACAAGGCACAGTGCACCCTCACAGGATACCGCCTATAAGGCCCTGTGCAACCTGACAGGACACCTTTCTACCAGGCCAAGTGCACGCTGATAGGACACCTTCCTACCAGGCGCAGTGAACCTTGACAGGAACCGTTCCTACCAGGCCCAATGAACCCTGACAGTACACTTTCTTACTAGGTCCAGTGCACCCTCACTGAACACCTTCCTACCAGGCTTAGTTCAACCTGACAGTACATCTTACTACCAGGCCCAGTGCACCCTCACCGGTCACCTTACTATCAGGCACAGTGCACCCTGACAGGACACATTCCTACTAGGCCCATTGAACCCTCAAGGTACACCTTCCTCAAAGGCCCAGTGCACCCTGACAGGACGCGTTCCAGGCCCCGTGCACACTGATAGGACACCTTCTTACCATGCCCAGTGCACCCTGACCGTGCATGTTCCTACCAGGCCCAGTGCACCATAACAGGGCACATTCCTACCAGGCCCAGTGCAACCTGACAGAACAGTTTCCTAACAGGCTCAGTGCACCCTGACAGGAAAAGTTCCTACCAGGCCCAGTGCACCCTGACAGGACACTTCCATACCTGGCCCAGTGCACCCTGACAGGACCAGTTCCTACCAGGCCCAATATACCCTGACAAGACACCCAGTGCACCCTCACTGGACACCATCCTTACAGGCCCAATGCACCTTGAATGGACACCATCCTACCAGGCCCAGTGCACCCTCACAGGACACCTTCCTACCAGGCCCAGTGCAACCTGACAGGGCACCTTCCTACCAATCCAATTGCACCCTGAAAGGATAACTTCCTACAAGGCACATTGCACCCTCACAGGATACCTGCCTACTAGGCCCTGTGGAAACTGAGAGGACACCTTTCTACCAGGCTCAGTGAACCCTGAAAGGACACTTTCCTACCATTCCAGTGCACCCTCACAGGACACCTTTCTACCAGGCCAGTGCACGCTGATAGGACACCTTCCTACCAGGGCCTGTAAACCCTGACATGACCCGATCCTACATGGCCCAGAGCACCCTGACAGTACATTTTCCTACCAGGCACAGTGCACCCTCACTGAACATCTTCCTACCAGGCTTAGTGCTACATGACAGTAAATCTTCCTACCAGGCCCAGTGCACCCTCACCGGTCACCTTACTACCAGGCGCAGTGCACCCTGACAGGACACCTTCCTCCCAGGCCCAATTCACCCTGACAGGGCACCTTACTACCAGGCACAGTGCACCCTGACAGGACACATTCCTACTAGGCACATTGAACCCTCAAGGTACACCTTCCTTGAAGGCCCAGTGCACCCTGACAGGACGCCTTCCAGGCCCCGTGCACACTAATAGGACACCTTCCTACCATGCCCAGTGCACCCTGACTGTGTATATTCCTACCAGGCCCAGTGCAACATAACAGGGCACATTCCTACCAGGTCCAGTGCAACCTGACAGAACAGTTTCCTAATAGGCTCAGTGCACCCTGACAGGAAAAGTTCCTACCAGGCCCAGGGCACCCTGACAGGACACTTCCATACCTGGCCCAGTGCACCCAGACAGGACCAGTTCCTACCAGGCCCAGTGCACCCTGGCAGGACACATTCCTACTAGGCCCATTGAACCCTCAAGGTACACCTTCCTTGAAGGCCCAGTGCACCGTGACAGGACGCCTTCCAGGCCCCGTGCACACTAATAGGACACCTTCCTACCATGCCCAGTGCACCCTGACTGTGTATATTCCTACCAGGCCCAGTGCAACATAACAGGGCACATTCCTACCAGGTCCAGTGCAACCTGACAGAACAGTTTCCTAATAGGCTCAGTGCACCCTGACAGGAAAAGTTCCTACCAGGCCCAGGGCACCCTGACAGGACACTTCCATACCTGGCCCAGTGCACCCAGACAGGACCAGTTCCTACCAGGCCCAGTGCACCCTGGCAGGACACATTCCTACTAGGCCCATTGAACCCTCAAGGTACACCTTCCTTGAAGACCCAGTGTACCATGACAGGACACCTACCAGGCCCCGTGCACACTGATAGGACACCTTCCTACCATGCCCAGTGCACCCTGACAGGGCACCTACATATCAGGTCGAGTGCTCCCTCTCAGGACACCTTCCTACCAGGCTCTGTGCACCCTGGCAGGGCACCTACATATCAGGCCCAGTGCTCCCTCTCAGGACACCTTCCTACTAGGCTCTGTGCACCCTGACAGGACACCTTCCTAACAGGCACAGTGAACACTGACAGGACACGATCCTACCAGGCCCAGTGCACACTGAAAGGACACCTTCCTAGCAAGGCCAGTGAATGCTGACAGGACCTGTTCCTACCAGGCCCAATGTACCCTGACAGTACACTTTCCTACCAGGCACAGTGCACACTCACTGAACACCTTCCTATCAGGCCAGGTGCACCCTCACAGGATACTTTCATATCAGGCCAAGTGCACCCTCACAGGACACATTCCAACCAGGCCCAGTGCACCCTGACAAGACACCTTTCTACCAGTCCCAGTGCAACCTAAGAGGACACGTTCCTAACAGTCCCAGTGGACTCTGACAGGACACATTCCTAACAGGACCAATGCACCCATACAGGACACGTTCCTACCAGGCCCAGTTCACCATGACAGGACACATTCCTACCAACCCCAGTGCACCCTGACAGGACACCTTCCAGCAGGCCCAGTATTCCCTGACAGGACACTTTCATACCTGGTCCAGTGCACCCTGACAGGACCAGTTCCTACCAGGCCCAATGTACCCTGAGAGTACACTTTCTTACCAGGCCCAGTGCACCCTCACTGAACACCTTCGTATCAGGCCCAGTGCACCCTCACAGGATACTTTCTTACCAGGCCCAGTGGAACCTGACAGGACAGCTTCCTAAAAGGCTCAGTGCACCCTGACAGAACACCATCCTACAAGGCCAGGTGCTCCCTGACAAGACAAGTTCCTACCAGGCCCAGTGCACCATGACAGGACCCGTTCCTACCAGGCCCAATGTACCCTCACAAGACACCTTCATCCCAGTCCCAGTGCACCCTCACTGGACACCTTCCTACCAGGCCCAATGCACCCTGAAAGGACACCTTCCTACCAGGCACAGTGTACCCTCACAAGACACATTCCTACTAGGCCCATTGAACCCTCAAGGTACACCTTCCTAGAAGACCCAGTGTACCATGACAGGACACCTACCAGGCCCCGTGCACACTGATAGGACAATTTCCTACCATGCCCAGTGCACCCTGACAGGGCACCTACATATCAGGCCCAGTGCTCCCTCTCAGGACACCTTCCTACCAGGCTCTGTGCACCCTGACAGGACACCTTCCTAACAGGCACCGTGAACACTGACAGGACACCTTCCTACCAGGCCCAGTGCACCCTGAAAGGACACCTTCCTAGCAAGGCCAGTGAACGCTGACAGGACCTGTTCATACCAGGCCTAATGTACCCTGACAGTACACTTTCCTACCAGGCACAGTGCACACTCACTGAACACCTTCCTATCAGGCCAAGTGCACCCTCCCAGGATACCTTCCAACCAGGCCCAGTGCACCCTGACAGGACATATTCCTACCTGGCCCAGTGCAACCTGACAGGACACCTTTCTACCAGTCCCAGTGCAACATAAGAGGACACCTTCCTAACAGGCCCAATGCACCCATACAGGACACGTTCCTACCAGGCCCAGTTCACCATGACAGGACACATTCCTACCAGGCCCAGTGCACCCTGACAGGACATTTTCCTACCAACCCCAATGCACGCTGACAGGACACCTTCCAGCAGGCCCAGTATTCCCTGACAGGACACTTTCATACCTGGTCCAGTGCACCCTGACAGGACCAGTTCCTACCAGGCCCAATGTACCCTGAGAGTACACTTTCTTACCAGGCCCAGTGCACCCTCACTGAACACCTTCCTATCAGGCCCAGTGCTCCCTCACAGGATACCTTCCTACCAGGCCCAGTGCACCCTCACATGACACCTTCTTAGCAGGCCCAGTGGAACCTGACAAGACAAGTTCCTACCAGGGCCAGTGCACCCTGACAGGAAAATTTCATACCAGGCCCTTGACAGGACCCGTTACTTCCTGGCCCAATGTAGCACGACAAGACCCCTTCATCCCAGTCCCAATGCACCCTCACTGGACACCTTCCTACCAGGAACAGTGCACCCTGACAGGACACCTTCATCCCAGTCCCAGTGCACCCTGACAGCACATCTTCCTACCATGCCCAGTGCACCCTGACAGGACACCTTCATCCCATTCCCAGTGCACCCTGACAGCACACCTTCATCCCAGTCCCAGTGAACCCTGACAGCACACTTTCCCACCATGCCCAATGAACCCTGACAGGACCTGTTCCTACCAGGCCTAATGCACTCTGAAAGGACACCTTCCTACCAGTCCCAATGCACCCTCACAGGACACCTTCCTATCAGGAACCGTTCCTACCAGGCCCAATGAACCCTGACTGTACACTTTCTTACCAGGCCCAGTGCACCCTCACTGAACACCTTCCTATCAGGCCCAGTGCACGCTCACAGGATACCTTCTTAGCAGGCCCAGTGGAACCAGACAGGACAGCTTCCTAACAGGCTCAGTGCACCCTGACAGAACACCTTCCTACAAGGCCAGGTGCTCCTTGACAAGACAAGTTCCTACCAGGCCCAGTGCACCATGACAGGACCCCTTCATCCCAATCCCAGTTCACCTTCACTGGACACCTTCCTACCAGGCCCAGTGCACCCTGACAGGACACCTTACTACCAGGCACAGTGCACCCTGACAGGACACAGTCCTACTAGGCCCATTGAACCCTCAAGGTATACCTTCCTTGAAGACCCAGTGTACCATGACAGGACACCTACCAGGCCCCGTGCACACTGATAGGACACCTTCCTACCATGCCCAGTGCACCCTGACAGGGAACCTACATATCAGGCCCAGTGCTCCCTCTCAGGACACCTTCCTACCAGGCTCTGTGCACCCTGACAGGACACCTTCCTAACAGGCAATGTGAACACTGACAGGACACCTTCCTACCAGGCCCAGTGCACCCTGAAAGGACACCTTCCTAGCAAGGCCAGTGAACGCTGACAGGACCTGTTCATACCAGGCCTAATGTACCCTGACAGTACACTTTCCTACCAGGCCAAGTGCACACTCACTGAACACCTTCCAACCAGGCCCAGTGCACCCTGACAGGACATATTCCTACCTGGCCCAGTGCAACATGACTGGACACCTTTCTACCAGTCCCAGTGCAACCTAAGAGGAAACGTTCCTAACAGGCCCAATGCACCCATACAGGACACGTTCCTACCAGGCCCAGTTCACCATGACAGGACACATTCCTACCAGGCCCAGAGCACCCTGACGGGACATTTTCCTACCAATCCCAATGCTCCCTGACAGGACACCTTCCAGCAGGCCCAGTATTCCCTGACAGGACACTTTCATACCTGGCCCCAGTGCACCCTGACAGGACCAGTTCCTACCAGGCCCAATGTACCCTGAGAGTACACTTTCTTACCAGGCCCAGTGCACCCTCACTGAACACCTTCCTATCAGGCCCAGTGCACCCTCACTGAACACCTTCCTACCAGGCCCAGTGCACCCTCACAGGATACCTTCTTAGCAGGCCCAGTGGAACCTGACAAGACAAGTTCCTACCAGGGCCAGTGCACCCTGACAGGACAATTTCATACCAGGCCCATGACAGGACCCGTTCCTACCTGGCCCAAAGTACCATGACAAGACCCCTTCATCCCAGTCCCAATGCACCCTGACAGGACACCTTCATCCCAGTCCCAGTGCACCCTGACAGGACGCGTTCCAGGCCCCGTGCACACTGATAGGACACCTTTCCACCATGCCCTGACAGGACCTGTTCCTACCAGGCCTAGTGCACTCTGAAAGGACACCTTCCTACCAGTCCCAATGCACCCTCACAGGACACCTTCCTATCAGGAACCGTTCCTACCAGGCCCAATGTACCCTGAGAGTACACTTTCTTACCAGGCCCAGTGCACCCTCACTGAACACCTTCCTATCAGGCACAGTGCACCCTCACAGGATACCTTCCTATCAGGCCCAGTGCACCCTCACAGGATACCTTCTTAGCAGTCCCAGTGGAACCTGACAGGACAGCTTCCTAACAGGATCAGTGCACCCTGACAGAACACCATCCTACAAGGCCCAGTGCTCCTTGACAAGACAAGTTCCTACAAGGCCCAGTGCACCCTGACAGCACAATTTCATACCAGGCCCAGTGCACCATGACAGGACCCGTTCCTACCAGGCCCAATGTACCCTGACAAGACACCATCATCCCAGTCCCAGTACACTCTCACTGGATACCTTCTTACCAGGCCCAATGCGCCCTTACAGGATACCTTCCTACTAGGTGCATTGCCCCCTGACAGGACAACTTCCTAGCAGTCCCAGTGCACCCTGACAGGACCCTTCCTATCAAGCCCAGTGCACCCTCATGGAACACCTTCCTTATCAGGCCCAGTGCACCCTTACAGGATACCTTCCTACCAGGCCCATTGCAAACTGACAGAACAGTTTCATACCTGGCTCAGTGCACCCTGACAGGAACAGTTCCTACCAGGCCCAATCTACCCTGACAAGACACATTCCTCCCAGTCACAGTGCACCCTCCTTGGACAACATCCTACCAGGCCCAGTGCACCTCACTGGACACCATCCTTCCAGGCCCAATGCACCCTGACAGGACACATTCCTACCAGGCCCAGTGCAACCTGACAGGACACCTTCCTACCAGGCCCAGTGCACCCTGACAGGACACATTCCTACCAGGCCCAGTGCAACCTGACAGGACACCTTCCTACCAGGCCAATTGCACCCTTAAAGGACACCTTCCTAACAGGCACAGTAGACCCTGCCAGGACAACTTCCTACCAGCCCCAGTGCACCCTCAAATGACACCTTCCTACCACTGCCAGTGCAACCTAGCAGGACACCTTCCTAAGAGGCACAATGCACCCATGCAGGCACCTTCCTACCAGGCCCAGTGCACCCTCAAAAGACACCTTCCTACCAGTCCCAGTGCAACCTAACAGCACATCCTCCTGCCAGGCCCAATGTACCCTGACAGGACACCTTCCCACCAGGCCTAGTGCACCCTAATAGGACACATTCCTACCAGGTCCAGGGCAACCTGACAAGTCACCTTCCTACCAGGCCAATTGTACCCTTAAATGACACCTTCCTACCAGTCCCAGTGCAACCTAACAGCACACCTTCCTAACAGGCCGAATGCACCCATACAGGCACCTTCCTGCCAGGCCCAATGCACCCTGACAGGACACATTCCTACCAGCCCCAGTGCAACATAACAGGACACCTTCCTAAGATGCACAATGCACCCATGCAGGCACCTTCCTACCAGGTCCAGTGCACCCTCAAAGGACACCTTCCTCCCAGGCCCAGTGCAACCTGACAGGACACCTTCCTCCCAGGCCCAGTGCACCCTGACACGACCTGTTCCTATCAGGCCCAATGTACCCTAACCAGACACCTTCCTCCCAGTCCCAGTGCATCCTCACTGGAACCTTCCTACCTGGCCCATTGCACCATGATAAGATACCTTCCTACCAGGTCAAATGTACCCTGTCAGCACAACCTCCTACCAGGCCCAGTGCACCATTATAGGATACCTTCTTACCAGGCCCAGTGTACCCTGACAGGACAACTTCCTACCAGCCCAATGAACCGACAGGACAACTTCCTACCAGGCCCAGTGCATACTCACTGGACACCTTCCTACCAGGCCCAGTGCACCCTGACAGGACAACTTCCTACCAGGCCCAGTGCATACTCACTGGACACCTTCCTACCAGTCCCAGTGCACCCTCACATGATACCTTCCTAGCAGGCCCAGTGTAAACTGACAGGACAGCTTCCTACAAGGCCCCATGCAACGTGACAGGACACCTTCCTAACTGGCTCAGGGCACCCTCACAGGACACCTTCCTACCACTCCCAGTGCAACCTAACAGGACACCATCCTTAGAGGCCCAATTCACTCATGCAGGCACCTTCCTACCAGGCCCAGTGCACCCTCAAAGGACACCTTCCAACCAGTCGCACTGCAACCTAACAGGACACCTTCTTAACAGGCCCAATGCATCTATACAGGCACCTTCCTGCCAGGCCCAATGCATCCTGACAGGACACATTCCTACCAGGCCCAGTGCACCCTGACAGGTCAGCTTCCTCCCAGGCCCAGTGCACCCTGACAGGCACCTTCCTAACATGCTCAGGGAATCCTGACAGGACACCTTCCTCCCGGTCCCAGTGCACCCTCACTGGACAGCTTCCTACCAGGCGCAATGCCCCCTGTCAGGACACCTTCCTCCCAGTGCCAGTGCACCCTCACTGGACACCTTCCTACCAGGCCCAGTGCTCCATGAAAGGATTCTTTCCTACCAGGCCCAATGTACACTGACAGGACAACTTCCTATCCGGCCCAGTGCACCCTCACTGAGCACCATCCTTCCAGGCCCAATGCACCCTGAGGGGAAAACTTCCTACCAGGACCAGTGCACGTTCACTGGACACCTGCCTACATTCCCCAGTGCACGCTCACTGGACACCATCCTTCCAGGCCCAATGCAACATGACAGGACACCTTCCTATCAGGCCCAGTGCACCCTCACATGATACCTTCCTAGCAGGCAGAGTGCAACCTGGCAGGACACCTTCCTAACAGGCTCAGGGCACCCTGACAGGACAAGTTCCTACCAGGCCCAGGGCACCCTGACAGGACTCTTTCATACCAGGCACAGTGCACCCTGGAAGGACATCTTCCTACAAGGCCTAGTGGAACCTGACAGGACACCTTCCTAAGAGAGTAGAGTCAGTCCTGGGGATCACAGTCAGGAGTGAGAGAGAGTAGAGACTGTGCTGGGACCCTCAGCCATTAGTGAGATAGAGTAGAGCCAGTCCTTGGACTCACAGTCACTAGTCAGAGAGATTAGATTCAGTCCTGGGACTCACAGTCAGGAGTGAGAGAGTATAGTAACTCCTTGGAATCTCAGTCAGGAGTAAGAGTGTAGATTCACTCCTGCGACTCACAGTCAGGAATGAGAGAGTAGAGCCTGTCCTGGGACTCACAGTCAGTAGATAGTGTGTAGAGACAGCTCTGGGACACACAGTCAGTAGTGAGAGAGCAGAGAGGTCCTGTGTCTCACAATCAGGAGTGAGAGAGTGCACAGACAGTCCTGGGACACACAATCAGGAGTGAGAGAGAGAAGAGTCCTCAGACTCACAGTCAGTAGTGAGGGAGATTACATTCAATCCTGGGACTCACAGTCAGGAGTCAGATAGAGTAGAGCCTGTCCTGGGTAACTGATTCGGGCTTGAGGGTGTAGAGACAGCCCTGGGAGTCACAGTCACAAGTGAGAGAGTGTAGAGTCAGTCCTGAGACTCTCAGTCAGGAGTGAGAGAGAGCAGAGACAATCATGGGACTCACAGTCAGGAGTGAGAGAGAGCAGAGTGAGACCTGGGACTCACAGTCAGCATTGAGAGAGAGTCAGTCCTCGGAATCACAGTCAGGAGTGAGAGTGGGTAGATTCAGCCCAGGGGTTTACAGTCAGGAGTGCGAGACCGTAGAGTCAGTCCTACGGATTACAGAAAGGAGTGAGAGAGAGTAGATTCAGTCCTGGGGATCACAGTCAGGAGTAAGGGAGAGTAGAGACTGTGCTGGGACTCTCAGCCAGCAGTGAGATAGAGTGGAGCCAGTCCTCGGACTCAGTCAGGAGTGAGAGAGTAGAATCAGTCCTGGGTCTCTGATTCAGGAGTGAGAGTGTAGATCCACTCCTGAGTCTCACATTCAGGAGTGAGAGTGTAGAGACAGTCCTGGGACTGTCAGTCAGGAGTGAGAGAGAGGAGTCAGCCCTGAAACACACAATCAGGAGTGAGAGAGAGTAGAGTCAGTACTGGGGATTCCAGTCTGGAGTGAGAGGGATTAGAGCCAGTCCTGGGTCTCTAATTCGGACGTGAGAATGTAGAGATCGTCCTGGGACTCTCAGTCAGTAGTGAGAGAGAGTAGAGACAGTTCTGGGACACATAGTCAGGATTGAGAGACAGTTGAGTCAGTCCAGGGACTATTAGTCAGGAGTCAGAGAGAGTAGAGTTTGTCTTGGGACTCACAATCAGGAGTGAGAGAGTACAGTCAGTCCTGTGGATCACAGTCAGGAGTGAGAGAGAGTAGAGCCTGTGCTGGGACTCTCAACGATTAGGGAGATAGAGTAGAGCCAGTCCTCGGACTCTCAATCAGTAGTGAGAGAGATTAGATTCAATCCTGGGACTCTCAGTCAGGAGTGAGAGAGTAGAGTCAGACCTGGGACTCACAGTCAGGAGTGAGAGAGAGTAGAGCCTGTCCGGGGACTGACAGTCAGTAGATAGTGTGTAGAGACAGTCCTGGGACACACAATCAGTACTGAGAGAGCAGAGAAGTCCTGTGTCTCACAATCAGGAGTGAGAGAGTGTACAGACAGTCCTGGGACACACAATCAGGAGTGAGAGAGTGTAGAGTCAGCCTTGGGACACACAATCAGCAGTGAAAGAGAGTAGAGTCAATCCTGGGACTCACAGTCAGGAGTGAGAGAGAGAAGAGTCAGTCCTGGGATTCACAGTCAGAAGTGAGAGAGAGAGAAGAATCAGTCCTGGGACTCACAGTCAGGAGTGAGAGAGAGTAGATTCAGTCCTGGGATTTACCGTCATTAGTGAGGAGAGTGTAGAGTCAGTCCTGGGACTCTTAGTCAGGAGTGAGTGAGTAGATTGGCTCCTGGGACTCACAGTCAGGAGTGAGGGAGTGTACAGTCAGCCTTGGGACACACAATCAGCAGTGAAAGAGAGTAGAGTCAATCCTGGGACTCACAGTCAGGAGTGAGTTTGTAGAGACAGTCCTAAGTCTCACAGTCAGGAATGAGAGAGAGTAGGCAGAGTCCTTGGGCAGGCATTCAGGAGTGAGAGAGCATAGAGTCAGTCCTGGGTCTCACAGTCAGGAGTGAGTGTGTAGAGACAGTCCTAGGGACCACAGTCAGGAGTGAGAGAGTAGAGACAATCCTGGGACTAACAGTCATCAGCGAGAGAGACTAGAGTCAGTCCAGTGACTCACAGTGAGTAGTGAGACAGAGAAGATTCAGTCCTGGGACTCACTGTCTGGAGTGAGATAGAGAAGAGTCAGTCCTGGAACTCAGAGTCAGGAGTGAGAGAGAGCAGATTCAGTCCTGGGGTTTACCGTCATGAGTGAGAGAGTGTAGAGTCAGGACTGGTGTTTACAGTCAGGAGTGAGAGAGAGTAGATTCAGTCCTGGTGTTTACAGTCACTAGTGAGAGAGTGTAGAGTCAGTCCTGGGACTCACAGTCAGGAGTGAGAGAGAGTAGATTCAGTCCTGGGGTTAACCGTCACTAGGGAGAGATTGTAGTGTCAGTCCTGGCAATCCCAGTCAGAAGTGAGAAAGGGTAGAGTCTGCTGGGACACTCAGCCATTAGTGAGAGAGAATAGAGCCAGTCCTGGGACTCAAAATCACGAGAGAGAGTAGAGTCAGCCCTGGGTCACTTAGCAGTGAGAGAAAGTAGAGTCTTTGCTGGGACTGTCAGCCATTAGTGAGAGAGAACAGAGCCAGTCCTGTGTCTCAAAATCAGGAGAGAGAGAGTAAAGTCAG
This sequence comes from Carcharodon carcharias, assembly GCF_017639515.1. NCBI lineage: Eukaryota > Metazoa > Chordata > Chondrichthyes > Lamniformes > Lamnidae > Carcharodon > Carcharodon carcharias. The sequence continues at coordinate 38,941,395 of NC_054482.1, read as the reverse complement.
CCCTGGGAGACAATCAGGAGTGAGAGAGAGTAGGGTGTGACCTGGCACTCACAGTAGGGAGTGAGAGAGAGTAGAGTCAGTCCTCGGAATCACAGTCAGCCCTGGGTATTTCAGTTAGGAGTTTGAGAGAGTAGAGTCAGTCCTGGGGTTCACAGTCATTAGTGAGAGAAAGTAGAGACAGTCCTAGGAGTCACAGTCAGGACTGAGAGAGAGAAGAGTCAGTCCTGTTGTTTACAGTCACTAGTGAGAGAGTGTAGAGTCAGTCCTGGGACTAAAAGTAAGGAGTGATAGAGCAGACACAGTCCTAGGTCTCACATTCAGGAGTGAAAGAGAGTTTAGAGTCAGTCCTGGGGCACAAAATCAGGAGTGAGAGAGAAGAGTCAGTGCTGGGGATCACAGTCAGCAGTGAGAGAGAGTCGAGACTGTGCTTCGACTATCAGTCAGGATTGAAAGAGAAGGGCAGACTCAGTCCTGGGTTTTACATTCCGGAGTGAGAGAGAGTGTAGTCTGTCCTGGGACACACGATCAGGAGTGAGATAGAGTAGGGCTAGACCTGGGTCTCTTATTTGAGCGTGAGAGTGTAGAGACTGTCCTGGAACTCACAGTCAGGAGTGAGAGAGTGTAGAGTCAGCCTTGGGACACACAATCAGCAGTGAAAGAGAGTAGAGTCAATCCTGGGACTCAGTCAGGAGTGAGAGAGAGAAGAGTCAGTCCTGGGATTCACAGTCAGAAGTGAGAGAGAGAGAAGAGTCAGTCCTGGGACTCATAGTCAAGAGTGAGAGAGAGTAGATTCAGTCCTGGGGTTTACCGTCATTAGTGAGGAGAGTGTAGAGTCAGTCCTGGGACTCTTAGTCAGGAGTGAGAGAGTAGATTCACTCCTGGGACTCACAGTCAGGAGTGAGGGAGTGTACAGTCAGCCTTGGGACACACAATCAGCAGTGAAAGAGAGTAGAGTCAATCCTGGGACTCACAGTCAGGAGTGAGTTTGTAGAGACAGTCCTAAGTCTCACAGTCAGGAATAAGAGAGAGTAGACAGAGTCCTTGGGCAGGCATTCAGGAGTGAGAGAGCATAGAGTCAGTCCTGGGTCTCACAGTCAGGAGTGAGAGAGCGTAGAGACAGTCCTGGGTCTCACAGTCAGGAGTGAGTGTGTAGAGACAGTCCTAGGTACCACAGTCAGGAGTGAGAGAGTAGAGACAATCCTGGGACTCACAGTCAGCAGCGAGAGCAGATTCAGTCCTGGGGTTTACCGTCATGAGTGAGAGAGTGTATAGTCAGGACTGGTGTTTACAGTCAGGAGTGAGAGAGAGTAGAGTCAGTCCTGGGACTCACAGTTAGGACTGAGAGGAATTAGAGTCAGTGTTGGGATTATTAGTCAGGAGTGTGAGAGAGAAGAGTCGGTCCTGGGACTCACAGTCAGGAGTGAGAGAGAGTAGATTCAGTCCTGGGGTTTACCGTCACTAGGGAGAGATTGTAGTGTCAGTCCTGGGAATCCCAGTCAGAAGTGAGAGAGAGTAGAGTCTGCTGGGACACTCAGCCATTAGTGAGAGAGAATAGAGCCAGTCCTGGGACTCAAAAGCACGAGAGAGAGAGTAGAGTCAGCCCTGGGAGACAATCAGGAGTGAAAGAGAGTAGGGTGAGACCTGGCACTCACAGTAGGGAGTGAGAGAGAATAGAGTCAGTCCTCGGAATCACAGTCAGCCCTGGGTTTATCAATCAGGAGTGCGAGAGAGTAGAGTCAGTCCTTGGGATTCCAGTCAGGAGTGTGAGACAGTAGAGTCAGTCCTGAGGTTCACAGTCATTAGTGGGAGAAAGTAGAGACAGTCCTAGGAGTCATAGTCAGGACTGAGAGAGAGTTGAGTTAGTCCTGGGACTAATCAGGACTGAGAGTTTAGATTCACTGCTGGGTCACACAGTCAGGAGTGAGAGAGTCGATTCACCCTGGGACACACAATCAGGAGTGAGGGAAAGTAGAGTGAGACATGGGGCTTACAGTCAGGAGTGAGAGTAGAGTCAGTCCTCGGAATCAGAGTCAGCCCTGGGTTTTACAGTGAGTAGTTGGGGACATTAAAGTCAGTCCTAAGGATTCCAAAGTCAGGAGAGAGAGAATAGATACAATCCTGGGCCTCACAGTCAGCAGTGAGAGAGAGTAGAGTCTGTCCAGGGACACACAGTCAGGAGCGAGAGAGAGAAGAATCAGTCCTGGGACTCAGTCAGGAGTGAGAGATAGGAGATCAGACCTGGTGTTTACAGTCACTAGTGAGAGAGATTAGAATCAGTCCTGGGACTAAAAGTAAGGAGTGATAGAGCAGACACAATCCTGGGACTCACATTCAGGAGTGAAAGAGAGTTTAGAGTCAGTCCTGGGAAATATAATCAGGAGTGACAGAGAAGAGTCAGTCCTGGGGATCACAGTCAGAATTGAGAGAGAGCCATGACTGTGCTTCGACTATCAGTTGGGAGTGAAAGAGAGAGCAGACTCAGTCCTGGGTTTTACATTCCGGAGTGAGAGAGAGTGGAGTCAGTCCTGGGACAAACAGTCAGGTGTGAGAGAGAGTAGGGCCAGTCCTGGGTTCTGATTCAGGAGTGAGAGTGTAGACACAGTACTGGGACTCATATCTGGAGTGAGAGAGAGTAGAGTCAGTCCTGGGACTCTCAGTCAGAAGTGAGAGAGAGTAGAGTCTGGTGGGACACTCAGCCATTAGTGAGCGAGAGTAGAGTCAGCCCTGGGAGACAATCAGGAGTGAGAGAGTGTAGAGTCAGTCCTCGGAATCACAGTTAGCCCTGGGTTTATCAATCAGGAGTGCGAGAGAGTAGAGCCAGTCCTTGGGATTCCAGTCAGGAGTGTGAGACAGTAGAGTCAGTCCTGGGGTTCACAGTCATTAGTGAGAGAAAGTAGAGACAGTCCTTGGAGTCACAGTCAGGACTGAGAGAGAGCTGAGTTAGTCCTGGGACTAATCAGGAGTGAGAGTGTAGATTCGCTGCTGGGTCACACAGTCAGGAGTGAGAGAGTAGAGTCACCCTGGGACACACAATCAGGAGTGAGGAAAAGTAGAGTGAGACATGAGGCTCACAGTGAGGAGTGAGAGTAGAGTCAGTCCTCGGAATCAGAATCAGCCTTGGGTTTTACAGTGAGGAGTTGGGGACATTAGAGTCAGTCCTAAGGATTCCAGTCAGGAGAGAGAGAATAGATACAATCCTGGGCCTCACAGTCAGCAGTGAGAGAGAGTAGAGTCTGTCCAGGCACACACAGTCAGGAGCGAGAGAGAGAAGAGTCAGTCCTGGGACTCATTCAGGAGTGAGAGAGAGGAGATCAGACCTGGTGTTTACAGTCACTAGTGAGAGAGATTAGAGTCAGTCCTGGAACTAAAAGTAAGGAGTGATAGAGCAGACACAGTCCTGGGACTCACATTCAGGAGTGAAAGAGAGTTTAGAGTCAGTCCTGGGAAACACAATCAGGAGTGACAGAGAAGAGTCAGTCCTGGGGATCACAGTCAGCAGTGAGAGAGAGTCATGACTGTGCTTCGACTATCAGTTGGGAGTGAAAGAGAGAGCAGAATCAGTCCTGGGTTTTACATTCCGGACTGAGAGAGAGTGGAGTCAGTCCTGGGACACACGGTCAGGAGTGAGAGAGAGTAGGGCCAGTCCTGGGCTCTGATTCGGACGTGATAGTGTAGAGACAGTACTGGGACTCACATCAGGAGTGAGAGAGAGTAGAGTCAGTCCTGGGACTCTCAGTCAGAAGTGAGAGAGAGTAGAGTCTGCTGGGTCACACAGTCAGGAGTGAGAGAGTAGAGTCACCCTGGGACACACAATCAGAAGTGAGGGAGAGTAGAGTGAGACATGAGGCTCACAGTCAGGAGTCCTCGGAATCAGAGTCAGCCCTGGGTTTTACAGTCAGGAGTGGGGGAGATTAGAGTCAGTCGTAGGGATTCCAGTCAGGACAGAGAGAATAGATATAATCCTGGGCCTCACAGTCAGCAATGAGAGAGAGTTGACATCTTTTGATGATCTGCTTCTATCACTGCTTGTTTGTCCCAACAACCACACCCCCACTCCACCTCTCTCTCTCTCTCCGCCTCCCACACACCTTAAACCAGCTTATATTTCATCTCTTTCTTGGACTCGAACTCAAGTTCTGTCGCAGGGTCATGAGGACTCGAAACGTCAATCCTTTTCTTCTCCGCCGATGCTGCCAGACCTGCTGAGTTTTTCCAGGTAATTCTGTTTTTGTTTTTGTATGAGAGAGAGTAGAGTCTGTCCTGGGACACACAGTGAGGTGCGAGAGAGAGAAGAGTCAGTCCTAGGACTCAGTCAGGAGTGAGAGAGAGGAGATCTGACCTGGTGTTTACAGTCACTAGTGAGAGAGATTAGAGTCAGTCCTGGGACTAAAAGTAAAGAGTGATAGAGCAGACACAGTCCTGGGACTCACTTTCAGGAGTGAAAGAGAGTCATGACTGTGCTTCGACTATCAGTCGGGAGTGAAAGAGAGAGCAGACTCAGTCCTGGGTTTTACATTCCGGAGTGAGAGAGAGTGGAGTCAGTCCTGGGACACACGGTCAGGAGTGAGATAGAGTAGGGCCATTCCTGGGCCTCTGATTCAGGCGTGAGAGTGTAGAGACAGTACTGGGACTCTTAGTCAGGAGTGAGAGAGTGTAGAGTCAGCCTTGGGATACACAATCAGCAGTGATAGAGAGCAGTGTCAATCCTGGGACTCACAGACAGGAGTGAGAGAGATTAGATTCAGTCCCAGAGTTTACTGTCTAGTGAGAGAGTGTAGAGTCAGTCCTGGGAATATAAGTCAGGAGTGAGAGAGTAGATTCACTCCTGGGTCTCACAGTCAGGAGGGAGGGAGTGCAGAGACAATCCTGGGACTCAAAGACAGGAGTGAGGGAGAGTAGAGTGAGACATGGGGCTCACAATCAGGAGTGAGGGAGAGTAGAGTGAGACATGGGGCTCAAAGTCAGGAGCGAGAGAGAATAGAGTCATTCCTGGGACACATAGTAAGGAGTGAGATAGAGTAGGGCCATTCCTGGGTCTCTGATTCAGGCGTGAAAGTGTAGAGACAGTACTGGGACTCACAGTCAGTAGTGAGAGAGTGTAGAGTCAGCCTTGGGATACACAATCAGCAGTGAAAGAGAGCAGAGTCAATCCTGGGACTCACAGTCAGGAGTGGGAGAGAGAAAAGTCAGTCCGGGGACTCACAGTCAGGAGGGAGAGAGATTAGATTCAGTCACGGGGGTTACTGTCACTAGTGAGAGTTTGTAGAGTCGGTCTTGGGAATCTCAGTCAGGAGGGAGGGTGTGCAGAGAAAATCCTGGGACTCAAAGTCAAGACTGATAGAGTAGATAGAGTCCTGGGGCTTACATTCAGGAGTGAGAGAGACAGGAGTCAGTCCTGGGGCTTACAGTCAGAAGTGAGAGAGCGTAGAGTCAGTCCTGGGTCTCACAGTCAGGAGTGAGTGTGTAGAGACAGTCCGATGTCTCACAGTCAGGAGTGAGAGTAGAGACAGTCCTGGAACTCACAGTAAGCAGTGAGAGAGACTAGAGTCAGTCCAGTGAACTCACAGTCAGTAGTGAGACAGAGAAGATTCAGTCCTGGGACTCACTCTCAGGAGTGAGATAGAGTAGAGCCAGTCCTGGGACTCACAGTCGGGAGTGAGAGAATAGAGTCAGTCGTGGTTCACACAGTAAGAAGTGTGAAAATGTAGATTCAATCCTGGTGTTTACAGTCAGGAGTGAGAGAGAGTAGATTTATTCCTGCTGTTTACAGTCACTAGGGAGAAAGTGTAGAGTCTGTCCTGGGACCCACAGTCAGGAGTGAGAGAGAGTAGAGTCAGTCCTGGTGTTTACAGTCACTAGTGAGAGAGAGTAGAGTCAGTCCTGGGACTCACATTCAGGAGTGAGAGAGTGTGTAGTCAGTCCTGGGACACACGGTCAGGAGTGAGATAGAGTAGGGCCAGTCCTGGGCTCTCATTCGGGCATGAGAGTGTAGAGACAGTACTGGGACTCACATCAGAAGTGAGAGATAGTAGATTCAGTCCTGGGACACACAATCAGGAGCGAGGGAGAGAAGAGTGAGACGTGGGGCTCAAAGTCAGGAGCAAGAGAGAGTAGAGTCATACCTGGGACAGATAGTCAGGAGTGAGATAGAGTAGAGCCAGTCCATGGTCTCTGATTCAGGCGTGAGAGTGTAGAGAAAGTACTGGAACTCGCAGTCAGGAGTGAGAGAGTGTAGAGTCAGCCTTGGGACACACAGTCAGCAGTGAAAGAGAGTAGAGTCAATCCTGGGACTCACAGTCAGGAGTGAGTTTGTAGAGACAGTCCTAAGTCTCACAGTCAGGAATGAGAGAGAGTAGACAGAGTCCTTGGGCAGGCATTCAGGAGTGAGAGAGCATAGAGTCAGTCCTGGGTCTCACAGTCAGGAGTGAGAGAGAGTAGACAGAGTCCTGGGGCAGGCATTCAGGATTGAGAGAGCGTAGAGTCAGTCCTGGGTCTCACAGTCAGGAGTGAGAGAGCGTAGAGTCAGTCCTGGGACTATTAGTCAGGAGTGAGAGAGAGTAGAGTTTGTCCAGGACACACAATCAGGAGTGAGAGAGCAGAGTCAATTCTGGGGATCACAGTCAGGAGTAAGGGAGAGTAAAGACTGTGCTGGGACTCTCAGCCAGTAGTGATATAGAGTAGAGACAGTCCTCGGACTCACAGTCAGGAGTGAGAGAGATCTGATTCAGTCCTGGGACTTTCAGTCAGGAGTGAGAGATTAGAGTCAGTCCTGGGACTTTCAGTCAGGAGTGAGATAGCAGAGACAGTCCTGAGACTCTCATTCAGGAGTCAAATAGAGTAGAGCCAGTCCTGGGTCTCTGATTCGGGCGTCATAGTGTAGAGAGAGTCCTGGGAATCACAGACATTAGTGAGAGAGAGTACAGATAGTCCTGGGATGCACAGTCAGGAGTGAGAGAGAGTAGAGTCAGTCCTGGGACTATTAGTCAGGAGTGAGAGAGAGTAGAGTTTGTCCTGGGACACACAACAGGAGTGAGAGATTAGAGTCAGTCCTGGGATCACAGTCAGTAATGAGATAGAGTAGAGCCAGTCCTCGGACTCACAGTCAGTAATAAGAGAGATTACATTCAATCCTGGGACTCACAGTCAGGAGTCAGATAGAGTAGAGCCTGTCCTGGGTAACTGATTTGGGCTTGAGAGTGTAGAGACAGTGCTGGGAGTCACAGTCACAAGTGAGAGAGTGTAGAGTCAGTCCTGAGACTCTCAGTCAGGAGTGAGAGAGAGCAGAGACAATCGTGGGACTCACAGTCAGGAGTGAGAGAGAGCAGAGTGAGACCTGGGACTCACAGTCAACATTGAGAGAGAGTAGAGTCAGTCCTCGGAATCACAGTCAGGAGTGAGAGCGGGTAGATTCAGCCCTGGGGTTTATAGTCAGGAGTGCGAGACCTTAGAGTCTGTCCTAGGGATTACAGAAAGGAGTGAGAGAGAGTAGATTCAGTCCTGGGGAACACAGTCAGGAGTAAGGGAGAGTAGGGACTGTGCTGGGACTCTCAGCCAGCAGTGAGATATGGTGGAGCCAGTCCTCAGACTCACAGTCAAGGAGTGAGGGCGTAGAGTCAGTCCTGGGTCTCTGATTCAGGAGTGAGAGTGTAGATCTACTCCTGAGTCTCACATTCAGGAATGAGAGTGTAGAGACAGTCCTGGGACTGTCAGTCAGGAGTGAGAGAGAGAAGAGTCAGTCCTGGGACTCAGTCAGGAATGAGGGAGAGGAGATCAGACCTGGTGTTTACAGTCACTAGTGAGAGAGATTAGAGTCAGTCCTGGAACTAAAAGTAAGGAGTGATAGAGCAGACACAGTCCTGGGACTCACATTCAGGAATGAAATAGAGTTTAGAGTCAGTCCTGGGAAACATAATCAGGAGTGACAGAGAAGAGTCAGTCCTGGGGATCACAGTCAGCAGTGAGAGAGAGTCATGACTGTGCTTCGACTATCAGTCGGGAGTGAAAGAGAGAGCAGACTCAGTCCTGGGTTTTACATTCCGGAGTGAGAGAGAGTGGAGTCAGTCCTGGGACACACGGTCAGGAGTGAGATAGAGTAGGGCCATTCCTGTGTCTCTGATTCGGGCGTGAGAGTGTAGAGACAGTACTGGGACTCACATCAGAAGTGAGAGATAGTAGATTCAGTCCTGGGACACACAATCAGGAGTGAGGGAGAGAAGAGTGAGACGTGGGGCTCAAAGTCAGGAGCAAGAGAGAGTAGAGTCATTCCTGGGACAGATAGTCAGGAGTGAGATAGAGTAGGGCCAGTCCATGGTCTCTGATTCAGGCGTGAGAGTGTAGAGAAAGTACTGGAACTCGCAGTCAGGAGTGAGAGAGTGTAGAGTCAGCCTTGGGACACACAGTCAGCAGTGAAAGAGAGTAGAGTCAATCCTGGGACTCACAGTCAGGAGTGAGAGAGAGAAGAGTCAGTCCTGGGACTCACAGTCAGGAGTGAGAGAGAGTAGATTCAGTCCCGGTGTTTACCGTCATTAGTGAGAGAGTGTAGAGTCAGTCCTGGGACTCTTAGTCAGGAGTGAGGGAGTGTACAGTCAGCCTTGGGACACACAATCAGCAGTGAAAGAGAGTAGAGTCAATCCTGGGACTCACAGTCAGGAGTGAGTTTGTAGAGACAGTCCTAAGTCTCACAGTCAGGAATGAGAGAGAGTAGACAGAGTCCTGGGGCAGGCATTCAGGATTGAGAGAGTGTAGAGTCAGTCCTGGGTCTCACAGTCAGGAGTGAGTGTGTAGAGACTGTCCTAGGTACCACAGTCAGGAGTGAGATAGTAGAGACAGTCCTGGGAATCACAGTCAGCAGCGAGAGAGACTAGAGTCAGTCCAGTGACTCACAGTCAGTAGTGACACAGAGAAGATTCAGTCCTAGGACTCACTGTCTGGAGTGAGATAGAGAAGAGTCAGACCGGGAACTCAGAGTCAGGAGTGAGAGAGAGTATATTCAGTCCTGGGGTTTACCGTCATGAGTGAGAGAGTGTAGAGTCAGGACTGGTGTTTACAGTCAGGAGTGAGAGAGAATAGATTCAATCCTGGGTTTTACCGTCACTAGGGAGAGATTGTAGAGTCAGTGCTGGGACTCTCAGTCAGAAGTGAGAGAGAGTAGAGTCTGCTGGGACACTCAGCCATTATTAAGAGAGAATAGAGCCAGTCCTGGGACACAAAATCAGGAGAGAGAGAGTAGAGTCAGCCCTGGGAGACAATCAGGAGTGAGAGAGAGTAGAGTGAGACCTGGCACTCAAGGTAGGGCGTGAGAGAGAGTAGCGTCAGGCCTCGGAATCACAGTCAGCCCTGGGTTTTTCAATCAGGAGCGAGAGAGAGAAGAGTCAGTCCTGGCACTCATTCAGGAGTGAGAGAGAGGAGACCAGACCTGGTGTTTACAGTCACTAGTGAGAGAGATTAGACTCAGTCCTGGGACTAAAAGTAAGGAGTGATAGAGCAGACACAGTCCTGAGATTCACATTCAGGAGTGAAAGAGAGTTTAGAGTCAGTCCTGGGAAACACAATCAGGAGTGACAGAGAAGAGTCAGTCCTGGGGATCACAGTCAGCAATGAGAGAGAGTCGAGACTGTGCTTCGACTATCAGTCGGGAGTGAAAGAGAGAGCAGACACATTCCTGGGTTTTACATTCCGGAGTGAGAGAGAGTGGAGTCAGTCCTGGGACACACGGTCAGGAGTGAGATAGAGTAGGGCCATTCCTGTGTCTCTGATTCGGGCGTGAGAGTGTAGAGACAATACTGGGACTCACAGTCAGGAGTGAGAGTTTGTAGAGCCAGCCTTGGGATACACAATCAGCAATGAAAGAGAGCAGAGTCAATCCTGGGACTCACAGTCAGGAGTGAGAGAGAGAAAAGTCAGTCCTGGGACTCACAGTCAGGAGTGAGAGAGACTAGATTCAGTCCCGGGGTTTAATGTCACTAGTGAGAGAGTGTAGAGATCAGTCCTGGGAATCTCAGTCAGGATTGAGAGAGTAGATTCACTCCTGGGACTCACAGTCAGGAGGGAAGGAGAGAGAAGTGTCTGTCCTGGGGATCACAGTCAGCAGTGAGAGAGAGTCGAGACTGTGCTTCGACTATCAGTCAGGAGTGAAAGAGAGAGCAGACTCAGTCCTGGGTTTTACATTCCGGAGTGAGAGAGAGTGGAGTCAGTGCTGGGGCACACAGTCAGGAGTGAGATAGATTAGGGCTAGTCCGGGGTCTCTTATTTGAGCGTGAGAGTGTAGACACTGTGCTGGAACTCACAGTCAGGAGTGAGAGAGTGTAGAAAAAGCCTTGGGACACACAATCAGCAGTGAAAGAGAGTAGAGTCAATCCTGGGACTCACAGTCAGGAGTGAGAGAGAGAAGAGTCAGTCCTGGGACTCACAGTCAGGAGTGAGAGAGAGTAGAGTCAGTCCAGGGTCTCTCAGAATGAGTGAGAAATTAGATTCACTACTGGGACTCACGGTCAGTAGTGAGAGTAGCGACAGTCCTGGGACTCACAGTTAGGAGTGAGAGAGCTCAGAGTCAGTCCTGGGACTATTAGTCAGAAGTGAGAGAGAGTAGAGTCAATCCTGGGACTCACAGTCAGGAGTTTGAGAGAGAAGAGTCAGTCCTGGGACTCACAGTCAGGAGTGAGAGAGAGTAGATTCAGTTCTGGGGTTTACCGTCATTAGTGAGGAGATTGTAGAGTCAGTCCTGGGACTCTTAGTCAGGAGTGAGAGAGTAGATTCACTCCTGGGACTCACAGTCAGGAGTGAGGGAGTGTACAGTCAGCCTTGGGACACACAATCAGCAGTGAAAGAGAGTAGAGTCAATCCTGGGACTCACAGTCAGGAGTGAGTTTGTAGAGACAGTCCTAAGTCTCACAGTCAGGAGTGAGAGAGTAGGCAGTGTCCTGGGGCTTACATTCAAGAGTGAGAGAACATAGAGTCAGTCCTGGGTCTCACAGTCAGGAGTGAGAGAGCGTAGAGTCTGTCCTGGGTCTCACAATCAAGAGTGAGTGTGTAGAGACAGTTCAAGGTATCATAGTCAGGAGTGAGGGAGTAGAGACAGTCCTGGGCCTTACATTCAGGAGTGAGAGAGACTAAAGTCAGTCCAGTGACTCACAGTGAGTAGTGAGACAGAGAGGATTCAGTCCTGGGACTCACTGAGGGGAGTGAGATAGAATTGAGACAGTCCTGGAACTCACAGTCAGGAGTGAGAGAGTAGAGTCAGTCTTGGGGGACACAGTCAGAAGTGTGAAAGTGTAGATTCAGTCCTGGTGTTTACAGTCAGGAGTGAGAGTGAGTAGATTCATTCCTGGTGTTTACAGTCACTAGTGATAGAGTGTAGAGTCAGTCCTGGGACTCACAGTCAGGAGTGAGAGAGAGTAGAGTCAGTCCAGGGTCTCTCAGAATGAGTGAGAAATTAGATTCACTACTGGGACTCATGGTCAGTAGTGAGAGTAGCGACAGTCCTGGGACTCACAGTTAGGAGTGGGAGAGATCAGAGTCAGTCCTGGGTCTATTAGTCAGGAGTGAGAGAGAGTAGAGTCAATCCTGGGACTCACAGTCAGGAGTGAGAGAGAGAGAAGAGTCAGTCCTGGGACTCACAGTCAGGAGTGAGAGAGAGTAAATTCAGTCCTGGGGTTTACCGTCACTATGGAGAGATTGTAGAGTCAGTCCTGGGACTCTCAGTCAGAAGTGAGAGAGAGCAGAGTCTGCTGGGACACTCAGCCATTAGTGAGAGAGAATAGAGCCAGTCCTGGGACTCAAAAGCACGAGAGAGAGAGTAGAGTCAGCCCTGGGAGACAATCAGGAGTGAGAGAGAGCAGGGTGAGACCTGGCACTCACAGTAGGGAGTGAGAGAGAGTAGAGTCAGTCCTCGGAATCACAGTCAGCCCTGGGTTTTTCAATCAGGAGTGCGAGAGTGTAGAGTCAGTCCTTGGGATTCCAGTCAGGAGTGTGAGACAGTAGAGTCAGTCCTGGGGTTCACAGTCATTAGTGAGGGAAAGTAGAGACAGTCCTAGGAGTCACAATCAGGACTGCGAGAGAGTTGAGTTAGTCCTGGGACTAATCAAGAGTGAGAGTGTAGATTCACTGCTGGGTCTCACAGTCAGGAGTGAGAGTAGAGTCACCCTGGGACACACAATCAGGAGTGAGGGGAAGTAATGTGAGACATGGGGCTCACAGTCAGGAGTGAGAGTAGAGTCAGTCCTCGGAATCAGAGTCAGCCCTGGGTTTTACAGTCAGGAGTGGGGGACATTAGAGTCATTCCGTGGGATTCCAGTCAGGAGAGAGAGAATAGATACAATCCTGGGCCTCACACTCAGCAGTGAGAGAGAGTAGAGTCTGTCCTGGGACACAGTCAGGAGCGAGAGAGAGAAGAGTCAGTCCTGGGACTCATTCAGTGTGAGAGAGAGGAGATCAGACCTGGTGTTTACAGTCACTAGTGAGAGAGATTAGAGTCAGTCCTGGGACTAAAAGTAAGGAGTGATAGAGCAGACACAGTCCTGGGACTCACATTAAGGAGTGAAAGAGAGTTTAGAGTCAGTCCAGGGAAACACAATCAGGAGTGACAGAGAAGAGTCAGTCCTGGGGATCACAGTCAGCAATGAAAGAGAGTCGAGACTGTGCTTCGACTATCAGTCGGGAGTGAAAGAGAGAGCAGACTCAGTCCTGGGTTTTACATTCCGGAGTGAGAGAGAGTGGATTCAGTCCTGGGACACACGGTCAGGAGTGAGAGAGAGAAAGATCAGTCCTGGGACTCACAGTCAGGAGTGAGAGAGATTAGATTCAGTCCCAGGGTTTACTGTCACTAGTGAGAGAGTGTAGAGTCAGTCCTGGGAATCTCAGTCAGGAGTGAGAGAGTAGATTCACTCCTGGGACTCACAGTCAGGAGGGAGGGAGTGCAGAGACAATCCTGGGACTCAAAGTCAGGAGTGATAGGGTAGATAGAGTCCTGGAACTTACATTCAGGAGTGAGAGAGAGTGGTGTCAGTCCTGGGGCTTACAGTCAGAAGTGAGAGAGCGTAGAGTCAGTCCTGGGTCTCACAGTCAGGAGCGAGTGTGTAAAGACAGTCCGATGTCTCACAGTCAGGAGTGAGAGAGTAGAGACAGTCCTGGGACTCACAGTAAGCAGTGAGAGGGACTAGAGTCAGTCCAGTGACTCACTGTCAGTAGTGAGACAGAGAAGATTCAGTCCTGGGACTCACTCTCAGGAGTGAGATAGAGTAGAGCCAGTCCTGGGACTCACAGTCAGGAGTGAGAGAGTAGAGTCAGTTGTGGTTCACACAATCAGAAGTGTGAAATTGTAGATTCAGTCCTGGTGTTTACAGTCACTAGTGAGAGAGTGTAGAGTCAGTCCTGGGACACACAGCCAGGAGTGAGAGAGAGTAGATTCAGTCCTGGGACTCACATTCAGGAGTGAGAGAGTGTAGAGTCAGTCCTGGGACTATTAGTCAGGAGTGAGAGAGAGTAGAGTTTGTCCAGGACACACAATCAGGAGAGAGAGAGCAGAGTCAATCCTGGGGATCACAGTCAGGAGTAAGGGAGAGTAGAGACTGTGCTGGGAATTTCAGCCAGTAGTGATATGGAGTAGAGCCAGTCCTCGGACTCACAGTCAGGAGTGAGAGAGATCTGATTCAGTCCTGGGACTATCAGTCAGGAGTGAGATAGCAGAGACAGTCCTGGGACTCTGATTCGGGCGTCAGAGTGTAGAGAGAGTCGTGGGAATCTCAGATATTAGTGAGAGAGTGTACAGACAGTCCTGGGACTCACAGTCAGGAGTGAGAGAGAGTAGAGTCAGTGCTGGGACTATTAGTCAGGAGTGAGAGAGAGTAGAGTTTGTCCTGGGACACACAACAGGAGTGAAAGATTAGAGTCAGTCCTGGGACTCAGTCAGGGGTGAGAGAAAGTAGATTCCGTCCTGGTGTTTACAGTCACAAGTGAGAGAGTGTAGAATCAGTCCTGGGACGCTCAGTCAGGATTGAGAGAGAGCAGAGACAATCCAGGGACTCAAAGTCAGAAGTGATAGAGTAGAAACAGTCCTGCGACTCACAGTCAGGAGTGAGAGATAGTAGAATAAATCCAAGGGATTACACTCAGGAGTGAGAGAGAGTGGAGTCAGTCCTCGGAATCAGAGTCAGCTCTGGTTTTACAGTCAGGAGTGCGGGAGCATAGTGTCAGTCCTTGGGATTCCAGTCAGTAGTCAGAGAGAGTAGAGTCAGTCCTGGGACTCACAATCAGGACTGAGAGAGAGTAGATTCTGTACTGGGATTCACTCCTGGCACTCACAGTCAGGAGTGAGAGGGAGTAGAGACAATCCTGGGATTAGCAGTTAGGAGTGAGAGAAGAGACGCAGCCCTGATACATACAACCAGGAGTGATAGAGTAGAGTCAGTACTGGGACTCACAGTCAAGTGTACGAGAGATTGGACACAGTCCTGGGACTCAAAGTGAGGAGTGAGAGATTGTAAAGTCAGTCCTGGGTCCCTCATTCGGGGGTGAGGGAGTAGAGACAGTCCTGGGCCTTACATTCAGGAGTGAGAGAGACTAGAGTCAGTCCAGTGACTCACAGTGAGTAGTGAGACAGAGAGGATTCAGTCCTGGGACTCACTGAGAGGAGTGAGATAGAATTGAGACAGTCCTGGAACTCACAGTCAGGAGTGAGAGAGTAGAGTCAGTCTTGGGACACACAGTCAGAAGTGTGAAAGTGTAGATTCAGTCCTGGTGTTTACAGTCAGGATTGAGAGAGAGTAGATTCAGTCCTGGTGTTTACAGTCACTAGTGAGAGAGTGTAGAGCCAGTCCTGGGACTCACAGTCAGGAGTGAGAGAGTAGAGTCAGTCCTGGGACTTTCAGTCAGTAGGGAGAGTGTAGATTCACTCCTGTGACTCACATTCAGGAGTGAGATAGCAGAGACAGTCCTGGGACTCTCATTCAGGAGTGAAATAGAGTAGAGTCAGTCCTGGGTCTCTGATTCGAGCGTCAGAGTGTAGAGAGAGTCCTGGGACGCTCAGACATTACTGAGAGAGAGTACAGACAGTCCTGGGACTCACAATCAGGAGTGAGAGAGAGTAGAGTCAGTCCTAGGACTATTAGCCAGGAGTGAGAGAGAGTAGAGATTGTCCAGGGACTCACAGTCAAGAGTGAGAGAGAGGAGAGTCAGTCCTGGGACTCAGTCAGGAGTGAGAGAGAGTATATTCCGTCCTGGTTTTTACAGTCACTAGTGAGAGAGTGTATAATCAGTCCTGGGGCTCTCAGTCAGGATTGAGAGAGAGCAGAGACAATCCAGGGACTCAAAGTCAGAAGTGATACAGTAGACACAGTCCTGGGAATCACAGTCAGGAGTGAGGGAGAGTAGAGTCTGTCCTGGTACACATGGTCAGGAGAGAGAGAGAGTAGAATAAGTCCTAGGGATTACAGTCAGGAGTGAGAGAGAGTGGATTCAGTCCTCGGAATCAGAGTCAGCCGTGGGTTTTACAGTCAGGAATGCGAGAGCATAGAGTCAGTCCTTGGGATTCCAGTCAGTAGTCAGAGAGAGTAGAGTCAGTCCTGGGACTCACAGTCAGGAGTGAGTGTGGAGATTCACTCGTGGGACTCACAGTCAGGAGTGAGAGAGAGTAGAGACAATCCTGGGATTAGCAGTTAGGAGTGAGAGAAGAGACTCAGCGCTGATACACACAACCAGGAATGAGAGTGTAGAGTCAGTACTGGGGCTCACAGTCAAGTGTACGAGAGATTGGACACAGTCCTGGGACTCAAAGTGAGAAGTGAGAGAGTGTAAAGTCAGTCCTGGGTCCCTGATTCAGGAGTGAGGGAATAGAGACAGTCCTTTGTGTTTGCGTCAGGAATAAGAGAGAGTAGAGTCAATCCTGGGACTCTAATACAGGAATGAGCGATTAGATTCAGAACTGGGACTTACATTCAGGAATGATAGAGAGTGGAGTCAGTCCTGGGGCTTACAGTCAGAAGTGAGAGAGAGTAGATTTAGTCCAGGGGCTCAGAGTCTGGAGTGAGAGAGAGTAATGTCAGTCCTGGAGCTAACAATCAGGAGTGAGAGAGCGTTGTGTCAGTCCTGGGACGCACAGTCAGGAATGAGAGTGAGTAGAGACAGTCCTGGGTCTCACAATGTGGCATGAGGGAGTAGAGTCAGTACTGAGTCTCTCAGTCAGAAGAGAGAGAGAGTAGATTCAGTCCTGGTGTTTACAGTCACTAGTGAAAGAGATTAGAGTCAGTCCTGGGACTCTCAGAAGGAGTGACCGAGTAGATTCACTCCTGGGGGACACAGTCAGTGGTGAGAGAGAGTAGAGACAGTCCTGGGACTCACAGTCAGGAGTGAGAGAGAGTACAGACAGTCCTGGGACTATTAGTCAGGAGTGAGAGAGAGAAGAGTTTGTCCTGGTACACATAATCAGGACTGAGAGAGTAGAGTCAGTCCTGGGGATCACAGGCAGGAATGAGAGAGAGAAGAGTCAGTCCTGGGACTCACAGTCAGAAGTGAGAGAGAGTAGATTCAGTCCTGGTGTTTACAGTCACTAGTCAGAGAGTGTAGAGTCAGTCCTGGGACTCACAGTCAGGAGTGAGAGAGAGCTGATTCAGTTCTGGGACTCTCAGTCAGGAGTGAGACTGTAGATTCACTCCTGCGACTCACAGTCAGCAGTGAGATAGCAGAGAAAGTCCTGGGACTCTCTTTTAGGAGTCAAATATAGCAGAGCCAGTCCTGGGTCTCTGATTTGGGCGTCAGAATGTAGAGAGAGTCCTGGGACTCTCAGACATTAGTGAGAGAGAGTACAGACAGTCCTGGAACTGACAGTCAGGAGTGAGAGAGAGTAGAGTCAGTCCTGGGACTCACAGTCAGGAGTGAGAGAGAGGAGAGTCAGTCCTGGGATTCAAAGTGAGGAGTGAGAGAGTGTAAAGTCAGTCCTGGGTCCCTGATTCAGGAGTGAGGGAATAGAGACAGTCCTTGGAGTTTGCATCAGGAATAAGAGAGAGTAGAGTCACTCCTGGGACTCTGATAAAGGAGTGAGCGATTAGAGTCAGTCCTGGGACTTACATTCAGGAATGATAGAGAGTGGAGTCAGTCCTGGGGCTTACAGTCAGAAGTGAGAGAGAGTAGATTTAGTCCAGGGGCTCAGAGTCTGGAGTGAGAGAGAGTAATGTCAGTCCTGGAGCTAACAATCAAGAGTGAGAGAGCGTTGAGTCAGTCCTGGGACGCTCAGTCAGGAATGAGAGCGAGTAGAGCCAGTCCTGGGTCTCACAATGTGGCATGAGGGAGTAGAGTCAGTCCTGGTGTTTACAGTCACTAGTGAAAGAGATTAGAGTCAGTCCTGGGACTCTCAGAAGGAGTGACCGAGTAGATTCACTCCTGGGACACACAGTCAGTAGAGAGAGGGAGTAGAGACAGTCCTGTGACTCACAGTCAGGAGTGAGAGAGAGTACAGACAGTCCTGGGACTATTAGTCAGGAGTGAGAGAGAGAAGAGTTTGTCCTGGTACACATAATCAGGATAGAGAGAGTAGAGTCAGTCCTGGGGATCACAGTCAGGAGTGAGAGTAGAGTCAGTCCTGGTACTCACAGTCAGAAGTGTGAAAGTGTAGATTCAGTCCTGGTGTTTATAGTCACTAGTGGAAGACTGTACAGTCAGTCCTGGGACTCACAGTCAGGAGTGAGAGAGAGTAGAGTCAGTCCTGGTACTCACAGTCAGAAGTGTGAAAGTGTAGATTCAGTCCTGGTGTTTACAGTCAGGAGTGAGAGAGAGTAGATTCAGTCCTGGTGTTCACAGTCACTAGTGAGAGAGTGTAGAGTCAGTCCTGGGACTCACAGTCAGGAATGAGAGAGAGTAGAGTCAGTCCTGGGTTTCTCAAAATGAGTGAGAGAGTAGATTCACTACTGGGACTCACAGTCAGTAGTGAGGGAGAGTAGAGACAGTGCTGGGACTATTAGTCAGGAGTGAGAGAGAGTACAGTCAATCCTGGGACTCACAGTCAGGAGTGAGAGAGAGTAGATTCAGTCCTGGGGTTTACTCTCACTAGTGAGAGATTGTAGAGTGATTCCTGGGACTCACAGTCAGGAATGAGAGAGAAGAGTCAGTCCTGGGACTCACAGTCAGGAGTGAGAGAGAGTAGATTCAGTCCTGGGGTTTACCGACACTTGTGAGAGAGTGTAGAGTCAGTCCTGGGACTCTCAGTCAGGACTGAGAGAGTAGATTCACTCCTGGGGCTTACAATCAGGAGTGAGAGAGTAGATTCACTCCTGGGGCTCACAGTCAGGAGTGAGAGAGAATGGAGTCACTCCTGGGGCTTACAGTCAGTAGTGAGAGAGTGTAGAGTCAGTCCTGGGGCTCACAGTCAGGAGTGAGTGTGTAGAGACTGTCCAAGGTCTCACAGTCAGGAGTGAGAGACTAGAGTCAGTCCAGTAACTCACAGTCAGTAGTGAGACAGAGAAGATTCAGTCCTGGCACTCACTATCAGGAGTGAGATAGAGTAGAGCCAGTCCTGGGACTCACAGTCAGGAGTGAGAGAGTAGAATCAGTCCTGGGGATCACAGTCACGAGTGAGAGGGAGTAGAGGTTGTGCTGGGACTTTCAGGCTGTAGTGATATAGACTAGAGCCAGTCCTGGGACTCACAGTCAGGAGTGAGAGAGTAGAGTCAGTCCTGGTACTCACATTCAGAAGTGTGAAACTGTAGATACAGTCCTGGTGTTTACAGTTAGGAGTGAGAGAGAGTAGATTCACTCCAGGTGTTTACAGTCACTAGTGAGAGAGAGTAGAGTCAGTCCTGGTTGTCTCAGAATGAGTGAGAGAGTAGATTCACTACTGGGACTCACATTCAGTAGTGAGAGAAAGTAGACAGTCCTGGGACTCACAGTCAGGAGTGAGAGAGAGTAGAGTTTGTCCTGTACACACAATCAAGAGTGAGAGAGTAGAATCAGTCCTGGGGATCACAGTCAGGAGTGAGAGGGAGTAGAGGCTGTGCTGAGACTCTCAGTCAGTAGTGATATAGAATAGAGCCAGTCCTCGGACTCACAGTCAGGAGTGAGAGAGAGTAGAGTCAGTCCTCAGAATTACAGTCAGGAGTGAGAGAGAGTAGAGTCAGTCCTCAGAATTACAGTCAGGAGTGAGAGAGTGTAGATTCAGCCCTGGGGTTTACAGTCAGGAGTGCGAGACAGTAGAGTCAGTCATAGGGATTAGAGTCATGAGTGACAGAGAGTAGAGACAGTCCTGGGACTCTCAGTCAGTAGTAAGAGAGAGTAGAGGTAGACCTGGGACACACAATCAAGAGTGAGAGAGTAGGGTCAACCCTGGGGATCACAGTCAGGAGTAAGGGAGAGTAGAGACTGTACTGGGACTCTCAGCCAGTAGTGATATAGAGTAGAGCCAGTCCTGGGACTCACAGTCAGGAGTGAGAGAGTAGAGTCAGTCCTGGTACTCACATTCAGAAGTGTGAAACTGTAGATACAGTCCTGGTGTTTACAGTTAGGAGTGAGAGAGAGTAGATTCACTCCAGGTGTTTACAGTCACTAGTGAGAGAGAGTAGAGTCAGTCCTGGTTGTCTCAGAATGAGTGAGAGAGTAGATTCACTACTGGGACTCACATTCAGTAGTGAGAGAAAGTAGACAGTCCTGGGACTCACAGTCAGGAGTGAGAGAGAGTAGAGTTTGTCCTGTACACACAATCAAGAGTGAGAGAGTAGAATCAGTCCTGGGGATCACAGTCAGGAGTGAGAGGGAGTAGAGGCTGTGCTGAGACTCTCAGTCAGTAGTGATATAGAATAGAGCCAGTCCTCGGACTCACAGTCAGGAGTGAGAGAGAGTAGAGTCAGTCCTCAGAATTACAGTCAGGAGTGAGAGAGAGTAGAGTCAGTCCTCAGAATTACAGTCAGGAGTGAGAGAGTGTAGATTCAGCCCTGGGGTTTACAGTCAGGAGTGCGAGACAGTAGAGTCAGTCATAGGGATTAGAGTCATGAGTGACAGAGAGTAGAGACAGTCCTGGGACTCTCAGTCAGTAGTAAGAGAGAGTAGAGGTAGACCTGGGACACACAATCAAGAGTGAGAGAGTAGGGTCAACCCTGGGGATCACAGTCAGGAGTAAGGGAGAGTAGAGACTGTACTGGGACTCTCAGCCAGTAGTGATATAGAGTAGAGCCAGTCCTGGGACTCACAGTCAGGAGTGAGAGAGTAGAGTCAGTCCTGGTACTCACAGTCAGAATTGTGAAAGTGTAGATACAGTCTTGGTGTTTACAGTCAGGAGTGAGAGAGAGTAGATTCAATCCTGGTGTTTACAGTCACTAGGGAGAGAGTGTAGAGTCAGTCCTGGGACTCACAGTCAGGAGTGAGAGAGAGTAGAGTCAGTCCTGGGTCTCAGAATGAGTAAGAGACTAGATTCACTACTAGGACTCACAGGCAGTAGTGAGAGAGAGTAGAGACAGTCCTGGGTCCCTCAGAATGAGTGGGAGAGTAGATTCACTACTGGGACTCACAGTCAGTAGTGAGAGAGAGTAGAGACAGTCCTGGGATTCACAGTCAGGAGTGAGAGAGATTAGAGTCAGTCCTGGGTCCCTCAGAATGAGTGAGAGAGTAGATTCACTACTGGGACTCAGTCAGTAGTGAGAGAGAGTAGAGACAGTCCTGGGATTCACAGTCAGGAGTGAGAGAAAGTAGAGTCTGTCCTGGGATTATTAGTCAGGAGTGAGAGAGAGTAGAGTTTGTTATGGACACACAATCAGGAGTGAGAGAGAGTAGAGTCAGTCCTGGAGTAGAATCAGTCCTGGGGATCACAATCAGGAGTGAGAGGGAGTAGAGGCAGTGCTGGGACTCTCAGCCAGTAGTGATATAGAGAAGAGCCAGTCCTCTGACTCACAGTCAGGAGTGAAAGAGATTAGAGTCAGTCCTCAGAATTACAGTCAGGAGTGAGAGAGTGTAGATTCAGCCCTGGGGTTTACAGTCAGAAGTGCGAGAGAGTGGAGTCAGTCATAGGGATTAGCGTCAGGAGTGACAGAGAGTAGAGTAATTCCGAGGACTCTCTGTCAGTAGTAAGAGAGAGTGGAGTTAGACCTGGGACACACAATCAGGAGCGAGAGAGTAGAGTCAATCCTGGGGATCACAGTCAGGAGTAAGCGAGAATAGAGACTGTGCTGGGACTCTCAGCCACTAGTGATATAGAGTAGAGCCAGTCCTCGGACTCACAGTCAGGAGTGAGAGAGAGTAGAGTCAGTCCTCGGAATCACAGTCAGGAGTGAGAGAGTAGAGTCAGTCCTGGGACTCTCAGTCGGTAGTGAGAGGGTAGATTCACTCCTGCGACTCACAGTAGAATAAGTCCTAGGGATTACAGTCAGGAGTGAGAGAGAGTGGAGTCAGTCCTCGGAATCAGAGTCAGCCCTGGGTTTTACAGTCAGGAGTGCAGGAGCATAGAGTCAGTCATGGTACTCATAGTCAGAAGTGTGAAAGTGTAGAATCAGTCCTGGTGTTTACAGTCAGGAGTGAGAGAGAATAGATTCAGTCCTGGTGTTTACAATCACTAGTGAGAGAGTGTAGAGTTAGTCCTGGGACTCACAGTCAGGAGTGAGAGAGATCTGATTCAGTCCTGGGACTCTCAGTCAGGATGAGAGAGTAGAGTCAGTCCTGGGAATCTCAGTCAGGAGTGAGAGTGTAGATTCACTCCTGCGACTCACAGTCAGGAGTGAGATAGCAGAGACAGTCCTGGGACTATCTTTTAGGAGTCAAATATAGTAGAGCCAGTCCTGGGTCTCTGATTTGGGCGTCAGAATGTAGAGAGAGTCCAGGGACTCTCAGACCTTAGTGAGAGAGAGTACAGACAGTCCTGGGACTGACTGTCAGGAATGAGAGAGAGCAGAGTCAGTCCTGGGACTATTAGTCATGAGTGAGCGAGAGTAGAGATTGTCCTGGGACACACAATCAAGAGTGAGAGATTAGAGTCAGTCCTGGGACTCACAGTCAGGAGTGAGAGAGAGGAGAGTCAGTCCTGGGACTCAGTCAGGATTGAGAGAGAGTATGTTCCATCCTGGTTTGTACAGTCACTAGTGAGAGAGTGTAGAATCAGTCCTGGGACTCTAGGTCAGGATTGAGAGAGAGCAGAGACAATCCAGGGACTCAAAGTCAGAAGTGATAGAGTGGACACAGTCCTGGGACTCACAGTCAGATGTGAGAGAGAGTAGAGTCCGTCCTGGGACACATGATCAGGAGTGAGAGAGAGTAGAATAAGTCCTAGGGATTACAGTCAGGAGTGAGAGAGAGTGGATTCAGTCCTCGGAATCAGAGTCAGCCCTGGGTTTTACAGTCAGGAGTGCGGGAGCATAGAGTCAGTCCTTGGGATTCCAGTCAGTAGTCAGAGAGATTAGAGTCATTCCTGGGACTCACAGTCAGGACTGAGAGAGAGTAGATTCTGTACTGGGACTCTCAATCAGGAGTGAGTGTGGAGATTCACTCGTGGGACTCACAGTCAGGAGTGAGAGAGAGTAGAGGCAATCCTGGGATTAGCAGTTAGGAGTGAGAGAAGAGACTCAGAGCTGATACACACAACCAGGAATGAGAGTGTAGAGTCAGTACTGGGGCTCACAGTCAAGTGTACGAGAGATTGGACACAGTCCTGGGACTCAAAGTGAGAAGTGAGAGAGTGTAAAGTCAGTCCTGGGTCCCTGATTCAGGAGTGAGGGAATAGAGACAGTCCTTGGAGTTTGGGTCAGGAATAAGAGAGAATAGAGTCAATCCTGGGACTCTGATACAGGAGTGAGCGATTAGAATCAGAACTGGGACTTACATTCAGGAATGATAGAGAGTGGAGTCAGTCCTGGGGCTTACAGTCAGAAGTGAGAGAGAGTAGATTTAGTCCAGGGGCTCAGAGTCTGGAGTGAGAGAGAGTAATGTCAGTCCTGGAGCTAACAATCAGGAGTGAGAGAGCGTTGAGTCAGTCCTGGGACGCACAGTCAGGAATGAGAGCGAGTAGAGCCAGTCCTGGGTCTCACAATGTGGCATGAGGGAGTAGAGTCAGTCCTGGGTCTCTCAGTCAGAAGAGAGAGAGAGTAGATTCAGTCCTGGTGTTTACAGTCACTAGTGAAAGAGAGTAGAGTCAGTCCTGGTACTCACAGTCAGAAGTGTGAAAGTGTAGATTCAGTCCTGGTGTTTATAGTCACTAGTGGGAGACTGTACAGTCAGTCCTGGGACTCACAGTCAGGAGTGAGAGAGAGTAGAGTCAGTCCTGGTACTCACAGTCAGAAGTGTGAAAGTGTAGATTCAGTCCTGGTGTTTACAGTCAGGAGTGAGAGAGAGTAGATTCAGTCCTGGTGTTTACAGTCACTAGTGAGAGAGTGTAGAGTCAGTCCTGGGACTCACAGTCAGGAATGAGAGAGAGTAGAGTCAGTCCTGGGTTTCTCAGAATGAGTGAGAGAGTAGATTCACTACTGGGACTCACAGTCAGTAGTGAGAGAGAGTAGAGACAGTGCTGGGACTATTAGTCAGGAGTGAGAGAGAGTATAGTCAATCCTGGGACTCACAGTCAGGAGTGAGAGAGAGTAGATTCAGTCCTGGGGTTTACTCTCACTAGTGAGAGATTGTAGAGTCAGTCCTGGGACTCACAGTCAGGAATGAGAGAGAGAAGAGTCAGTCCTGGGAATCAGTCAGGAGTGAGCGAGAGTAGATTCAGTCCTGGGGTTTACCATCACTCGTGAGAGAGTGCAGAGTCAGCCCTGGGACTCTCAGTCAGGAGTGAGAGAGTAGATTCACTCCTGGGGCTTACATTCAGGACTGAGAGAGTAGATTCACTCCTGGGGATCACAGTCAGGAGTGAGAGAGAATGGAGTCACTCCTGGGGCTTACAGTCAGTAGTGAGAGAGTGTAGAGTCAGTCCTGGGGCTCACAGTCAGGAGTGAGTGTGTAGAGACTGTCCGATGTCCCACAGTCAGGAGTGAGAGAGTAGAATCAGTCCTTGGACTCACAGTCAGCAGTGAGAGAGACTAGAGTCAGTCCAGTGACTCACAGTCAGTAGTGAGACAGAGAAGATTCAGTCCTGGGACTCACTATCAGGAGTGAGATAGAGTAGAGCCAGTCCTGGAACTCACAGTCAGGAGTGAGAGAGTAGAATCAGTCTTGGGGATCACAGTCACGAGTGAGAGGGAGTAGAGGCTGTGCTGGGACTCTCAGGCTGTAGTGATATAGAATAGAGCCAGTCCTGGGACTCACAGTCAGGAGTGAGAGAGTAGAGTCAGTCCTGGTACTCACAGTCAGAAGTGTGAAATTGTAGATACAGTCCTGGTTTTTACAGTCAGGAGTGAGAGAGAGTAGATTCAGTCCAGGTGTTTACAGTTACTAGTGAGAGAGTGTACAGTCAGTCCTGGGACTCACAGTCAGGAGTGAGACAGTAGAGTCAGTCCTGGTTGTCTCAGAATGAGTGAGAGAGTAGATTCACTACTGGGACTCACATTCAGTAGTGAGAGAAAGTAGACAGTCCTGGGACTCACATTCAGGAGTGAGAGAGATCTGATTCAGTCCTGGGACTCTCAGTCAGGATGAGAGAGTAGAGTCAGTCCTGGGAAACTCAGTCGGGAGTGAGAGTATAGATTCACTCCTGCAACTCACCGTCAGGAGTGAGATAGCAGAGACAGTCCTGGGACTCTCTTTTAGGAGTCAAATATAATAGAGCCAGTCCTGGGTCTCTGATTTGGGGTCAGAATGTAGAGAGTGTCCTGGGACTCTCAGACATTAGTGAGAGAGAGTACAGACAGTCCTGGGACTGACTGTCAGGAATGAGAGAGAGCAGAGTCAGTCCTGGGACTATTAGTCATGAGTGAGAGAGAGTAGGGATTGTCCTGGGACACACAATCAAGAGTGAGAGATTAGAGTCAGTCCTGGGACTCACAGTCAGAAGTGAGAGAGAGGAGAGTCAGTCCTGGGACTCAGTCAGGATTGAGAAAATGTTCCGTCCTGGTTTGTACAGTCACTAGTGAGAGAGTGTAGAATCAGTTCTGGGACTCTCAGTCAGGATTGAGAGAGAGCAGAGGCAATCCAGGGACTCAAAGTCAGAAGTGATAGAGTGGACACAGTCCTGGGACTCACAGGCAGATGTGAGAGAGAGTACAGTCTGTCCTGGGACACATGGTCAGGAGTGAGAGAGAGTAGAATAAGTCCTAGGGATTACAGTCAGGAGTGAGAGAGAGTGGATTCAGTCCTCAGAATCAGAGTCAGCCCTGGGTTTTACAGTCAGGAGTGCAGGAGCATAGAGTCAGTCCTTGGGATTCCAGTCAGTAGTCAGAGAGATTAGAGTCATTCCTGGGACTCACAGTCAGGACTGAGAGAGAGTAGATTCTGTACTGGGACTCTCAATCAGGAGTGAGTGTGGAGATTCACTCATAGGACTCACAGTCAGGAGTGAGAGAGAGTAGAGACAATCCTGGGATTAGCAGTTAGGAGTGAGAGAAGAGACTCAGCGCTGATACACACAACCAGGAATGAGAGTGTAGAGTCAGTACTGGGGCTCACAGTCAAGTGTACGAGAGATTGGACACAGTCATGGGATTCAAAGTGAGGAGTGAGAGAATGTAAAGTCAGTCCTGGGTCCCTGATTCAGGAGTGAGGGAATAGAGACAGTCCTTGGAGTTTGCGTCAGGAATAAGAGAGAGTTGAGTCACTCCTGGGACTCTGATACAAGAGTGAGCGATTAGAGTCAGTCCTGGGACTTACATACAGGAGTGATAGAGAGTGGAGTCAGTCCTGGGGCTTACAGTCAGAAGTGAGAGAGAGTAGATTTAGTCCAGGGGCTCAGAGTCTGGAGTGAGAGAGAGTAATGTCAGTCCTGGAGCTAACAATCAGGAGTGAGAGAACGTTGAGTCAGTCCTGGGATGCACAGTCAGGAATGAGAGCGAGTAGAGCCAGTCCTGGGTCTCACAATGTGGCATGAGGGAGTAGAGTCAGTTCTGGGTCTCTCAGTCAGAAGAGAGAGAGAGAGTAGATTCAGTCCTGGTGTTTACAGTCACTAGTGAAAGAGATTAGAGTCAGTCCTGGGACTCTCAGAAGGAGTGACCGAGTAGATTCACTCCTGGGGGACACAGTCAGTAGTGAGAGAGAGTAGAGACAGTCCTGTGACTCACAGTCAGGAGTGAGAGAGAGTACAGACAGTCCTGGGACTATTAGTCAGGAGTGAGAGAGAGAAGAGTTTGTCCTGGTACACATAATCAGGATTGAGAGAGTAGAGTCAGTCCTGGTACTCACAGTCAGAAGTGTGAAAGTGTAGATTCAGTCCTGGTGTTTACAGTCAGGAGTGAGAGAGAGTAGATTCAGACCTGGTGTTTACAGTCACTAGTGAGAGAGTGTAGAGTCAGTCCTGGGACTCACAGTCAGGAATGAGAGAGAGTAGAGTCAGTCCTGGGTTTCTCAGAATGAGTTAGAGAGTAGATTCACTACTGGGACTCAGTCAGTAGTGAGAGAGAGTAGAGACAGTACTGGGACTATTAGTCAGTAGTGAGAGAGAGCAGATTCAGTCCTGGGGTTTACTCTCACTAGTGAGAGATTGTAGAGTCAGTTTTGGGACTCACAGTCAGGAATGAGAGAGAGAAGAGTCAGTCCTGGGACTCACAGTTAGGAGTGAGAGAGTGGAGCAGCCCTGAGACACACAACCAGGAGTGAGAAAGTAGAGTCAGGACTGGGGCTCATAGTCAAGAGTGCGAGGCATTGGACATAGTCCTGGGACTCAGTGTCAGGAGTGAGAGAGAGTACAGTCAGTCCTAAGGATCACAGTCAGGAGTGAGAGAGGGGAGAGTCAATCCTGGGACTCACAGTCAGTAGTGATAGAGAGTAGAGCCTGTCATGGGACTCACAGTCAGGATTGAGAGAGAGTAGAGTCAGTCCTGCATCTCTGATTTGGGAGTAAGGGAATAGAGACAGTCCTGGGAGTCTCAGTCAGGAGTAAGAGAGAGTAGAGTAAGTCCTGGGACACACAATCAGGAATGAAAGAGTAGAGTCAGTCCTGGGGATCACAGTCAGGAGTGAGAGAGAAGTGTCAGACCTGGGGCTCACAATCATGAGTGAGGGAGAGTAGAGTCAGTCCTGGGACACATAGTCAGGAGTGAGATAGAGTCGAGCCAGTCCTGGGTCTCTGATTCGGGCGTGAGAGTGTAGAGACTGTCCTGGGATTCACAGATAGGAGTGAGAGAGTGTAGAGTCAGCCTTGGGACACACAATCAGGAGTGACAGAGAGTAGAATCCGTCCTGATACAGACAACCAGGAATGAGAGTGTAGAGTCAGTACTGGGGCTCATAGTCAAGAATGCGAGAGATTGGTCACCTTCCTGGGACTCAAAGTGAGGAGTGAGAAAGTGTAGAGTCAGTCCTGGGTCTCTGATTCGGGAGTGAGGGAGTAAAGACAGTCCTGGGAGTTTCAGTCAGGATAGAGAGAGTAGAGTCGCTCCTGGGACTCTGAGACAGGAGTGAGGGATTAGAGTATGTCCTGGGACTCTCAGTCAGGAGTGAGGGAAAAGTGTCAGACCCGGGGCTCACATTCAGGAGTGAGAGAGAGTAGAGTCATTCCTGGGTATCTGATTCGGGCATGAGAGTGTAGAGACAGTCCTGAGGCTCACAGTTATAGTGAGAGAGTGTAGAGTCAGTCCTGAGACTCACAGTCAGGACTGAGAGAGAGTGAGACCTGGGGCTCACAGTCAGGAGTGAGAGAGAATAGAGTCAGTCCTCGGAATCACAGTCAGGAGCGATAGAGTGAAGAGTCAGCCCTGGGGTTTACAGTCAGGAGTGAGAGAGAGTACAGTCATTCCTAAGGATTACAGTCAGGAGTGAGAGAGAGTAGAGTCAGTCCTGGGACTCACAGTCAGGGGTGAGAGAGAGTAGAGTCAGTCCTGGGTCGCTGATTTGGGAGTAAGGAAGGAGAGACAGTGCTGGGACTCACAGTCAGGAGTAAGAGAGAGTAGCGTCAGTCCTGGGACACACAATCAGGAGTGAGAGAGTAGAGTTAGTCCTGGGGATCACAGTCAGGAGTGAGAGAGAGTAGAGACTGTGCTTGGATTCTCAGTCAGGCGTGAAAGAGAGAGTAGAGTCAGTCCTGGGCCTCACAGTCAGGAGGGAGACACAAGTTTTAAACCGGGGGCTCACAGTCAGGAGTGAGAGTGAGTAGATTCACTCCTGGGACTCACAGTCAGGACTGAGAGAGAGTGGAGTAGTCCTGGGAATCATAGTCAGGAATCAGAAAGAGTAGATTCAGCCCTGCGATTTACACTCAGGATTACGAGAGAGTAGACTCAGTCCTGGGACACATTCAGAAGTGAGAGAGTAGAGCCAGTCCTGGGACACACAGTCAGGAGTGAGAGAGAGTAGAGTTAGTCCTTGGATTCACAGTCAGGAGTGAGACAGTGTAGATTCAGCACTGGGGTTTACAGTCCGGAGGGAGAGAGAGTTGAGTTAGTCCTAAGGATTACTGTCAGGAGTGAGAGAGAGTAGAGTCAGTCCTGGGACTCACATTCAGTAGTGAGAGAGAGTAGAGCCTGTCCTGGGACTCACAGTCAGGAGTGAGACAGAGTAGAGACAATCCTGAATCTTTGATTTGGGATTTAGGGAGTAGAGACAGTCCTGGGAGTCTAAGTCAGGAGTAAGAGAGTGTAGAGTCAGTCCTGGGACACACAATCAGGAATGAGAGAGTAGAGTCAGTCCTGGGGATCACAGTCAGGAGTGAGATAGAGTCGAGCCAGTCCTGGGTCTCTGATTCAGGCATGAGAGTGTAGAAACTGTCCTGGACCTCACAGTCAAGAGTGAGAGAATGTAGAGTCAGCCTTGGGACACACAATCAGGAGGGAGAGAGAGTAGAGTCCGTCCTGGGACTCAGTCAGGAGTGAGGGAGAGTAGATTCAGTCCTACTGTTTACAATCACTTTTGAGAGAGAGTAGAGTCAGTCCTGGGACTCTCAGTCAGGAATGAGAGAATAGATTCACTCCTGGGACACTCAGTCAGGAGTGAGAGAGAGCAATGACAATCCTGGGACTCAAAGTCAGAAGTGATAGAGTAGACACAGTCGTGGGACTCACAGTCAGGATTGAGAGAGAGCAGAATCTGTCCTGGGACACACAATCAGGAATGTGATAGTAGAGTCAGTCCTGGGACTCTGAGTCAGGATTGAGTGAGAGTACAGTCAGCCCTCGGAATCATAGTCAGGAGCGATAGAGTGTAGATTCAGTCCTGGGGTTTACAGTCAGGAGTGCGAGAGAGTAGAGTCAGTTCTAAGGATTACAATCAGGAGTGAGAGAGAGTAGAAACAGTCCTGGGGCTCACAGTCAGGAGTGAGAGAGAGTAGAGTCAGTCCTGGGTCTCTTATTCGGGAGTAAGGGAGTAGAGGCAGTCCTGGGACTCTCAGGCAGGAGTGAGATAGAGTCGAGCCAGTCCTGTGTCCCTGATTCGGGCGTGAGAGTGTAGAGACTGTCCTGGGACTCACAGTCAGGATTGAGAGAGAGCAGAGTCTGTCCTGGACACACAATCAGGAGTGAGATAGTAGGGTCAGTCCTAGGACTCTGAGTCAGGAGATGGAGCGAGTAGATTCAGTCCTCGGAATAACAGTCAGGAGTGAGAGAGTGTAGATTCAGCCCTGGGATTTACAGTCAGGAGCGCGAAAGAGTAGAGTCAGTCCTAAGGATTACAGTCAGGAGTGAGAGAGAGTAGAAACAGTCCTGGGGCTCAGAGTCAGTAGTGAGAGAATAGTGACAGGGCTGGGATTCTCAGTCAGGAGTGAGTGAGTAGAGTCAGTACTGGGACTCACAGTCAGGAGTGAGAGGGAGAGAGAGTAGAGACAATCCTGGGGTTCACAATTAGGAGTGAGAGAGTGGAGAAGCGCTGAGACACACAACCAAGAGTGAGAGGGTAGAGTCAGTACTAGTGCTCATAGTCAAGAGTGCGAGGCATTGGACAAAGTCCTGGGACTCAGATTCAGGAGTGAGAGAGAGTAGAGTCAGTCCTCGGATTCACAGTCAGGAGTGAGAGAGTGTAGATTCAGCACTGGGGTTTACAGTCCGGAGTGAGAGAGAGTCGAGTCAGTCCTAAGGATTACAGTCAGGAGTGAGAGAGAGGAGAGTCAGTCCTGGAACTCACAGTCAGTAGTGATAGAGAGTAGAGCCTGTCCTGGGACTCACAGTCAGGAGTGAGAGAGAGTAGAGTCAGTCCTGCATCTCTGATTTGGGAGTAAGGGCATAGAGACAGTCCTGGGAGTCTCAGTTAGGAGTAAGAGAGAGTAGAGTAAGTCCTGTGGATCACAGTCAGGAGTGAGAGAGAAGTGTCAGACCTGGGGCTCACAGTCATGAGTGAGAGAGTAGAGTCAGTACTGGGGCTCATAGTCAAGAATGCGAGAGATTGGACACCGTCCTGGGACTCAAAGTGAGGATTGAGAGAGAGCAGAGTCTGTCCTGGGACACACAATCAAGAGTTATACAGTAGAGTCAGTCCTGCGACTTTGAGTCAGGAGATTGAGCGAGTAGAGTCAGTCCTCAGAATCGCAGTCAGGAGTGAGAGAGTGTAGATTCAGCCCTGGGGTTTACAGTCAGGACTGCGAGAGAGTAGTCAGCCCTAAGGATTACAGTTAGGAGTGAGAGAACGTAGAAACAGGCCTGGGGCTTACAGTCAGGCGTGAGAGAGAGTAGAGTCAGTCCTGGGACTATTAGTCAGGAGTGAGAGAGATTAGTGTTAGTCCTGGGACACACAATCAGGTTTGAAAGAGTAGAGTCAGTCCTGAAGATCACAGTCAGGATTGAGAGAGGTTAGAGACAGTCCTGGGATTCACAGTTAGGAGTGAGAGAGTCGAGTCAGCCCTGAGACACACAATCAGGAGTGAGAGAGTAGAGTCAGTACTGTGGCTCACAGTCAAGAGTGCGAGAGATTGGACACAGTCCTGGGACTCAAAGTGAGGGGTGAGAGAGTGTAGAGTCAGTCCTGGGTCTCTGATTCAGGAGTAAGGGAGTAGAGACAGTCCTGGGAGTCTCAGTCAGGAGTAAGAGAGAGTAGAGGCAGTCCTGGGACTCTGATACAGGTGTGAGAGTGAAGTGTCAGACCTGGGGCTCACAGTCAGGACTGAGAGAGAGGAGAGACAGTCCTGGGTCTCTGATTTGGGCGTGAGAGTGTAGACACTGTCCTGGAACTCACAGTCAGAAGTGAGAGAGTGTAGTGGCAGCCTTGGGACAAACAGTCAGGAGTGAGAGAGAGTAGAGTCAGTCCTGGGACTCATAGGCAGGAGTGAGAAGAGAAGGGTCAGTCCTGGGACTCAGTCAGGTGTGAGAGAGAGTAGATTCAGTTCTCCTGTTTACAATCACTTTTGAAAGAGAGTAGAGTCAGTCCTGGGACTCTCAGTCAGGAGTGAGAGAGTAGATTCACTCCTGGGACTCACAGTCAGGAGTGAGAGAGAGCAGAGACAATCCTGGGACTCACAGTCAAGAGTGAGAGAGTGGAGTCAGTCCTGGGAATCACAGTCAGGAGTCAGATAGAGTAGATTCAGCCCTGCGGTTTACACTCAGGATTGCGAGAGAGTAGACTCAGTCCTGGGACACAATATGGAGTGAGTGAGTAGAGCCAGTCCTGGGACTCACAGTCAGGAGTGAGAGAGTAGAGTCAACCCTGGGACACACAATCAGGAGTGAAAGAGAGTAGAATGAGACCTGGGACTCACAGTCAGGAGGGAAAGAGAGTAGAGTCAGTCCTCAGAATCACAGTCAGGAGTGAGAGAGTGTAGATTCAGCCATGGGGTTTACAGTCCGAAGGGAGAGAGAATAGAGGCAGTTCCAAGGATTACAGTCAGGAGTGAGACAGAGTAGAGACTCTCCTGGGACTCACAGTCAGGAGTGAGAGAATCGAGTCAGCCCTGGGGCATACAATCTGGGGTGAGAGAGAGTAGAGTCAGTCTTGGGTCTCTGATGTGGGTGTAATGGCGTAGAGACAGTCCTGGGAGTCTCAGTCAGGAGGAAGAGAGAGTAGAGTCAGTCCTGGGACACACAATCAGGAGTGAGAGAGTAGAGTCAGTCCTGGGGATCACAGTTAGGAGTGAGAGAGAAGTGTCAGACCTGGGGCTCACAGTCAGGAGTGAGAGAGAGTAGAGTCAGTCCTGGGACACATAGTCAGGAGTCTGATAGAGTTGAGCCAGTCCTGGGTCTCTATTTCGGGCGTGAGAGTGTAGAGACTGTCCAGGGACTCACAGTCAGGAGTGAGAGAGTGTAGAATCAATCCTGGGACACAATCAGGAGTGAAAGAGAGTAGATTCAGCCCTGCGGTTTACACTCAGGATTGCGAGACTCAGTCCTGGGACTCACAGTCAGGAGTAGGAGAGAGTAAAGTCGCTCCTGGGACTCTGAGACAGGAGTGAGGGATTAGAGTATGTTCTGGGACTCTCAGTCAGGAGTGAGAGAGAAGTGTCAGACCTGGGGCTCACAGTCAGGTGAGAGAGAGTAGAGTCATTCGTGGGACTATTAGTCAGGAGTGAGAGAAAGTAGAGTTAGTCCTGGGGCTCATATTGTTGATTTAGATAGAGTAGAGCCAGTCCTGGGTATCTGATTCAGGTGTGAGAGTATACAGTCCTGGGGCTCACAGTCACTAGTGAGAGAGTGTAGAGTCAGACCTGGGACTCACAGTCAGGAGTGAGAGAGAGTAGATTCAGCCCTGCGGTTTACACTCAGGTTTGTGAGAGAGTAGACTGAGTCCTTGGGCTCACAGTCAGTAGTGAGAGAGTAGAGTCTGTCCTGGGACACACAATCAGTAGTGAGATAGTAGAGTCAGGCCTGGGACTCTGAGTCAGGAGTGAGACCGTGTAGATTCAGTCCTGGGCTTTACAGTCAGGAGTGCGAGAGAGTAGTTTCAGGCCTAAGGATTACAGTCAGGAGTGCGAGAGAGTAGAAACAGTCCTGGGGTTCACAGTCAGTAGTGAGAGAGAGTAGAGTCAGTTCTGGGACTCACAGTCAGGAGTGAGAGAGAAAGTAGAGTCAGTCCTGGGACTATTAGTCAGGAGTGAGAGAGATTAGTGTTAGTCCTGGGACACACAATCAGGTGTGAGAGAGTACAGTCAGTCCTGGAGATCACAGTCCCGAATCTCAGTCAGGAGTGAATGAGAGTAGAGTCAGTCCTGGGGCTTATAGTCAGGAGTGAAACAGAAAGTAGCGTCAGTCCTGGGGTTGATATTCAGGGGTGAGAGAGAGTACAGTCAGTCCTGGAGATCACAGTCCCGAATCTCAGTCAGGAATGAATGAGAGTAGAGTCAGTCCTGGGGCTTATAGTCAGGATTGAAACAGAAAGTAGAGTCAGTCCTGGGGTTTATATTCAGGAGTGAGAGAGAGTACAGTCAGTTCTGGGGCTTACAGTCAGAATTGAGAGAGAGTAGAGTTAGTCCTGTGGGTAACAGTCAGGAGTGAGAGAGCGTAAAGTCAGTCCTGGAGCTCACAGTCAGGAGTGAGAGCGAGTAGAGTACTCCTGGGTCTCACAGTCTGGAGTGAGAGAGTAGAGTCAGTCCTGGGTTTCTCAGTCAGAAGTGAGAGAGAGTAGAGTCAGTGCTGGGTCTCACAATCAGGAGTGAGTGTGTAGAGACAGTCCTGGATCTCACAGTCAGGCGTGAGAGAGAGCAGAGTCATTCCTGGGACTCTCAGTCTGGAGTGAGTGAGAGTAGAGTCAGTCTTGGGTGTCACAGTCAGGAGTGAGAGAGAGTAGGCTCAGTCATGGGGCTCTCAGTCAGTTGTAAGAGAGAGTAGAGTCACTCCTGGGACTCACCGTCAGGAGTGAGTGTGTAGAGACGGTCCTGGGTCTCCCAGGCAGGAGTGAGACAGAGTTGACTCAGTCATGGGGCTCTCAGTCAGCAGTAAGTGAGAGTAGAATCAGTCCTGGAGCTCACAGTCAAGACTGAAAGGTTACAGGCAACTCTGGACTTTACAGGCCATGCTGCAGGGCTATGCATGACATACACATTGTACCCCCACTCCCGGGAGGGGCAAGGCATGTGTGCTCAATCAGAATAATTGCATTTTCACAGTTCGTGAAACAGTACTTGGTGCTGTCTCTCTGTACTGCTTTGCAGACCTGATGGTAATTGGCTGGGAGCCATCTGCAACCTGCATTTGGGGAAAACAGAATGAAGGGGCAGGCGGTGGTATGTGAAGTTTTCCTGGGGTGGCGGCCTCCTACTCAGTGACCAGGCACACAGCCTCTAGATGGGGAGTGTGTATGTCCACGTGGGGCATGGGCACCTCAGCAATGATTGGCTCAGAGGGGGTAGGTTGGAACATCGACCACAACCACAATGGGATCTAGTAGCACTGGGGAGGCTGGAGAATAACTGGTGGGAGCTCCACCTTCACATCATGAGGTTCCAGGTAAATTCCTGGGAGCGGACGGTGAGGAGGGAGTATCGAAGCTAGTCTCAAAGTGACAGGACTTGCATCTTGCACCCTCGAACTAATGATGCTGAAAGTAGAAATGAATCTGCACGGGAGAGGTCTGAGATGGAGTGGGGGTAGTGCACTGCTGGACTAAGGGGCCCTATCTGGGGCTGCCCTCTAACTTGTCGGAACCACAAGATTAAAATGGAGTCAGAACTGAGAAAAAGGAGGAAGACCTCTTTGAGATGCTAGCCATTGGAACCCATGTCTTTTGCTGTGCTGTAACAGGGAAATGTAGGATTCACTGGCTTAACATCACAGTCACTGCATTTCAACAATAACACACAGAAATGTGAAATTTGGAATGTAAGCAGCCATTAAGGAGGTACAGGTGCTGCATATATAGCATTTCATATCAATGATAGACTTTCATGTGACTTCTAGAAGTGGCATTCACAACGGATCTGAGACTGGATCACTGAGCTCGGTCAGGTCACACGTGTCGTTCAAACCTTCTCCAACCCCTGTGGGATTGGGTTGTTAAGTCTCAGGGGTGGTCCCTTGGTCACCTCGATGTATCTGTTAGTGCCTCAGATTCAAGGCTGCATCAGCGACAAGGCAGGATCCACGATATTTGCTATTGGTTACAGATTGTGAGCTTCACTGTTTTGACCCATTATTCATTAACATCTTGACTCTGTCATTTGAGAGAGTAGGACGAAACAATAATGGAGCCATGGCTCAATGCTGCCTTTTTGAGGGTTCTCTTAGGGTGGAGGAGGAGAAGGAGGGACAGGCGCCACCCAGCACAGCTTTAAGAGGAGGACCCGCCTGAGGTCCAGGGTGCAGATGAGCCACAGCAAGAACAGGAGGATCAGGAGGATAGACCTGGACCACAAAGGTGACTCGCTAGACCAAGGGTCTACCGAAGAGGCCTCTCCTATTTACAGACAAGTGAGAGACAATGCTGCACATGTCTTGGCTTGTCCCAAGATCTGGTGGATCATATTTGCCACATTCTTCGTGAAGACCTGATAGTCTCCCGTCAGTGCCCTTGAAAGTCACTGCTGCCTCAATTTCTCTGCCTGTGCATCGTTCCAGGGATCCACAGAGGACCTGTGTAGCATCTCGCAGTCCACCACACACAGATGCATAAAGGAGTCACAGATGCCCTTTACAGCAAGGCTGATCACCATGTGAGGTTCGCACTCGATTAAGATAGCCAGACTGCGAGATTCGAAACACATCTTTATGCTCCTGCACTCCTTGGATCAAGGCCTTGGGGGCATTGGGGTAGAGGTGGGACGCAGTCTTCTTCTTGTGTCTCAAAGCCTTCTCCATCTGGTTGCCAGACATTTGTGTGTGCACCCTGGAGACAGCTGGGCTGGAGAGATGAGATGTGTGTACTCTCCTGCCATTTAAATATGGCACCCAGACTTTTGACCCCACCAGCTTATGTTGGGGTGGATGAATCAGCTCCCGACTGGCAAGGTGATTCGGAGAGATACTTGCCTGTGCATAATGAATGAGCTTCTGAGCACGGAATTGGATGCAAATTCCCGCAATTCCGAGCAGAAGGATACATGCTGCGTAACCCACCCACCACCACACTTAGAAATGTAAAATTCCACCTCAAGACTTCAATGGATCACATTAGACTATCAGGTGAAACGTCACTCTATGATTCACAGATCACAAGTAAGGGGAGAGATGTGGAGAATCTGTGTCAGAATCTCCTGGCTTCTGAGCTTTGCTCAGCTAGGCACAGTTACTGAACTCCAGGGGGCTGGGCATTCTTGGTGTGAGGTACTGGCAGTCACGCTGGGCACAACAGTACAGCAAGTAGAGGAGTCCAGCTCCACCATTGGTGGAGTGAAGTCAAAGGACCTTATAGAGATGCAACATTCCATTGAATGGATGGTCCAATCAGGGCTGACTGAGTCACTGAAGACCCAGGCAGTGGCCTTACAAGCTCTGAAAGCCAACATGTCCACACAGGCCCGTAGCGAGATTAGACATGGGTGTCCAAAGGCAACACTGCTCTCCCATAGAGATGCAGCACTGATGTGCCATTGATCAAGATGAGGGATGATGGTGAAAGGGAACATATTACAATCCCTGTAGGGAAACCATGAACCAAAATAACCAAATCTACCAAACAACCCCTGACCAAAGGGAGTACCAATAGCATTTCTCATATAAAAACAAAAAACTGCGGATGTTGGAAATCCAAAACAAAAACAGAATTACCTGGAAAAACTCAGCAGGTCTGGCAGCATCGGCGGAGAAGAAAAGAGTTGACGTTTCGAGTCCTCATGACCCTTCGACAGAACTAGGTGAATCCCAGGAAGGGGTGAAATATAAGTTGGTTTAAGGTGGTGGTGTTGGGGGGGGGGCGTGGGTTGGGTGGGTTGGGTGGGGGGAGAGAAGTGGAGGGGGGTGGTGTGGTTGTAGGCAAAAGCAGTGATAAAAGCAGATCATCAAAAGATGTCACAGACAACAGAACAAAAGAACACATAGGTGTCGAAGTTGGTGATATTATCTAAACAAATGTGCTAATTAAGAATGGATGGTAGGGCACTCAAGGAATAGCTCTAGTGGGGGTGGGGGGAGCATAAAAGATTTAAAAATATTTAAAAATAATGGAAATAGGTGGGAAAAAGAAAAATCTATATAATTTATTGGAAAAAACAAAAGGAAGGGGGAAGAAACAGAAAGGGGGTGGGGATGGAGGAGGGAGCTCAAGACCTAAAGTTGTTGAATTCAATATTCAATCCAGAAGGCTGTAAAGTGCCTAGTCGGAAGACGAGTTGTTGTTCCTCCAGTTTGCGTTGGGCTTCACTGGAACAATGCAGCAAGCCAAGGACAGACATGTGGTCAAGAGAGCAGGGTGGAGTGTTGAAATGGCAAGCGACAGGGAGATTTGGGTCATTCTTGCGGACAGACCGCAGGTGTTCTGCAAAGCGGTCGCCCAGTTAACATTTGGTCTCTCCAATGTAGAGGAGACCACATTGGGAGCAACGAATGCAGTAGACTAAGTTGGGGGAAATGCAAGTGAAATGTTGCTTCACTTGAAAGGAGTGTTTGGGCCCTTGGACGGTGAGGAGAGAGGAAGTGAAGGGGCAGGTGTTACATCTTTTGCTTGGGCAAGGGGTGGTGCCATAGGTGGGGGTTGGGGAGTAGGGGGTGATGAAGGAGTGGACCAGAGTGTCCCGGAGGGAACGATCCCTGCGGAATGCCGACCGTGGGGGTGAAGGGAAGATGTGTTTGGTAGTGGCATCATGCTGGAGTTGGCGGAAATGGTGGAGGATGATCCTTTGAATGCGGAGGCTGGTGGGGTGATAAGTGAGGACAAGGGGGACCCTATCATGTTTCTGGGAGGGAGGAGAAGGCGTGAGGGCGGATGCGCGGGAAATGGGCCGGACACGGTTGAGGGCCCTGTCAACGACCGTGGGTGGAAAAGCTCGGTTAAGGAAGAAGGAGGACATGTCAGAGGAACTGTTTTTGAAGGTAACATCATGGGGACAGATGCGACGGAGGCAAAGGAACTGAGGGAATGGGATGGAATCCTTACAGGAAGCGGGGTGTGAGGAGCTGTAGTCAAGGTAGCTGTGGGAGTCGGTAGGCTTGTAATGGATATTGGTGGACAGTCTATCACCAGAGATTGAGACAGCAAGGTCAAGGAAGGGAAGGGAAGTGTCAGAGATGGACCACGTGAAAATGATGGAGGGGTGGAGATTGGAAGAAAAATTAATAAATTTTTCCAAATCCCGACGAGAGCGCGAAGCAGCACCGAAGTAATCATCGATGTACCGGAGAAAGAGTTGTGGAAGGGGGCCGGAGTAGGACTGGAACAAGGAATGTTCCACATACCCCATAAAGAGACAGGCATAGCTGGGGCCCATGTGGGTGCCCATAGCCACACCGTTTATTTGGAGGAAGTGAGAGGAGTTGAAGGAGAAATTGTTCAGTGTGAGAACAAGTTCAGCCTGACGGAGGAGAGCAGTGGTGGATGGGGATTGTTCGGGCCTCTGTTCGAGGAAAAAGCTAAGGGCCCTCAGACCATCCTGGTGGGGGATGGAGGTGTAGAGGGATTGGACGTCCATGGTGAAGCGGAAGCGGTTTGGCACAGGGAACTGTAAATTGTTGATGTGACGTAAGGTGTCAGAGGAATCACGGATGTAGGTGGGAAGGGACTGGACAAGGGAGAGAGAAGGGAGTCAAGATAACGAGAAATGAGTTCTGTGGGGCAGGAGCAAGCTGACACGATCGGTCTACCGGGACAATTCTGTTTGTGGATTTTGGGTAGGAGGTAGAAGCGGGCCATCCGAGGTTGGGTGACTATCAAGTTGGAAGCTGTGGGAGGAAGATCCCCAGAGGAGATGAGGTCAGTGACAGTCCTGGAAACAATGGCTTGATGTTCAGTGGTGGGGTCATGGTCCAGGGAGAGGTAGGAGGAAGTGTCTGCGAGTTGACTGACCTCTACCTCGCGGAGGCTGAGCGTCAACTCCTCATCTTCCGACTAGGCACTTTACAGCCTTCTGGACTGAATATTGAATTCAACAACTTTAGGTCTTGAGCTCCCTCTTCCATCCCCACCCCCTTTCTGTTTCTTCCCCCTTCCTTTTGTTTTTTCCAATAAATTATATAGATTTTTCTTTTTCCCACCTATTTCCATGATTTTTAAATATTTTTAAATCTTTTATGCTCCCCCCACCCCCACTAGAGCTATACCTTGAGTGCCCTACCATCCATTCTTAATTAGCACATTTGTTTAGATAATATCACCAACTTCGACACCTATGTGTTCTTTTGTTCTGTTGTCTGTGACATCTTTTGATGATCTGCTTCTATCACTGCTTTTGCCTACAACCACACCACCCCCCTCCACTTCTCTCCCCCCATCCAACCCACAACCCCCCCCACCCCCCACCACCTTAAACCAGCTTATATTTCACCCCTTCCTGGGATTCACCTAGTTCTGTCGAAGGGTCATGAGGACTCGAAACGTCAACTCTTTTCTTCTCCGCCGACGCTGCCAGACCTGCTGAGTTTTTCCAGGTAATTCTGTTTTTGTTTAGCATTTCTCATATGCTCTATGAGTCTATGAGGATTTCACTTTTTGTAAATTTTACTTTAATACAAATCAGAACCATTTAAATTGAACATGAGTCTTCAAACAAAAACATAAATTTCACTTTAAATAGTCAATGCATTAAGGGTACAACTTACACAACTGCAAGAAGCTTTTTTACTCTCTGCACAAATATGGCGATTTGTGTAATTTCGCAGTTTTTCCAACTCAATCTCTGTTATGTTACATCTCTCACTTTTCCACTCTATCGATTTGGCCCTTGAGGAACATTCACTGGCAGCTGTACTCCATCCAAGGTTCCTGGATACAAGTAACCTCCACAAGGCACATGTGTGAACTCCTTCACTCAGGTCACGTCAGTCCTGATGGTATAGCTTTTCAGAGTTCCTTTTCAACCGACTAACCACATCCAGTTCATGGTGTGGCCCTCTGGTACGAACACTTAGCTCTCCCACATGCCTGAGCTATTTGCACTACTTTTAGGGTTCAGTTTTTTTTAGTTCACTCCTGTGCCCCTTCCCCAAGATCTTCTGTAATTTTATTTTTCCCTTTACAGTCAAACAGAAAACTGACCTTTTGTAGCGAGCTCAGCTTGCTCCTAAGTACACCGGGAGTTTGATTACTGTGTCCTGTGGCAGCACATTTTTGTCTCTGCATCTGTGTGCTAATTGTTTTCTGTCTCCAGCTCTCCTTTGTGTCTGTCAACCCCTTGGCTTCTGGCTTTAATGTCCGTCCTGTTGGTGCTGCTTCCAGGTCAAGGGTCACATGAACAAGAATTTCTTATTATACAGGAAAATTGCAATTTATCCCTTTACAATTGATGCAAATTCTTAAATGTCTTTTTCATTTTTTAAAATCAATTACAGACTCCACAGGTATGTTCAAGAAATGATAAATTTTTCTTACTGCCTCTGGATCGAATGTCATCAGAGATGTGAAGGCTGAAAGCTTTCTCACCTGTTGCTCCCTCACCCTCCGCTCCTCAGTCACTGCCCAACAATCTGCCTTGTTTCCCAATGGTTGAGTCTGCTCCATCACAGCTGCAGGGGGTACAGTGTTGGCTCAGTCCCTCACTGCCTCTGAAACTCAGAGGATGTTGGTGAGGAGCATCTGGTCAGACAGGAGAGGGGAATGAGCTGCCTGTCTCTACCAGGGGTAGCACAATGTTGGAAAAGGGCGATTAAAGATTTGTAATTCTTCAAGGGTATGCATGTGGGCATTTTGGAGTTATTTTAATGTATTAAATCTCTTATTTTACACCACATTCCCAGGTTCCCCATCCTTGAATGGTGGGAGTTAACTGTGCTTTTCATTAAATATAAACAAGCAGAAAATGCTGTAGAGACTCAGCAGGTCAGACAGCAGGAAAGTGAAGGGAATAGATTTTTAACCTGGGATCGAGAACCTGCCCCCACCTGACACTGTTTTGTTATTGGGCGAGGGCCGAGTCTGGCACCCAGTGAATGATTCCAGGCACTGACTGGCAACAGGAACTGGCTCTGGAGGGCACTTTGCAAAGGCAGACAGCAGGCATGACCTGAGCCTTGCAGCTTGGAGTGGGCCAGGAGTGCAGAGGGGCAGCAGACTCACAACACACACAATAGGCCAAATGACTGATCATAAGGTGCTTAATCCATTTTGCCCGAGCGATGGGAGCTTTGTGCCACCCCTTAAGCACCTCAGTTGGACTTTCCCTATTTTTCCTAGACTTTAAACCAACAGCAGCAATACATAACGGCTCCTCACCATGCTCACAGACACCAGGCTGTTCATTCTGCACATTCTCAACATTGAACATGTGTTTCAGTTCCTCCACAGCCCTTAACCAGCTCTTCAAGGAGTCTCTCTTCCCTTTGAAAGTTGTAGCATGCTCTGGTGGTGACACGCCCTCTGGGAATGCTATTTTTAAAAATGGTCCCACCCAACCTCACCACCGTGACCGACTGAAAATCTAACCCCACTTCACAGGTCAGGAACCCCAATAAACCAGGGGAGTGACAGATTCGAAGCAAAGGCAAAGACAGAGTTGGTGGAGTGGGTGCAGAAGGCAAGGCAGGTTGAAGGAACAATGGTGTGAGGTAACAGAGGGTGCTACTGGGCCAATTCTAGAAATCAAAGGGTTAAATAAGAAAAGCAGAATTGCCACCAACATCCACAGTGTGAAAAAATGAGGAGAGGTTCTGACCTGAAATTGTTCAACTC
Organism: Carcharodon carcharias; assembly: GCF_017639515.1. Lineage (NCBI taxonomy): Eukaryota > Metazoa > Chordata > Chondrichthyes > Lamniformes > Lamnidae > Carcharodon > Carcharodon carcharias. Next base: position 38,899,758 of record NC_054482.1, on the reverse strand, counting down.
AGCATTGAGCCTAGAGAAAGCTGTGAAGTGTCTCATTGTAAGATTGGACGTTGGTGCTCAAGCCTACATTGAGTTTCAGCGTAACAATGTCAGAGGTCAAGAATAGAAAGGTCGGAGTTGGAGTGGGTGGAGAATTAAAGGGAGAGGCAATTGGCAGCCCGTTCGAGGAACTCGATCATGGTCCTGGGAGGGAGGACTGAGGGAGAAGGGAAAGATATGGGATGGATATGGTTGGGGACCCTGCCAACCATGATGGAGAGGAATCATTGAAGGAGGAAAAGAAAGGCATGTCAGCAGTGCTGGTGTGAAAATTGGCATCATCAGAACAGTTGCAGTGGAGATGCAGAAACTGGAAGAATGGAATAGAGCCCTTACAGGAAGCAGGGGGTGTAGTCAGGGTGACTGTGGGAGTCAGTGAGCTTGTAATGAATATTAGTAGACAGCCCGCCCCCAGGAATGGAGACAGAGAATTAAGTTGAGAAAGGGAAGTGTCAGAGATGGGCCATGTGAATGTGGGGGAAGAATGGAAGCTGGAAACAAAGTCGATAACATTTTTCAGTCCAGGGTGAAAGCAGGGAAACAGCATTGATACATCAACAATCTGGAAAAAGAGATGAGGCAGGGACATGAATAGGGCTGGAGCAAAGAATGTCCAGCATCTCCCACAAAGATGGCAGGTGTAGCTCGGAGCCATGCAGTTACCTATAGCATGGAGGAGTTGTTCAGTTTGAGAACCCAGGCTGGGTTGATGGGGACCGGCTAGGCCTCTGATCAAGGAAGAAGCAGAGAGCCCTGGGGGAATGGAGGTCCAGAGGGACTGGAAGCTCAAATGAGGATGTTGCTGGGAAAAGATTGGACAAGAGGAAACAAATAGAATCAGGATAGGAAGAAATCAGTTCAGCAGGTTGAAATGATGGGCCTACCATGACAGTCCTGTTTGTGAATTTTGGGATGTAGTGGGTGGGGAGATATGAGCTTGGAGTGAATTGACTGAGTGACAGGACACAGAAAGTAGGGATAATGGACAAATATTCTAACTGGCAGGTTATGACTAGTGGTGCCCTGTGTGGATCTGTCTTTGGGTCTCAGCTATTAGCCATATTTCTTAACAACTTAGATGTTGGGATAGAAAACCACAGATCCAAAATTGCCCGTGACACCAGGATAGGCAGAATTGTAAGCAATGTGGATGAAGCATCAAATTACAGAGATATTGGTTTCTAAAATGAATGGGCAAAGCCATGGCAAATAGATTTCAAAGTAGAACATAAGGGCATAGTGAGGGCGGGATTCGGACCTTCGAGCCTGCTCGCTTTCTTTTGGCATTAACTCTACTTTCCTGCCAGCCGCTGTAGGCAAATTTGAGGTCATCCACTTTGGACCCACAAAGAATAGAACAGTGTACTTTAGAAATGATGGAAGGCTAGAAACAGTGAAGAAGCAAAGAGGTTTAGGTGAGCGAGTGTCCAGGAGCTTAGGCTATTAACATATTATTGAACAGTTACAGGAAATAATCAAAAAGGCTAATGGAATTCTGGCTTTTCTATCTAGAGGTCTAGAATACAAGGCAATAGAGTTCATACTTCAACTGCATAATGTCCTGGTTGGACCATAGTCACCTCCATTCCTGTCTTCCCCATAATCGTTAATGCCTTTGGATAATAAAAATCCATCAGTGCCAGATTGACAACTGATTTAGCGTTGATTGTCATTTGTTGAAATCAGTTCCAAACTTTGCATGGCCAGTGTTTCCTCATTTCACTCCTGAAATTAACACAGGAAATGCTGGGAAAACTCAGCAGGTCTGGCAGCATCTGTGGAGAAAGAGAGAGTTAACGTTTTGAGTCTGTATGACTCTTCTCCTGAAATGCCCGGTTCAATTTTTTTTTTAAACACTATCCACCTACTCGTAGATTTCCCAACCAGCGGAAACAGTTTCTCTCTGTTCCCCTTCATATCTGAAAAACTTTGGTCACATCACCCCTGAACCTTGTGGACATCACAACTCAGGAAGGATATGCTGGCCTTGTGGGGGAGTGCAGGGTCGATCCCTGGATTCGAAAGGTGAGCTTGTGAGGTGAGATGAAGCAATCAGAGATTGCATTTGCTGGAATTTAGAAGGTTAAATTTGTCTGAACAGTTTAACTAGTTCTGTAGACCTGGACAGTAGGTTAGTTTGGAGAGAGTTGCAGTGGTGCTCTGATTCCCATACTGAAATCTCCCCTCATGTCATTGTCAGGGGCTGTATAGATGACTGTGACCAGCAGTCATTCATCAGTCATCCTGTTTCCACTCACAGAATCACAGAATTACACAATGCAGAAGAGGCCCTTCAGCCCATCGAGTCTGCACCGACACGTGAGAAACACCTGACCTACCTACCTAATCCCATTTACCAGCACTTGGCCCATAGCCTTGAATGTTATGACATGCCAAGTGCTCATCCAGGTACTTTTTAAAGGATATAAGGCAACCCGCCTCCGCCACCCTCCCAGGCAGCGCATTCCAGACTGTCACCACCCTCTAGGTAAAAAAGTTTTTCCTCACATCCTCTATAAACCTCCTGCCCCTCACCTTGAACTTATATCCCCTTGTGACTGACCCTTCAGCTAAGGGGAACCCTGTCCATGCCCCTCATAATCTTGTACACCTCGATCAGGTTGCCCCTCAGTCTTCTCTGCTCCAACGAAAACAACCCAAGTCTATCCCTGTTCACCCTTATGAATGTGCCTCATTCCCACTGCTCTAATTCTATCACTATCACCAGTCCAGCTCCTTTCCCAGCTTCCCATCCTTTCCAAAGATCCTGGAGCCTGGAATATTTCTCCTCCAGTCATGTCCAGCTTTCTGCCGTAATATTGAATACCTTTTGAGATGAATCGGTGATTCCAGTTTGTTCTAATTTTCCATGCTACATGTGTTACTGTACAGAACTGACCTGATCCTTTCCATTTACCCTGAGGGTCTATCTCTTAACTCTTTATATTACTGTTAGTCTTTGCATTGTTATATCAGCAATTTAATGTGGTTTTAATTTTCACTATTTCTGCTTTATTTATATCAAATATTTTATTATTACTTGCAAACCCTTTCCTGTTCCTTGGAGTAACTATATCACCTGCATCTTCTTTTGCAATCTGACCTTTGCCCTTATCCCCTCTTTTTATTATCAATAGGTTATTAGTTTTTCCCACCTGTACCCTCCCTGATGTCATTTTGGATCATCTATAGTTCCATCAATCCTTTCTGGGAGGACCCTGCTCCCAGCCTAGTTCAGGTGGACCCTGTTCCAATATTACAGTTCCTTCCTGTCTTGGTGCTAGTGTCCCACGAAATGGAACCCTCTATACCCTCACCACACCTTCATCCATATGTTCATCTCCCTAATCTGCTATGTCCCTGGGCCAATTGGCATGTGCTTCAGCTATCATCCTGACAGTACTCACTATGGGCCCTGCTTTTCCACTTAGATCCCCGCTCCTTTTTTAGAAATTATTTTTTGGGATGTGGGCTTCGCTGGTAGAACAGCATTTATTGCCCATCTCTAGTTGCCCTTGAGAAGGTGGTGGTGAGCTGCCTTCTTGATCTGCTGCAGTCCATGTGGTGTAGGTACACCCACAGTGCTCTTAAGGAGGGAGTTCCTGGATTTTGACCCAGCAACAGTGAAGGGACAGCGATATATTTCCAAGTCAGGATGGTGAGTGACTTGGAGGGGAACTTTCAGGTGGTGGTGTTCCCTTGTGTCTGCTGCCCTTGTCCTTCTAGATGGTAGTGGTCATGGGTTTGGAAGGTGCTGTTGAAGGAGCCTTGATGAATTCCTGCAGTGCATCTTGTAGATGGTACACACTGCTGCTACTGTGTGTCAATGGTGGAGGGAGTGAATGTTTGTGGATGGGGTGTCAATCAATTGGGCTGCTTTTTCCTGGATGGTGTCGAGCTTCTTGAGTGTTGTTGGTGCTGCACTCATCCAGCTTGACATTCCCTTAACAGAATCTTTTCCCTATTTATGTCTATTTCGTTCACTCAACATGGACCACATCAACGTTCAGTGGCAGAATTGGACAGAGTCAGCTTGGATTTACGAAAGGGAAACCATGCTTGACAAATCTACTGGAATTTTTCAAGGATGTAACTAGTAGAGTTGATGAGGGGGTGTGGTTTATTTGGACTTTCAGAAGGCTTTCAACAAAGACCCACACAAGAGATTGGGGGTAGTGTATTGAGATGGATAGAAAAATTGGTTGGCAGGAAACAGAGTAGGAACAAATGAGTCTTTTTCCGCATGGCAGGGAGTGACTAGTGGGCACCGCAGGGATCGGTGCTGGGACCCCAGCTATTCACAATATGTATTAATGAGTTAGCTGAGGGAATTAAGTGTAATATCTCCAAATTTGCAGATGATTGGGAGGGTGAGCTGTGAGGAGGATGCAGAGATGCTTCAGTGTGATTTGGACAAGCTGAGTGATTGGGCAACTGCATGGCAGATGCAGTATAATGTGGATAAATGCGAGGTTATCCATTTTGGTAGCAAAAACAGGAAGGCAGATTATTATCTGAACGGCTATAAATTGAGAGAGGGGGATGTGCAACGAGACCTGGGTGTCCTTGTACACCAGTCGCTGAAGGTAAGCATGCAGGTGCAGCAGGCGGTAAAGAAGGCAAATGGTATGTTGGCCTTCATAGCCAACATAGGATTCGAGTATAGGAACAGGGAAGTCTTGCTGCAATTGTACAGGGCATTGGTGAGACCACACCTGGAATATTGTGTGCAGTTTTGGTCTCCTTATCTGAGGAAGGATGTACTTGCTATAGAGGGGGTGCAGCAAAGGTTTACCTGACTGATTCCTGGGATGGCGGGACTGACATATGAGGAGAGATTGAGTCAATTAGGATTATATCCGCTGGAGTTCAGAAGAATGAAGGGGGGATCTCATAGAAACCTATAAAATTCTAAAAGGACTAGACAGGGTAGATGCAGGAAGGATGTTCCAGATGGTGGGGGAGTCCAGAACCAGGGGTCACAGTCTGAGGATATGGGGTAGACCATTTAGGACTGAGATAAGGAGAAATTTCTTCACCCAGAGAGTGGTGAGCCTGTGGAATTCGTTACCACAGAAAGTAGCTGAGACCAAAACATTGTATGTTTTCAAGAAGAAGTTAGATATAGCTCTTGGGGTGAAAGGGATCAAAGGGTATAGGGATAAAGCGGGAGCAGACTATTGAGTTGGATGATCAGCCATGATCATAATGAATGGTGGAACAGGCTTGAAGGGCCAAATAGCCTACTCCTGCTCTTAGTTTCTATGTTTCTAACTCAATCTTTCCTCTTCCTTTCCAAATTGCTTTCCAGTGCGTTGTGATGTTCCTTATGCTGGTAACTGGCTAGCGGCACACTCTTCAGAACTGTGGCTGGTGACCTCAGAGGATACCACCTATCTCTCTCATTATTGGACCCCCGTATAACAACCCCCTTCCTGTGCTAAAATAAAAGCAAAATACTGTGGACGCTGGAAATCTGAAATTAAAACCGAAAATGCTGGAAAAACTCAGCAGGTCTGGCTGCATCTGTGGAGAGAGAAACAGAGTTAATGTTTCAAGTCCATACAACCCTTCCTCAGAGCCTGTCTGTGTTGTTCCCCTCCCACCTTAAACTGCTGCCTATTCCACAGAGGCGCCTGAACACTTGTTAAATTGCATTGGATGTCACATAGCCAGCTCAGGGCCTGTAGGTAGGACTGTGAGGTGTGGCACCTGATTTAATTGCCTGATAATGAACACAGTTAGAGATTCTGGCTCACAGCCCATTGCAGTGAGTCACAAAGGGACTGGCATTTCGAACAGGGGATTTCCTGTTCTTACTGAGAAAGAGAGAGAGAGAGAGAGAGAAAGATCACTCATAGGAAACATCATGAAAACTACAATGGTGACAAAAATGGAAGTTATTAGGTGTTCTGGAAAATAAATGGGGAAGATATTTCCATTGTGTGAGTAACTACATATTTACAATAATCACTGATAGAATAAGGAGAAAGCTTAAATGAAAGCAAAATACCATGGATGCTGAAAACCTGAAATATGTCAGAAAACTCAGCAGGTCTGACAGCATCTGTGGAGCAGGTGAAGCTGGATAGAAGGTCAGCGATAGGTGGGAGCTAAGGAGAGATTGATAAAGATGTCATGGACACAAGACACAGGGAATGTTAATGGTAGTGGTGAGGGCTGAAGAAGGTGCTGATAGTGGCACAAAGGGAAGAAAGCAGAATGTGTGAATGTAATATTAGGGTCAACACTCTGTGGAAGCACAACACGGAACAAGTGACAGATGGCCCTGTAGGGGGATGGGTCGGAGAGTAAAGGATAAAAAAATGAATAAATAAAAATAACTAAAACATATTAAATAAAAATTTAAAATTAAATAAAACGAAAAAAAACAATTAGATTAAAAAGGGGTGGGGATGGAGGAGAGAGTTCATGGTCTGAAGTTGTTGGACTCGATATTAATTCCGGAAGGCTGTATAGTACCTAGTTGGAAGATGAGGTGCTGTTCCTCCAGTTTGCATTGAGCTTCACTGGAACATTGCAGTAGGCCAAGGATGGACATGTGGGCAAGAGAGCATGGTGGTGTGTTGAAATGGCAAGAGACAGGACAGACCGAAGGTGTTCCAAAAAGCTGTCACCCAGTCTGCGATTGGTATCTCCAATGTAGAGGAGAGTGCATTGGGAGCAGCGAATGCAGTAGACCAAGCTGAAGGAGGTGCAAGTAAAGCGCTGCTTTACCTGGAAGAAGCGTTTGGGCCCTTGGACATTTGCTGTATTTTTAAACTTATTTAAGGGCAATTATGAGGGCATGAAAGCAGAGTTGGCTAAAGTGAATTGGTCAGTTAGGTTAAGGGATAGGTCAATAGAGATGCAGTGGCTAATATTTAAGGGGATATTTCAGAATACACAGAATAGATACATTCCAACGGGTAATTAAAAAGTCTACGGGATGGATACACCATCCGTGGTTAACTAGAAAGGTTAAAGATAGTGTCAAACTTAAAGAAAAAGTATATAATTGTACAAAGAGAGATGGAAGGTCAGAAGACTGGACAGAATAAGGAACAGCAAAGAAGGACTAAAAGATTAATAAGGGAGGAAAAATTAGAGTACGAGAGAAAGCTAGCCAGAAATATAAAAACAGATAGCAAGAGTTTCTATAAATATTTTAAAAATAAAAGAGTTAACAAAGTGAGCAATTGTCCTAAAAACAAAAAACTGCAGATGCTGGGTATCCAAAACAAAAACAGAATTACCTGGAAAAACTCAGCAGGTCTGGCAGCATCGGCGGAGAAGAAAAGACTTGACGTTTCGAGTCCTGATGATCCCGTATTCTGCTGAAGGGTCATGAGGACTCGAAACATCAACTCTTTTCTTCTCCGCCGATGCTGCCAGACCTGCTGAGTTTTTCCAGGTAATTCTGTTTTTGTTGAGCAATTGTCCTATAGAAAGTGAGTCTGGAGAATTGATAATGGAAAACAAGGAGATGGCAGATGAATTGAACAGGTATTTTGTTTCAATTTTCACTGTAGAGGATACAAGTAACATCCCAGAAGCAGCTATAAACTAGGAAATGGAAGGTAGGGAGGAACTCGGGGAAAATTATAATCACCGGAGAAGTGGTACAGAGTAAACTGTTGGAGCTGCAGCTGGCCAGAGCCCCAGTCCTGATGGACTTCATCCAGTGAGATAGTTGATGCATTGGTTTTAATTTTCCAAAACTCCCGAGATTCAGGGAAGGTCCCATTAGATTGGAAAGTAGCAAATGTAACTCCATTATTCAAAAAGAGAGGGAGACAGAAAGCGGGATATTACAGGCCAGTTAGCTTAACATCTGTCATAGGAAAATGTTAGAAGCTATTATTAAAGAAGTAATAGCAAGGCACTTGGATAAGCTCAAGGTTGTCAGGCAGAGTCAACATGGTTTTGTAAAAGGGAAATCATTTTTAACCAACTTAATGGAGTTATTCGAGGAAGTAACATGTGGATAAAGGGGAACTGGTGGATGTACTGTACTTAGATTTCCAGAAGGCATCTGATAAAGCGCCACATCAAAGGCTATTGCAGAAAATAAAAGCTCCTGGTGTAGGGGGTAACATATTGGCATGGATAGAAAATTGGCTGCCTAACAAGAAGCAGAGAATAGGCATAAACGGGTCCTTTTCTGGTTGGCAGGATATGAGGAGCGGTGTGCCACAGGGATCAGTGCTGGGGCCTCAACTGTTTATCATTTATATGAGTAATGACTTGGATCAAGGAATTGAAGGGATGGTTGCCAAATCTGCTGATGACACAAAGATAGGTAGGAAAGTTAGTTGTGAAGAGGACATAAGGAGGCTACAAAAAGATTTAGATAGGTTAAGTGAGTGGTCAAAGATCTGGCAAATGGGGTTTAATGTGGGAAAATGTGAAATTGTTCATTTTGGCAGGAAGAACAAAAGAGAAGCATATTATCTAAATGGTGAGAGATTGCAGAGCTCTGAGATGCAAAGGGACTTGAGTGTCCTAGTGCGTGAATCACAAAAGGTTAGTATGCTGGTACAACAGGGGTAATTAGAGAAGCTAATAAAATGGTTATCATTTATTGTGAGGGGAATTGATTAAAAAAGTAGGGAGGTTATGCTTCTGTTGTGAGGCCACATTTGGAGTACTGTTTATATTATTGGTCACCTTATTTAAGGAAGGATATAAATGCATTAAAAGCAGTTCAGAGACGGTTTACCAGGCTAATACCTGGAATGTGTGGGTTTTCTTATAAGGAAAGGCTGAACAGACTAGGCTTGTATCCACCAGAGTTTAGAAAAGTAAGAGGCAGCTTGATTGAAACATGTAAGATTCTGAGGGGTCTTGACAGGGTGGATGTGGAGAGGACGTTTCCTCTTGTGGGAGAATCTAGAGTGAGGGGTCACTGTTTAAAAATAAGGGGTCACCAATTTAAAACAGAGATGAGGAGGATTTTTCTCTCTCAGACAGTGGAGAGTCTTTGGAACTCTCTTCCTGAAAAGATGGTGTAAGCAGAGTCTTTGAATATTTTTAAGGCAGAGCTAGACAGATTCTTGATTAACAAGGGTGTTATTGGAGGTAGGCGGGATGCAGATTTGAGGTTCCTATCAGTTCAGCCATGATCTAGGGGCTGAGTGGCCTACTCCTGCTCCTTGTTCATATGTGAGGGAAGAGGTAAATGGGCAGGTGTTGCACCTTTTGCCATTGCCTGGGATTCTGCTGTGGGAAGGGAATGAGGAGTTGGGGATGATGGAGGAGTGGACCAGGAGGTCACAGAGGGAATGGTCCCTATGGAATGCTGACAGTGTGGTGGGGGGAGGGGGTGTTGGTTGGGGGGGGGGGGCGCGGTGGTGGCGTGGCGGGTGCACATGAGGGGAAGTCGTGGTTGGTGGTGGCATCATATTGGAGTTGGCGGAAATGGAGGAGGATGACCCTTTGAAGGCAGAGGCTGGTGGGGTGAAAAGTGAGGAGTGTGAGTGAGGGGGTGTTAGTGAGGGAGTGTTAGTGAGGGAGTGTGTGAGAGAGTGTAAGTGTGAGAGAGAGTGGGTACGAGTGAGATTGTGTGAGAGGGAGTGAGTGAGGAACTGAGTGAGGGAGTGTGAGTGAAGGATTGTCAGTGAGAGAGTGTGAATGTGTTTGAGAAGTAGTGTATGTGAGACAGTGTGAGTCTGAGTGAGGAGGAGTGTGGGAGAGTATGAGTGTGTGAGAAAAATTGTGTGCGAGAGGAGTGTGAGTGAGAAAGATTGTGAGTGAGTGTGAGGATGAGTGAGTGTGAGTATGTGAGAGAGTGTGTGTCTCTGAGAGGGGGAGTGTGTGAGAAAGAGTGTGAAAGGGAGAGTGAATGAGGGAGTGTGATGGAGAGAATGTCAGTGTGAATGTGAGTGAGAAGGAGTATGTGTGAGAGAATATGAGTGTGAGTGAAGGAGTGTGATCTTATGTGAGAAGGAATGTGTGTGTGAGAAGTGGTGCATGTGAGGGAGTGTGTGTTTGTGAGTGTGAGAAAGCATATGTGAGTATGAGTAAGAATGAGTGTGAGTGAGGAGTGTATATAAGAGTTTCCGTGTGTGTGAGGGAGTGTGTGTATATGAGAGTGAGTGTGAGTGAAAAGGAATGTGAGTGAGAGAGTGTGAATGTGAGTGAGAAGGAGTGTATTAGAGATTGTGAGAGTGAGAGGGAGATTGTGCGTGAGAGAGTGTGATTGTGAGTGAGGGAGAGACTGTATGAGTGTGTCAGAATGTGTGTGTGTGTGCATGTGTGTGTGTGTATGTATGTGTGTGTGGGTATGAGTGAGAAGGAGTGTGTGTGTGTGAGGGAGAGAGAGTGTGTGAATGTGAGTGTGTGTGTGCAAGTGTGAGTGAAAGAGTGTGATTGTGAGTGAGAGTATGCATGCGAGTGTGAGTGTGTGTGAGAGGGGGAGAGAGTGCGTGAATGTGACTGAGAGTGAGAAGGAGTGTGTGAGAGCGACTCTATGAGAATGTGTGTATATGAGAGTGAATGAGCGTGATTGAGACTGTGAGTGTGAGTGAGAAGGAATGCAAGTGAGAATGTGAGATTGAGAGAGAGAGTGTGTGTGAGAGAATGTGGTTGTGAATGAGAGAGGCTGTGTATGATTGTGAGAGAAGGTGTGCGTGTGTGTGTGTCTGTGCATGTGAGTGAGTATGGGTATGAGCGAGAAGGAGTGTGTGTGTGAGAGTGAAAGAGAGTGTGTGAATGTGAGAGAGTGTGTGTCTGTGTGTGCAAGTATGTGAGGAAGAGTGCGATTGTGAGTGAGAGTATGTGTGAGAGTGAGTGTCTGTGAGAGAGGGAGAGAGCGAGTGAATGTGAGAGAGAGTGTGAATATGAGTAAGGAGCGTGTGAGAGAGAGAGAGAGTATGTGAGTGTGAGAGAGTGTGAGTGTGAAGAGGGTGAGTGAGGGAGACAGATTGTAAGTGTGAGTGTGTGAGGGAGGGAGATTGTGAGTGTGAGAGAGAGTGTGTATGAGAGGCAATGTGTGAGGGAGAGTGTTAGTGTGTGAGAGAGAGTGTGAGTGTAAGAGAGAGAGTGTGAAAAGATGTGAGCGTGAGAAAGAGATTGAGTGTGTATAAGAGAGAGTGTGTGAGAGTGTGTCTGTGAAAGAGTGTGTATGAGTGTGTGTGAGGGAGACCGTGTGCTTGAGAGAGAGGGAGAGAGTGTGAGTGTGTGAGAGAGAGTGTGTGTGTGAGAGAGTGTGAGGGAATGTGAGTATGAGAGAGAATGTGTGTGAGAGTGTGAGAATGTGAGAGAGTGTGTGTATGAAAGAGTGCAAGTGTGAGTGAGAAGGAGCATGTGAGAGAGATTGTGTGAGTGAAAAGGAGTGTTTGTGAGAGAGTGAGTGTGAGAGACCATGTATGTGTGTAAGTGTGTGAGTGAGAGTTTGAGTGTGAGTGAGAAAGGCTGTGTGTGAGAGAGTGTGTGAATGTGACAATGTGAGAGTGTGAGTGTGTATATGAGAGTGAGTGTGAGTGAAAAGGAATGAGAATGTGGGTTAGAGTGTGAGTGTGAGTGAGAAGGAATGTATGTGAGATTGTGAGAGTGAGAGAGACTGTGAATGAGTGTGAGAGAATGTGTGTGTGAGAAGTGTGTGTGTAAGAGAGAGAGTGTGTGTGAATGTGAGAGTGTGTGTGTGCAAGTATGAGTGAGAGAGATTGTGAGTGAGAGCATGTGTGAGAGTGTGATTGTGTGTGTGCGTGAGAGAGTGTGAATATGAAAGAGAGGGCATGTGAGTGTGTGTAAGAGAGAGAGTGTGAGAAGGTGTGAGTGTGAGAGAGTGTGTGTGAAAGAGTGTGTGTCGGTGGGTGAGAGAGAGCATGTGTGGGAGAGAGAGCATTTGAGAATGGGTGTACGTGGGAGATTGTGAGTGTGAGAGTAATTGTGTGTGACAGGGTGTGAGTGCAATTGAAAGAGAGTGTGTGTGAGTGAAAGTGTGTGAGAGAGTGTGAGTGTGATTGTAAGTGAAAAAGAGTGTTTGTGAGAGAGTGAGAATGCAAGTGTGTGAGTGAGAAAGTGTGTGTGAGAGAGCGTGGAAGTGTGTGTATGTGAAAGTGTGAGTGTGAGTGAGAAGGACTGTGTGAGAGGGAGTGTGTGTGAGTGAGAAGTGTTTCTGAGAAGTGAGTGTGAGTTCAAAAGTGTGTGTGTGAGAAAGTCTGAGTGTGAGAGAGACAGTATGTGTGAGAGTGTGAGTGTGTGTGAGAGAGACACAGTGTGTGTGGGGGTGAGTGTGTGTGCGTGAGAGAGTGAATATGAAAGAAACAGAGAGAGACAACGTGTGTGAGGGTGACTGTGTGTATGTGTGTGAGAGAGAGAGAGACAGTGTGTGTGAGGGTGTGAGTGTGTGTGTGAGAGAGACAATGTTTGAGAGTGTGAGTGTGTGTGTGAAAGTGAATATGAGAGAGAGACAGTGTGTGTGAGAGTACGAGTCTGTGTGTGTGAGAGAGAAAGAGATAGTATGTTAGTGTGTGAGAGAGAGAGAGAATGAGAGAGAGAGACAGTGTGTGTGAGAGAGTGTGAGTGTCTGTGTGTGTGAGAGAGAGAGACAGCGTGTGTGAACGTGTGAGTGTATGTGTATGAGAGAGAGACAGTGTGTGTGAGGGTGTGTGTGTATGTGTGAGAGAGAGTGTGTGTGAGAGTGTGGGTGTGTGTGTGAGAGAGAAAGAGACTGTGTTTGAGAGTGTGAGTGTCTGTGTGTGTGTGTGAGAGAGAGACAGTGTGTGTGAGAATGTGAGTGAATGTGTATGAGAGAGAGACCGTGTGTGTGAGGGTGAGTGTGTGTATGTGTGTGAGAGAGAGACAGTGTGAGTGTGCGTGTGAGAAAGAGACAATGTTTGTGAGAGTGTGAGTGTATGTCTGAAAGTGAATATGAGAGAGAGACAGTGTGTGTGGGAGTATGAGTGTGTGTGAGAGAGAAAGAGATAGTATGTTAGAGTGTGAGAGAGAGAGAATGAGAGAGAGAAAGACAGTGTGTGTGTGAGAGTGTGAGTGTCTGTGTGTCTGAGAGAGAGAGAGAGATAGTGTGTGTGAGAGTGTGGGTGTGTGTGTGTGTGAGAGAGACAGTGTGTGTGAGGGTGAGTGTGTGTATGTGTGAGAGAGAGAGAGAGACAGTGTGTGTGAGAGTGTGAGTGTATGTGTATGAGAAAGAGACAGTGTGTGTGAGTGTGTGTCTGTGTGTGTCTGTGTGTGTGTGAGAGTGAGTGTTGATATGAGTGAGAAGTGTGTGTGAGCGAGAGAGAGTGTGTGTGAATGTGAGTGTGTGTGTGTGTGCAAATGTGTGAGAGAGAGTGTGATTGTGAGTGAGAGTATGTGTGAGAGTTTGAGTGCCTGTGTGTGTGTGTGAGAGAGAGAGACAATGTGTGTGAGAGTGTGAATGTGTGTGTGTCTGTGCATGTGTGAGAGTGAGTGGTGGTGTGAGTGAGAAGAAGTGTTTGTGTGAGAAAGAGCAAGAGAGATTGTATGTGAATGTGCGTGTGTGTGTGTGTGCAAGTGTGAGTGAGAGATTGTGTGAGAGAGAATGTGATTGTGAGTGAGAGTATGTGTGAAAGTTTGCGTGAGTGTGAGACAGGGAAAGAGTGTGTGAATGTGAGAGAGAGTGTGAGTGAGAAGTGTGTGTAAGGGAGAGTTTGTGAGTACAAGAGAGTGTGAGGGAGAGAGGGTGTGAGTGTGATTGAGAGAGAGAGTGTGTGTGAGTGAGGAGCATGTGAGAGAGTGAGAATGCGAGTGTGAGTCAGAGTGTGAGTATGAGTGAGAAAGGATGTGGGTGAGAGAGTGTGAGTCTGAGAGAGTGTGTGACAGTATGTGTGTGTGTGTGTGTGTGTGTGTGTGAAAGTGTGAGTGAGAGAGAGAGTGCAAGTGAGAAGGAGTGTGTGAGAAAGAGTGTGTGCCTGAGTGAGAAGAAGTGTTTCTGAGAAGCGAGTGTGAGTGCAAAAATATGTGTTTGAGAAAGCCTGAGTGTGAGAGGGAGAGAGACAGTGTGTGTGAGAGTGTGAGTGTGTGTGTATGAGAGTGAATATGAGAGGGAGACAATGTGTATGAGTGAGAGTGTGCATGTGTGAGGGAGAGACAGTCTGTGTGAGGGTGACTGTGTGTGTGAGAGAGACAGTGTGTGATGGGTGTGTGTGGGTGTGAGAGAGACAGTGTGTGTGAGTGTGTGTGTGTGTGTGAGAGAGAGAGAGACAGTGTGTGTGAGAATGTGATTGTGTGTGTGAGAGAGAGAGTGAATATGAGAGAGAGAGACAGTGTGTGTGAGAGTGTGAGTGTATGTGTATGAGAGAGAGAGACAGTGTGTGAGGGTGAGTGTGTGTGTGTGAGAGAAAATGAATGAGAGAGAGACAGTGTGTGTGAGAGAGAGAGACAGTGTGTGTGAGAATATGAATGTGTGTGTTTAAGAGAGAGAGTGAATATGACAGAGAGAGACAATGTGTAGCAGAGTGTGGGTGTTTGTGTGAGTGTGAGAGAGGGAGACAGTGTGTGTGTGAGACTGTGAGTGTGTGTAAGAGAGAGCGAATATGAGAGAGAGAGAGACAACGCTTGTCAGAGCATGTGTTTGTGTGTGAGTGTGTGTGAGTGTGAGTGTGTGTGAGAGATAGAGACAGCATGAGTGAGAATATGAGTGTGTGAGAGAGACAGTGTGTATGACAGTGAGTGTGAGAGAGAGTGAATATGAGAGACAATGTCTGTGAGAGTGTGAGTATGCATGTGTGAGAGACAATGTGTGTAAGAGAGTGAGTGTGTGTGTTAAAGAGAGTGACTGTATGACAGTTTGAGTGTGTGTGTCAGAGAGAGAGTGTGTGTGAGAGTGTGACTGTGTGTGTGTGAGAGAGACAATGTGTGTGAGAGTGTGTGTATGATAGAGTGTGTATGAGAGTGTGTGTGTGAGAGAGTGTTAGAGAGACAGTATGTGTGACAGTACGTGTGCATGATAGAGAGAGAGAGACAGTGTGTGTGGGAGTATGAGTGTGTGTGAGAGAGAAAGAGATAGTATGTGTAAGAGTGTGAGAGAGAGAGAATGAGAGAGAGAAAGACAGTGTGTGTGTGAGAGTGTGAGTGTCTGTGTGTCTGAGAGAGAGAGAGATAGTGTGTGTGAGAGTGTGGGTGTGTGTGTGTGTGAGAGAGACAGTGTGTGTGAGGGTGAGTGTGTGTATGTGTGAGAGAGAGAGAGAGAGAGACAGTGTGTGTGAGAGTGTGAGTGTATGTGTATGAGAAAGAGACAGTGTGTGTGAGTGTGTGTCTGTGTGTGTCTGTGTGTGTGTGAGAGTGTGTTGATATGAGTGAGAAGTGTGTGTGAGCGAGAGAGAGTGTGTGTGAATGTGAGTGTGTGTGTGTGCAAATGTGTGAGAGAGAGTGTGATTGTGAGTGAGAGTATGTGTGAGAGTTTGAGTGCCTGTGTGTGTGTGTGAGAGAGAGAGACAATGTGTGTGAGAGTGTGAATGTGTGTGTGTCTGTGCATGTGTGAGAGTGAGTGTTGGTGTGAGTGAGAAGAAGTGTTTGTGTGAGAAAGAGCAAGAGAGATTGTATGTGAATGTGCGTGTGTGTGTGTGTGCAAGTGTGAGTGAGAGATTGTGTGAGAGAGAATGTGATTGTGAGTGAGAGTATGTGTGAAAGTTTGCGTGAGTGTGAGACAGGGAAAGAGTGTGTGAATGTGAGAGAGAGTGTGAGTGAGAAGTGTGTGTAAGGGAGAGTTTGTGAGTACAAGAGAGTGTGAGGGAGAGAGGGTGTGAGTGTGAAAGAGAGAGTGTGTGTGAGTGAGGAGCATGTGAGAGAGTGAGAATGCGAGTGTGAGTCAGAGTGTGAGTATGAGTGAGAAAGGATGTGGGTGAGAGAGTGTGAGTCTGAGAGAGTGTGTGACAGTGTGTGTGTGTGTGTGTGTGTGAAAGTGTGAGTGAGAGAGAGAGTGCAAGTGAGAAGGAGTGTGTGAGAAAGAGTGTGTGCCTGAGTGAGAAGAAGTGTTTCTGAGAAGCGAGTGTGAGTGCAAAAATATGTGTTTGAGAAAGCCTGAGTGTGAGAGGGAGAGAGACAGTGTGTGTGAGAGTGTGAGTGTGTGTGTATGAGAGTGAATATGAGAGGGAGACAATGTGTATGAGTGAGAGTGTGCATGTGTAAGGGAGAGACAGTCTGTGTGAGGGTGACTGTGTGTGTGAGAGAGACAGTGTGTGATGGGTGTGTGTGGGTGTGAGAGAGACAGTGTGTGTGAGTGTGTGTGTGTGTGTGAGAGAGAGAGACAGTGTGTGTGAGAATGTGATTGTGTGTGTGAGAGAGAGAGTGAATATGAGAGAGAGAGACAGTGTGTGTGAGAGTGTGAGTGTATGTGTATGAGAGAGAGAGACAGTGTGTGAGGGTGAGTGTGTGTGTGTGAGAGAAAATGAATATGAGAGAGAGACAGTGTGTGTGAGAGAGAGAGTGTGTGTGAGAATATGAATGTGTGTGTTTAAGAGAGAGAGTGAATATGACAGAGAGAGACAATGTGTAGCAGAGTGTGGGTGTTTGTGTGAGTGTGAGAGAGGGAGACAGTGTGTGTGTGAGACTGTGAGTGTGTGTAAGAGAGAGCGAATATGAGAGAGAGAGAGACAACGCTTGTCAGAGCATGTGTTTGTGTGTGAGCGTGTGTGAGTGTGAGTGTGTGTGAGAGATAGAGACAGCATGAGTGAGAATATGAGTGTGTGAGAGAGACAGTGTGTATGACAGTGAGTGTGAGAGAGAGTGAATATGAGAGACAATGTCTGTGAGAGTGTGAGTATGCATGTGTGAGAGACAATGTGTGTAAGAGAGTGAGTGTGTGTATTAAAGAGAGTGACTGTGTGACAGTTTGAGTGTGTGTGTCAGAGAGAGAGTGTGTGTGAGAGTGTGACTGTGTGTGTGTGAGAGAGAGACAATGTGTGTGAGAGTGTGTGTATGATAGAGTGTGTATGAGAGTGTGTGTGTGAGAGAGTGTTAGAGAGACAGTATGTGTGACAGTACGTGTGCATGATAGAGAGAGAGAGACAGTGTGTGTGACAGTGAGTGTGAGAGAGAGTGAATATGAGAGACAATGTCTGTGAGAGTGTGAGTATGCATGTGTGAGAGACAGTATGTGTAAGAGAGTGAGTGTGTGTGTTAGAGAGTGACTGTGTGACAGTTTGAGTGTGTGTCAGAGAGACTGTGTGTGAGAGTGTGACTGTGTGTGTGTGTGAGAGAGAGAGACAGTGTGTGTGAGAGTGTGTGATAGAGTGTGTATGATAGTGTGTGTGTGAGAGAGAGAGTGTGAGAGAGACAGTGTGTGTGTGAGTGTATGTGTGCATGATAGAGAGAGAGACAGTGTGTTTGAGAGCGTTTGCGTGAGAGAGAGAGTGTGTGTCAGTGTGTGTGTGTGTGTGTATGAGAGAGAGAGAGAGAGGCAGTGTAAGCAAGAATGTGGTTGTGTGTGAGAGTGAGAGAGAGAGAGAGAGAGAGAGAGACAGTGCGTGTGAGAGCAAGTGTGTGTGTGAGAGAGAGAGGGGCAGTGTGTGTGTGTGTATGTGAGAGAGATAGACAATTTGTATGAGAGTGTGAGTGTATGTGTGTGAGTTCAGTGTGTGTGACTGTGCGTGTGTGTATGTTTGTGTGTATGTATTAATGTGTGTGTGTCTGTGTGTGTGTTTGTCAGTGTGTATGAGTGTGTGTGTGTTTGTCAGTGTGTGTGTATGTGTCTGTCAGTGCGTGTCTGTCTGTCAATGTGTGTGTGAGTGTGTGTCTGTCTGTCAGTGTGTGTGTGTGTCTGTCTGTCAATGTGTGTGTGAGTGTGTGTCCGTCTGTCAGTGTGTGTGTGTGTCTGTCAGTGTGTGTGTGTCTGTCTGTCTGTCAGTGTGTGTGTGTGTGTCTGTCAGTGTGTGTGTGTGTCTATTGGTCAGTGTGTGTGTGGGCGTGTGTCTGTCTGACAGTGTGTGTATGTGAGTGTGTGTGAGTGAGAGAGCGAGACAGTGTGTGTGAGAGGTAGAGACAGTGTGTGTGAGAATGTGAGTGTGTGTGAGAGAGTGAATATGAGAGAGAGGCAGTGGGCAGAATTTCCACCCTGTCGGGTGGGCTCATTGGGGTGGGGAGGGGGCAGTCGGGAAGCCTACCCCTGCCCGCGAGCGGGGCCGGAAGATGATTTCATGCTGGCGGGGGGGGCCAATTAAGGAGTGAAATGTAAGTGGCAGCATTCTGCAGTGCCTGTGTGGGGGAGGAGAGCGAGCAGGCCGAGCATGAAACTTTGCACATGCGCATGAGTGGGCACTTGCAAATCTCCCTGAGGCACAAAGTCAGAGAGTCATCGAGGTCTACAGCACAGAAAAAGGCCCTTCAGCCCATCGAGTCTGCACCAGTCAAACAAGTACCAAACTATTCTAATCCCATTTTCCAGCACTAGGCCCATAGTCTTGTCTGTCATGGCATCGCAAGTGCACATCCAAATGTTTCTTAAATGTTATGAGGGTTTCTGCCTCTACCACCCTTTCAGGCAGTGAGTTCCAGATTCCCACCACCCTCTGGGTGAAAAAAATTCTTCCTCACACCCCCTCTAAACCCCCTGCCCCTCACCTTAATCTATGCCCCCTAGTTATTGATCCCTCCACCAAGGGAAAAAGCTCCTTCCTGTCTACCCTATCTCTGCCCCTCATAATTTTATACACCTCAATCATGTCCCTCCATCAATCTCCTCTGCTGCAGGGAAAATAACCCCAGTCTACCCAATCCCTCCTCATAACTAAAACTCTCCAGCCCAGGCAAAATCCTGGTAAATCTCCTCTGCACTCTCTCTAGTGCAATCACATCCTTCCTATAATATGGATTCCAGAACTGCATGCAATACTCTAACTGTGGCCTAACCAGCATTTTATACAGTTCCAGCATAACCTCCTTGCTCTTATATTCAATGCCTCGGCTAATAAAGGCAAGTATCCCATATGCTTTCTTACCCACCTTATCTACCTGTCCCGCTAGCTTAAGGGTTTAGTGGACATGCACATCAACGTCCCTCTGATCCTCGGTACTTCCCAGGGTCCTACCATTCATTATGTATTTCCATGCCTTGTTTGTCCTGCCCAAGTGCATCACCTCACACTTATCAGGATTAAATTCCATTTGCCACTGATCAGCCCATCTGACCAGCCCATCTATATCCTTCTGTAATCTAAGGCTATCCTCCGCATTATTTACCACCTCAGCAATTTTCGTGTTATAAGTGAACTTACTGATCATCCCTCCTACATTCAAGTCTAAATTGTTTATATATACCAAAACAGCAAGGGACCCAACACCGATCCCTGTGGAACCCCACTGTACACAGGCATCCAGTCACAAAAACACCCCTCGACCATCGCCCTCTGCTTCCTGCCACTTAGCCAATTCTGGATCCAATTTGCCAAATTGCCTTGGATCCCATGGGCTCTTACCTTCATTATCAGTCTCCCATGTGGGACCTTATCAAAAGCCTTGCTGAAGTCCAATTAGACTACATCAAATGCATTGCCCTCATCTACACACCTGGTCACCTCTTCAAAAAATTCAATCAAATTGGTCAGAGCTGCCTCAGAGAGACAAACAGATTTCAAAAATCTAATAAAGATTTTATAAATGTTATAAATTGTGTCCCCTCACCTGACGGTGTCACATGAGCAGTGACATGGCATTAATTAAGTTTAAAAATTTTTCATTTTTATTTTGTTTGCTTGAGGAAACCTCATCCCCCCGTTTCCAAAAAAATGCCAAGGCCCGTCCAACATTCTGGCTGCATGCTAATTGGCCCGTCAGCGTGAAATCGCGGTCTAGAGCCGATTGTGGGCAGTGATCCTTTTGCAGTTGCTCCCAGGCTTGCCCACCATGCCTGCCCGACAGAGAGAAAATCCTGCCAAGTGAGCGCGCGTGTATGTGTGTGTGTGAGTGTGTGTGTGAGTGTGTGTGTGTGTCAGTGTGTCAGTGTGTGTGAGTGTGTGTGTGTGTGTGAGTGTGTGTGTGTGTCAGTGTGTCAGTGTGTGTGAGTGTGTGTGTGTGTGAGTGTGTGTGAGTGTGTGTGTGTGAGTGTGAGTGTGTCAGTGTTTCAGTGTGTGTGTGTGTGAGTGTGTGTGTGAATGTGTGTGTGATTGTGTGTGAGTGTGTCAGTGTGTCAGTGTGTCAGTGTGTGTGTGTGAGTGTGTGTGTGAGTGTGTGTGTGTGTGTGTGAGTGTGTGTGTGATTGTGTGTGAGTGTGTGTGTGTCAGTGTGTGTGAGTGTGTGTGTGTGTGTGTGTGAGTGTGTGTGTTTGTGTGAGTGCGTGTGTGAGTGTGTGTGTGATTGTGTGTGAGTGTTTGTGTGTCAGTGTGTGTGAGTGTGTGTATGAGTGTGTGTGTGATTGTGTGGGAGTGTGTGAGTGTGTCAGTGTGTGTGTGTGTAAGTGTGTGTTTGTGAGTGTGTGTGTGTGTGTGAGAATGTGTGTGTCAGTGTGTGTGAGTTGTGTCAGTGTCAGTGTGTGTGAGTGTGTGTGTGTGAGTGTGTGTGTGTGTGTGATTGTGTTTGAGTGTGTGTGAGTGTGTGTGTGATTGTGTGTGAATGTGTGAGTGTGTCAGTGTGTGTGAGTGTGTCTGTGTGTGTGTGAGTGTGTGTGTGTCAGTGTGTGTGAGTTGTGTCAGTGTCAGTGTGTGTGAGTGTGTGTGTGTGTGTGAGTGAGTGCCAGTGTGAGTGAGTGTATGTGTGTGTGTGTGTGTTAGTGTGAGTGAGTGTGTGTGTGTCTGTGTCAGTATATGTGAGTGTGTGTGTGTGAGTGAGTGTCAGTGTGTGTGTGTTTTTGTGTGTGTTTGTATGTGTGTGCATGAGTGTATGTGTGTCAGTGTATGAATGTGTGTATGTCAGTATGTGTGTGCACATGTGTCAGTGTGTGTGTGTGTGGGTGTGTCAGTGTGTTTGTGTGTATGTTTGTGTGTGTGTCAGTGTGTGTGCATTTGCATGTGTCTGTGTGTGTGTGTCAGTGTGCGTGCGTGCGTTTGTGTGTGTCAGAGTGTGTGCCATTGTGTGGTGTGAGTGTGTGTGTCAGTGTGCATTGTGTATGTGTGTGTCAGTGTTAGTTTGTCAATGTGTGTGTGTGTCAATGTGTGTTTGTTTGTGTGTGTGTGTGTGTGTGTTTGAGATTGAGCGGGAGACTGATGTGAGGGAGACAAAGCGGTTTGGATTGGCCTGTTGCATGAGGTTCTGGGAGGACTCACTCCTGTCTCACAGGCCCGGGATTGAGGGAGTCGTTCGAGAATAGGCTCTCCCTGTGGATTGTGATACTTTCTGTTCTTTTCCATATTTGTAGAATGTACATTCCTTGGGACTGACTCGCTCCTTCCACCCAACATAACAAATACTTGGCATGACTGGTTAAACCAGTCTGATCTCACTCACTAATGTCCACAAACCCTCCAATCACTGAGATTGGGGGAAAGAGCAAGAAATTGTGTCAAAAGACTGATTCTATTGCTAGTTGGTGCAAGGGAGGGGCCAGATTTTCATCACTACAAACAGCGGGAGAGAGATAATGAGACAGAGAGACAGGGAGAGATCGAGAAAGAGAGAGAAAGAGAGAGAGGGACAGGGCAAGAGAGGGGGGAGAGAGAGAGACAAAAAGAGAGAGACAGGGAGAGAGAGAGATGGGGGAGAGAGAGAGACAGGGAGACAGAAAAAGAGAGGCAAGGAGTGATGGAGAGAGATGGGAGGTAGAGAGAGAGCAAGGGGGAAAGGGACAGGGACAGAGAGACAGATAGGGAGGGAGGGAGACTGGGAGAGAGAGAGAGACAGGGAGACAGAGAGGAAGAAAGAGAGAGAAGGAAGGAGAGAGAAAGACAGGAAGGGAGTGTGGGAGAAGGAGAGAGGCGGCGGGGGGAGAGAGAGAGAGAGATAGATAGTAGAGAGATAGCGAGAGAGGGGGAGGGGGAGAGAGAAGGAGATAGAGACAGAGAGAGATAGACAGTGATGGCAGGAGAGAGAGTGAGGGAAGGATTGAGAGAGAAAGAGACAAAATGAGGGACCTAGGGAATGAGAGGGCGAGAGAGAGAGAGACAGAGAGATAGGGAGAGTCAGAGTGAGAGAGAACAGAGAGAGGGAGGGCAAGATAGAGGGAGAGAGGCAAATGGTGGAATTTTCCCAGAATTAAGTGCAGTAGCAGGCGGGTAAAATGAAGTCCTACCTGCCGATGAGAATGGTGGGTTTTCACTCTGAGCCTGCCTCATTATATATTCACTCCTGCGAAGCACCCTGTTTCCATGGCAGGTGGGCTCTCATTCACCCACCTGCCATCACCCCGCTGTTACATCACGCCGGCCGCCATCTTCAAAAGGCAGTCACCAGCACAGCGCTCATCACCACCAGCTCACCACCGCTGCCCGGGAGACATGATCAGCAAAGGAAAAAAGATTGCAGCCCCTCCCCCACTTCAATGATGGGTCCCTCGAGCGAGGCCCACCGGGAAACCCTGTACCCCTGCTCTGACCACAGGATGGGCAGCAACATCACCAACCCGGCTTGGGAAACAGTGGCAGCGGTGGTCGGTGCCAATGCCCTGCAGAGGAGGGCAGCCACCCAGTGCCACAGAGGATGAATAATCTCCTCCGTTCCGCCATTCTTCTCATCACTCTCAACTCACACACTCACAAACCCATCACACACCCACAGGGCCCTCACTCACTGCCAGTTCAGGGGACATCACCATTCACTCTCTCACACTCACCATCATTGTCCTCATCCTGTCCATGGCACCACTCACCACCCACACAGACCAGAAACACTTATCACCTGGCCTGACAGGCATCCTGCTTACACTCTCCCCATCTCTATTCATACAGGACAAGCTGGCACACAACAGGAGGGAAAGGTCGCAGACAGGTGGAGGGATGCCAAAAATCAAAGTTCTGACAGAATTCGAAAACAGAGCCATCCAGCTGGCCAGCGATGACCGGGACCGGTCCTGTACTGACAGTGAGGTCAGTGCTGCTCTACCAAGTGAGGATCCAGCAGTGCAACATCCACCAGATAACCATGCTGTGAGTGATGTGTCCTCCTTCACAGGCCACTGCCACACACTAATTATCTCTCCTTGCTTTCTGTACAAGATAAAGGCAAGTGTCTCAGTCCAGAGCCTCTTCCCTGTGCTCTGTGCAGCCTTCAGACCACAGTGATGGTCCAGCCTCACACTCCCTGGAAACATTACTGATGCCTGCACCTCGGCGGTGCTGGTCATTGCTGCCAGAATGTAGTGGGCAGGTGGCACAGAGTTCTCTCATTCTCTCTGTGTGCTCTCAGTACCTTTACGGTGGGGCTGTCCCCATCTCTTCAGCATCTGTGACCAGTGACGCTGTGCACCAGCTCCTGAGGGGCTCAGGTGCTGAAGGTGGACAAAGCATCAGATGCATCTAAAGTTTCATGGCTGTGTCTCTATGACTTGACCCTGATTACAGAGCACAAGGGAGCTGCTCTCGGCCAGACAGGAGTCAGACATTCTCAGAGGCTGTGTGAAGATCTATGGAGTATCCTCATTGTATGTTGTCATCATCCTCCTGCGATCGAGTGACTATTAGGGCCTCCACTGCATCTCCATGACAGGAGTTTTCACACAGAGGGTATCCACAGTACCATAATCCAGATTGGAGTCAAACGTTCCCAGGTGTGATGTGAGAATCTATGGGGACACATCACAGTATGTCGTCATTATCCTCCACAAATCTGGCAGCTATGAGGGTCTCCCGAGTGTTCCTGCCTCGTCTGGCCAGTACGAGGGCCTCATCTCCGTCATCGTTGCCTTCAAGGACCCCCTCACCCTCAACCCCATCAACGTCCTCCTCATTGGAGGAGACCTCCAGCTCCTCCATCTCCTCCTCAGGCAGCTCCACTCCCTGTTGGAGCGCCAGGTTGTAAAGGGTGCAGCAGACGATGATGTTGTGTGATACCCTCTGCGGACTGTATTGCAGGGCTCCACCAGACCGGCCTAGGCACCGGAACCTCATCTTCAGCATCCCAAAGGTCTGCTCCACCAGGTTGTGAGTTGCAGCATGAGCCTCATTATAGAGTCGCTCTGCTGCAGTCTGAGGCTGCCTCACGGGTGTCATCAGCCACGGCCTCTGTGGGTAGCCCTTGTCCCTGAGGAGCCAACCCTGCAGCTTCTGTGGACCCTGGAAGACTTCAGGGATCTGTGAGCGACTCAGGATGTAGGAGTCATGGACACTCCCTGGAAACCGTGCGCAGACCTGCAGGATGTGTTTGTGGTGGTCACACACCAACTGCACATTCAGAGAGTGGAAGCCCTTGCGGTTGATGTAGTTGACCCTATGTTATGAGGGAGATCTGAGCACCACATGAGTGAAGTCGATCACACCTGGCACATTTGGGAAACCTGAGATCCGAGAGAATCCAATGGCCTTTGCATCCTGGCTGTCCTTGTCCCGGGCGAAATGCACAAAGTTGTTGTCGTCTCTCTCTTTCTCTCTGTCTTTCTTCCTCCTTCCCCCTCTCTCTCTCTTTCCATGTCTCTCCCTCCCTCTGTCTTTCTCCCTCCCTTTCTCTCTTCCTTTCTCCCTATCTTTGGGTGGAATTTTCTGAGCCCACTGATGGTGGGTGTGATGGGTGGTGTGCATGGAAAATATGGCGAGACCCACTTCATGATGCCCAGCCAGGAGCCTCACTCACTCTCTCCTCCATCTTCTACTGTCTCTGTGGGCCATCAGGCTTACAGCTAGGTCACAGGATCCATGATCCTGATGTAGTCCTCCTGCAGCATGAAAAAGAGAGAGCGGCATGGTTATCATGGCTGTACCTAGTACCTTTCCTGGCCCCGTGTGACTGCCCCTTAATGCTTCCCGGAGAGTGCTGGTCACCCCTTGGATGGCCAGAGATGAATGCGCTGCAAGGCTGCCCTGTAACTCTGCGACATGGGAGAGACCAGTCCAAACCGAGATGTGAGCACCTCCAGCAGTGACTGCTACATGGCCAGCATTGGCGAGGAGATTTTACAATCTGTGCAGTCCAACTGCTCCGCAGTGCAATAAAGTGGTGGGGACTCGCAGTCTAAGCCAGGGAGTGTGGGGAGATTTGAGGGGGGGTAAGGTATGGAACACTTGGTGGCCCTTTGGCCGTTGTTTGCATGGGTGGGAACGTTAGGAGCCTGACACCAATCATAACACTGTGGCTGTGCCTGATGTGTCTTAGTTGCAGAGGCAAGGTCAGTTTATACAGGTCCCTAAAGCATGGCCATTTCCCTTGCTTGCCCTGCCCCCCACCGCAATTGCCTGTTCGCGAGATGCAGTGCCAGGGCAGCACTAGACCACGCCCCCTCAGCAGTCGCCTCCGAGGCTGGGCATCAGTTGCCCCTTGCCACCCCCCCCCCGGCATCCTAAGGCCTGTAAACTACAGGCGAGCTGTGTGAACTCTGCTGCTCACTCACCTCAGTTCCTCAGAGTGAAGGCCGCCTGTGTGCTGTTGTGGAACATGTCGGCGTGCTTTCCCGCCAATGTGGACAGACGATACGGCGGGGTTCCGAGAGCCTGGCGGGATGGCCTTCTAATTATATGCTGATGTATTACAATTAGCTCCCCGCCAACCAATGGCGGGAAACCTGGCCCACCATCAGCGGGCTGAGCGGAAGATCGCAACCTGACTTCACGTCATCATGAAGTGGGTCCCACCATATTTTCCATGCACACCACCCATCACACCCACCATCAGCGGGCTCCGAAAATTCCACCCAAAGACAGGGAGAAAGGAAGAGAGAAAGGGAGGGAGAAAGACAGAGGGAGGGAGAGACATGGAAAGAGAGAGAGAGGGGGAGGGAGGAAGAAAGACAGAGAGAGTGAGAGAGAGAAAAAGACAGGGAGTGAGATAGCGAGACGGGCAGAGAGAGACAGAGAGAGAGAGAGAGAAGGGGAGAAGGAGAGACGCAGAAAGAGAGACACAGGGAAGGTGAGAGGGAGAGAGAGACAGAGTGACAGAGAGGGAGAAAGTGAGGAAAGAGAGATAGAGACAGAGGGAGGCAGGGCAGGAGGCAGGGAGAGAGAAAGAGAGTGAGAGTGAGGGAGAGAGAAAGAGACAGAAAGAGAGATGACAGGAAGGGAGAAAGACAGCGAGAGAGAGAGACAGAGAGACTGAGACAGGGAGTGAGAGAGAGACAGGAAGAGAGACAAGGAGAAAGGGAAAGAGACAGGGAGAAGGGGAGAGAGACAGGGAGAAAGAGAGAGAGAAGGAGGGAGAGGAAGAGAGAGGCAGAAAGGGAGACACAGGGAGAACAAGACGGAGAGAACAAGAGAGAGAGACACAAGGAGGGAGAGAAGCAAGGAGAGAGAGATGGACACAGAGACAGGAAGAGAGATAAGGAAAGAGAATCAAAGGGTGAGTGAGGGAGGGAGAGAGAGAGAGAGACGGAGAGAGGGAACGAGTGTAGTGATTGTGAATAAAACCTTTCATACTGTTTTGGGGATCATGTGACAGTACAGACAAATCAGCTCTAAGCGCGGGTAGCTTTAAGGGCGGAGCTTTCTAGCTGTGGACCTGGTCCCAGCATGTAGCCTCAGCAGGAGCTCTGGAAATACAGTTTACTGTTTCTGACTGTGTCCAATACACCAAGTTGATTACAATTGGCGACGTGGATGAGTAGCTCCAATGCTGCACCTCGCCTCCTGAATGTGAGTATTTCAATTTTTATGGGAAGAAAGAAAAGTTTACTCACCATGCCACTTTTCGGCGGAATCGACCCTTATGACTTGTCAATGGAAGATTGGAGCCAGTACATAGAGCACCTAGGTTTTTATTTTGTGGCGAATGAAATAAAAGTGGAGGAGAAGCAAAAAGCAATTCTTTTAACAGTCTGTGGTAGCAAGAAATATAAACCTCATCCGTAGCCTGATGGCCCCGAATGCGCCCAATTCTAAATCTTTTAACAAGTTGATAGACCTCATGAAGACACATTTTCAGCTGAAGCCATTGGTAGCTATGCAGAGGTTTAAGTTGAACTCCAGAGTAAGGGCCCTGGGTGAGTCCATCACAACGTATATCGCAAAGTTGAAGCAGCTGACTGAGCACTGCAACTTCAGAGATACATTCAATGACATGTTGCGAGACCGGTTGGTTTGTAGAGTTCAAAACGATGCCATTTCATGCCATTTACTTGCAGAAGTTAACAATGATTTGAAGCGCACCATGGAAATAGCACTAGCAATGGAGAGTGCTGAGAGGGACTTGCGGGCTTTACAGAGAGTGCAACATGGCACCGTTCTTCAGATGGGGTGGGAACCTACAGCCGGACATGGCACGAAAACCAGAGAGACAGCCGTGAGGTGGCAGGCAGTCTCTACGGCTCAAAAAATAAAAGGCATAGCGGAAGCATGTCACCAGCGATTCAGAAATTACTCTGTTACCGACGTGGGGATAACCATGTACCGGAAACCTGCAGATTTAAAGAGGCAGAATGCCACTACTGCCACAAAAAGGGCATGTAATAAAGCAATGCAGGATGAAATTGAGACAGCCAATCAGACAGCAGACCAAGATGATTGAAGTGTGCAATAGAGCAGAAACAGAAGCTGCTGATACAGATATCTATTCCCTATACAATGTCAAAGCAGTAAAAACTGAACCAATCATCGTCACCCTGCAAGTGAATGGGAAGCCTCTCTTCACGGAGGTAGACAGGAGAGCATCGAACACAGTGGTGGGAGAACACATGTTTAAATAGATAATGAAGGTATCCAGTCACTGAACCTGGAGCAAACCACAGCTCATCTGAAGACCTACACAGGACAGTCAATACAGGTGAAAGGCATCACCACAGGACCTGTGTCCTATAGGCCACAAACAGCCCAGCTTCCAGTAACTGTTGTAACAGGTGAAGGATCTAGTCTTTTGGGCCATGATTGGTTAAAAGAAATTGAATTCATCTAGTCAGTCAGGGCCCGATCGCGGCCGGCAGTGCATTTCGTGGACGCTCCCGCTCGCCCCCACCATCAACTGGAAAATCCTGGCCCTGATGTCTCTGTTGAAGTGAATAATTCTGAACTGCCATTGTCTAAGAATGTCCCTGATGCTGCAGAGCCTGACCAAGTCGATCCAGTGATGAAATCTCAAGTTTTAGAGCTACGTCACTCTAACTAAGTTAGAAAACCACCTCAGAGACTTAATCTATAATCGCATGAATTGTGTATATTTGCATATGTCTTGGATTAAGATATTCTTGTAAATAAGAGACGTAAAACAAAATTAAACGGGGAGGAATGTAGTAATTGTAAGTAAAGCTTTCCATACTGTTTTGGGGAACATGTTACAGTACGAACAAATCAGCCCTAAGCGCGGGTAACTTTAGGAGCGGAGCGGAGCTGCCGGCCGCGATTGGGCCCCCACTGTGATTTCACGCATTAGTTGGCCAGCCAGCGTGAATCGCACGCTGCAGCGCTGCCTGTGTGGAGGGGGAGGGGCAGTGCTGGGGGAGGAGGACGAATGCGGAGGTGCACTCAGTAAAAGCTCCCTGAGGCAGCTCTGAAGATTTTTAAAATAAAAAAATAAGGAGCAGAGCTTTCTAGTCATGGACCTGGTCCCAGCATGTAGCCTCAACAGGAGCTCTGGAAATAAAGTTCACTGTTTCTAACAAGAAACCTGTCCAGTACACCAAGTTTATCACAGAGAGAGAGAGAGGGAGACAGGAAGGGAGAGAGAGACAGGGAGGCAGAGACAGGGAGAGACAGGGAGAGAGAGAGAGTGAGAGAGAGAGAGACTGAGAAACAGACAGAGGTAAAGAGGAATGATAGAGGGAGGCAGAGGGAGGGAGACATAAGGAGAGAGAGGAGGAGTGAGAAACTAGAGAGTCAGAGATAAGCTGGAGAGGAATAGCAGAGATAAAGTAGAGAGGAATAGCTAAGGTATAGTGGAGAGGAATAGCAGATATAAAATAGAGAGATATAGTCAAGGTATAGTGGAGAGAAATAGCAGAATCGAGGCAAACCAAAGCACAATCTCTTTCTATCTCTCTATCTCTCACTAGAGAGGGACAGGGAGAGTTAGAGAGACAGAGAGAGAGAAAGCATGGGGAGAAAGAGAGAGGCACAGAGAGACAGAGAGGGATTGTACTCTGGTTTGCCTCGATTCTGCTATTTCTCTCCACTATACTTTGACTATATCTCTCTACTTTATATCTGCTATTTCTCTCCACTATACCTCAGCCATTCCTCTCTACTTTATCTCTGCTATTCCTCTCCAGCTTATCTCTGACTTTCCTCACTACTTT
This sequence comes from Carcharodon carcharias, assembly GCF_017639515.1. Lineage (NCBI taxonomy): Eukaryota > Metazoa > Chordata > Chondrichthyes > Lamniformes > Lamnidae > Carcharodon > Carcharodon carcharias. The sequence continues at coordinate 38,870,507 of NC_054482.1, read as the reverse complement.
ATCTCTGTTATTCCTCTCCAGCTTATCTCTGACATTCCTCTCTAGTTTATCTCTGACATTCCTCTCTAGTTTATCTCTGACATTCCTCTATAGTTTATGTCTGACATTCCTCTCTAGTTTATCTCTGACATTCCTCTCTAGTTTATCTCCGACATTCTTCTTGAGTTTGTGCGATTTCTATCTAGTTTATCTCTGATTTACTTTTTTGTTTAGCTCTACTCTCTAGTTTATCTTTGCATTTCCTCTCTATTCTATCTCTGCTATCTCCTGTCATTTATCTCTGCTGTTACTATCTAGTTTATAACTGCTACTCGTGTCTGGTTTATTTTTGCTATTCCTCTCTAGTTTATCTCTGCTCTTCCCCTCCAGTTTATTTTTGCTATTCCTCACTAGTGTATCTCTACTCTTTTGCTCTAGTTTATGTCTTCTACTCCTCTCTAGTTTCTCTGCAATTCCCTTTAGATTTTCTCTGCTATTCCTCCCTAGTTTTTCTCTGCTATTCATCTCTAGTTTATCTCCGCTATTCTTCTCTAGTTTATCTCTGCTATTCTCTCTAGTTTTTCTCTCCTATTCCCCTATGGTTTAACTCTACTATTCCTCTCCAGATTCTCTGCTATTCCTCCCCAGATTCTCTGCTATTCCTCCTCAGATTCTCTGCTATTCCTCCCCAGATTCTCTGCTATTCCCCTTTATTTTATCTCTGAAATTCGGCTTTATTCTATCTTAGCTAATCCATCCTACTTTCTCTGCTATTCCTCTGTAGTTCATCTCTGTTTTTACTCTCTAATTTATCTCTGCTATTCTCCTTTACTTCATCTCTGCTATTCCTCTCTGGTTTATCACTGTTATTCATCTCTAGTTACTCTGCAATTCTTTTCTGGTTTATTTCTGCTATTCCTCTCTAATTCATCTCTGCTATTCATCTCTAGTTTCTTTGCAATTTTTCTCTAGTATATCTCTGCGATTCATTTCTAGTTTATCACAGTTATTCCACTCTAGTTCATCTCTGCTATTAGTCTCTAGATTATCTCTACATTTCCTCTCTATTCTATCTCTACTATTCCCCTCTCATTTATCTCTGCTGTTAATATCTCGTTTATAACTGCTGTTCCTGTCTAGTTTATTTTTGCTATTCCTCTTGAGTTTACCTCTGCTCTTCCCCTCCAGTTTATTCCTGCTATTCCTCGCTAGTTTATCGCTACTCTTTCTCTCTAGTTTATTTCTGCTACTCCTCTCCACTTTATCTCTGCTATTCCTCCCTAGTTCATCTCTGCTATTCCTCTCTGGTTTATCTCTGCTATTCCTCTCCACTTTATCTCTGCTATTCCTCCCTAGTTCATCTCTTCTATTCCTCTCTAGTTTCTCCACTATTCCTCCCTAGCTTTTCTCTGCTATTGCTCTCTAGTTTATCTCTGCTATTCCTCTCTAGTTTATCTCTGCTATTCCTCTCTTGCTTATCTCTGCTATTCCTCTCTTGTTTATCTCTGCTGTTCCTCTCTATTTTATCTTTGCTGTTCCTCTCTCATTTTTCTGTTATTGTCCTGTTTACTTATTTTCTTTCTCACCATTCCTCCTCTCCCTCTGCTCTCTCCCCCTTCACATCCCAGCTCGCTCTCCTTCTATCTGCCTTCTCTCCCTCTCTGCCACCTCTCCCTCTCTCTGCCACCTTTCCTTCTCTCTCCCACCTCTCTCCCTTTCTGCTGTCTCTCTCTTGCCCTCTTATGCCATTCTCCCCGCTCTCTCCCTTTATCTCATTTAATCTCTGCTCTCTCCCCATCTCTGTTCTCTCTCTAGGTCTCTGCTTTCTCTCCATTTCTGTTCACACCTTCTCTGTTCTTTCTCCCTCTCTGCTCTCACTCCATCTTCTGTCTCTCTCTTGCTCTCTCCCTCTCCGTGCTCTTTATCCCTCTCTGTTCTCTCTCACACTCCCTCTCTGCTCTCACTCCCCCTTCTCTCTCTCTCTCTCCCCCTTGTGTGTGTATCTCTCTCTCTCTCTACCTCCCTCTCTGCTCTCACTCCCTCTCTGCTCTCACTCCCTCTCTGCTCTCAATCCCTCTTCTTTCTCTCCCTCTCTGTCCTCTCTCCCCCCATCTTGTGTGTGTGTCCCTCTCTCTCTATCTCCCACTCTGCTCTCGCTCTCCCTCTGCTCTCACTCCCTCTTCTCTCTCTCTCACTCCCTCACTGTTCTCTCTCTATCTTTCTTGAATGTGTCTGTCTCCCTATCTCCCTCTCTGCTCTCCCTCTCCTTTGCTGATCTTTCTGCATCCCTCTCTGCTCTCTCTCTCTCCCTCTGCCTGCTTCGCTCTGCTCTTTCTGTCTCTCCGTCTCTCTTTCTTGTTCATTGTCTCCTGCTTCCTGGTTTTAATGTGAGGGCTCACCAGCCTCGACATTGCTCCTCCCCTTCTCCCCACCCACCTCCGCCCCCAACTTGCACCTCCACCTCAAACAGGCTGTGAAAGAGGGGAATTGTTAGAATTGCTTGGCTGACTGGTCACATATTGAATATGCCTGTGCTGCTGAATCAGAACCTTATACTTGCACACAGTCCCTCAGCCCTAGCTTGCCAGGAGCTGAATTCCATAACACTGTAGTCATTTTGCCAGCACTACCATTTGGGTTTATGTTAAAAGTACTGAAGTTCTCTTGAGAGCGCATTGTGAGCTAAGGTCAGATTTCTTAGAATCTAAAGTTAGCACAGGCCAGCTAAAAATAGCCCTTAATCAACAGAAAATACAACCAAATGAGACTTGCTCTCTCACTGGCCCGAAAATAAAAATATTTTTTTTCTCTCAGAGCAGGCCTCAGTTTGATGAAATAAACAGGAAGTTTTAGTCAGTATGTGAGTCTTGACGTCAGATGTTAAAGCATCAAACTTTTTGACCACAGGAGCACAGAGTGAACTCCGACACACACAGCGAGAGGCCGAGAGTGAGCAGGAGAGAGAGAGAGAGCTGTCATCTCCACTCCCACAGCCACTACTAGATGCCACCACCTGAGCAGTGAGGAGGCAGAGTAGACCAGAAAAAGCAAAGCTTTCAAAAGTATCATCGAGCTGTCTCACAAGCTGAACCGATGAGGTGAGTCTCAGTTAAGCAGCAAAGAGTTAGCGCTGAGCATTACAACAAGTTGAGACTGCGGCCTGCCCAGGTGGGTCTAGGCCTGTTTATATGAGGGTGGGGTGACAGAACAGTGATTGGGATCACAGTCTCTGAAGTTTAACTCGATCGTGGGCTCATTGTTTTATCTTAAAGGCACACGCACTATTCACTTCACATTTTATCACTTACTTCTCATGATGTGTATCGGATGAAATGATTCACTCCCCACTGGTACTGTGCAGCCCTTGTGTTGTGGCAGCTCCTGTACAGATGCAGAACACAGTGAATAAAAGACAATGATTCATTCTTGTCTCAGCATTAGTGAGAAGGTGGCCAGGTAGGGTTGAGGGATATAGGAAGATGAAAACTGAAGGAAGCCGTTTAACCTCTCAAGCTTCTTCTGTCATTCAGTGAGATGATGGCTGCCCCATGGCCTAGCTCTATCCAGCTACCATGCTTCCATATTCCTTGACTGTCGACAATCGATCGATGTAAATTTATGGATTGAACCATAGCATCGGCTGCTTTTGATTGGAGAAAGATTCACAACTCTTCTACCCAATTCTGTGATAAATTGTTTCCTAATTTCCCTCCTCAATGTTCGAGACCTGACTTTAAGATGTTGTTTCTTTGTCCTCTTCCACCAGCAAAAAGATTTCCATCAATTCCTTTCAAAATCCTAAAAACCTCAAACAAATCACCCAAGTAATCCTGAAAACACAAGACAAGTTTACTTAATCTCCCTTTATAAGCTAACGCTTCACGTCTAGGTGCACCTGCGCCATACAGAGGTCAATGTATCATTTCTATCATTCCTAAGATGTAATGTACAGAACTGCTCCCAGCACTCCAGATGTGTTCTCACCTGGGCTATGTACAGATCTGCTCCCAGTGCTGTAGATGTGTTCTCACTCGGGCTATGTACAGAACTGCTCCTAGCACTCCAGATGTGTTCTCACTCGGGCTATGTACAGAACTGCTCCCAGCACTCCAGATGTGTTCTCACTCGGGCTATGTACAGATCTGCTCCCAGTACTCCAGATGTGCTCCAACCAGCAATTTGTGTAACTGTAGAAGTTTCCCCTTTATATTCTAACCCTGCAATTATAAAGGCCAACCTTCCAATAACCTTTGATTATTTTTGTTCTCAGCAGTTATACTTTAGTGATCTGTGTATATGAATCTCTAGATCTCTTTGGGGCTTTCACAGTTCCCAGTTATTTTTTATTTAAAAGATACTGGGATCCAATCCTCTCTCAGTCCAAAATTGGTGGCATCACAATTCACTGTGTTGGAACCCATCGGCCAATGCTTGGTTGAGGCACATTGTTTATCAATGCCTCGATACTTTTACAGCTATATTTGTAGTTCTGAACTGTGGTACCTAAGTCATTAATATGTTATATGTAGTGAAGAATTGAGCTCCTAGAACCGCTTTTTCCTTCCACATTGAGTACAATCCTATTACCCTTGCTCTCCGTCCTCTACCAACTAACCAACCTCCAAACCCATCCAATAAATTGCCTTCAATTCCTTGAACTTTAGTTTTCGCTAACTGTCTTCTGCATGGAACTTTATTAAATGCCTTTTGGAAGTCCATCCACAGATTATTCTGTCTTCTAGTCAAAGAGTCATTGCAGCACAAAAAAGGCCAACCAGCCCATCAAGTCCATGCTGGTCGCCCATGAAGCAATCCAGTTGGTCTTATTCTCCCCCCCGCCAGCCCCATCCCCGTGTCCCTGGAAGTTTATTTCTCTCATGTCCCCATCCAATTTCCTGTTGAAATTATTCATCGTCTCTGCTTCCACCCCCCCTCGTGGGCAGCGAGTTCCAGGACATTACCACTCGCTGTATAAACAAGTTCTTCCTCACATTCCCCCTGTATCTCTTGTTCAAAACCTTAAATCTGTGTCCCCCAGTCCTTGTACCATCAGCCAATGGGAACAGCTTTTCTTTGTCTACCTTATATAAACCTGTCCTAATCTTGTACCCCTCTATCAAATCTCCTCTCAATCTCCTTGGCTCCAAAGAGAACAACCCCAGCTTCTCCAACCTAACCTTGTAACTAAATTCCCTCATCCCTGGAACTATTCCAGTAAATCTCCTCCACACCCTCTCAAGGACCCTCACCTCCTTCCTAAAGTGTGGTGACCAGAACTGGACACAATATTCTAGTTGGGGCCTAACCAGAGCTTTATAAAGGTTCAGCATAACTTCCCCACTTTTGTACCCAATACCTCTGTTTATGAAGCCCAATCCTATCTGCTTTACTAAACACACTTTCAATATGTCCTGTTACCTTCAAAGATAATTACTTTTGTTACATTGCTTACTTAGGTTCATTTTCATGATCTGCCCCTTTACAGCTGAAGTTTCTCTCAGTTACTATGTTTTTCATTACAGGTTCCCATAAATTCCCGACAGCAGATTTTTGACCAATAACTCTGTCATTTCTTAGTTACTTTCTCACGCCGTCCTTAAATAATGGAGTTACAGTGACAACTTTCCAACCTGAAGGAACCATTCATGAATGAAGTATGTTTTGGAAGGTTACAGCTGAACTACCTGCAGTTTCTTTGCTTACTTTCCGTCGAAAACCAAGGGTAGAATCAGTCATCTCCAGGGCATTTGTCAGCCTTTAGGGCTATTATTTTTTGAACACTATTTCCTAACTTGAGTTCCAGTCGTTGATACATTTTTAATTTCCCTGGAAAGTCAGGTACATTATCCTCTTCCTCAGCTGTGCAGACTGACACAATGTAATTATTCCACAAACCTCCCATTACTTTATTCAAATTTGCAAATTACCAATCTGTTTTTCAATGGCCCACATTACCCTTGCCTTTTTAGTTTTGTAAAACCATTTTAAGTTAATCATGATATAATTTGTGTTTCCATTGGAATTTCCTTTTACGGCTCTGACTATCTTCCTTGTTTTCCTTTGCTAGTTGCTGTATTATTCATGCACCCCTGGATCTACACGATTCTTCACATTTTATTTGCTCTTTCCTTTAGCTTTGCATTATCTCACACTGCTCGTCACCATGGCGATTTTATTTGATAAATAGAGTGCTTTCCACTGGCCGATATATACTCATCCTGGATGGGGCGAGGAGGAGAGATGGGATTGAGGGATATACGAGGATGGTGTGTGTGGGATATGAGGGGATGATGGGTGTGTGGGATTGAGGGATATGAGGGGGATGGTGGGTTTGGGGGATATGGGGGATATGGCGGGTGCGTGGGATAGGGGGGATAAGGGGTGATGTGGGTTTGTGGGTTATGGGGGTGTTGATGGGTGTGTGGGATATGGGGGAATATGGGGAGATGGTGCATGTGTGGGATTGAAGGTTATGGGGGGGATGATGGGTGTGTGGGATGTGGGGGATCTGGAGGGATGGTGGGTGTGTGGGATTGAGGGATATGGGGGGTGGTGGGTTATGGGAGGTTGATGGGTGTGTGGGGTTGAAGGATATGGGGGATGGTGGGTTTGTGGGATATGGGGGATATGGAAGGGTGGTGGGTGTGTGGGATATGGGGGTTTTGGGGGGAATATGTGGGATTATTTGGCAGTGGGGTGGGGGTCTTCAGGAGTGAGCACACCCTATCTCTGTTAGTTAGTGCGGCCAGTTCGGTTTTGGTTTGCAATGATTTACTGCTTCTTTCTTTCAGGAGCTACGTAGGACAGCTTTCCAGGTGAAGCAGAGACATTTTACTGTTCCAGTTGAGGCTCCTGAAGATCTCTCTACGGCCTTGGGATCAATCAGATAGTTTATGGTCTGGTACCCCATGAGCAGAAAGTGGGAGCTGTCTGTGTGAGAGTCTGACCATTTTCCCTGCCTGTGACCTACGTGTGTGTGCATATGTGTATGTGGGAGCGGTCTCTCAGCCTGTACCCTGTACCTGTGTATGTGAGAGTGTGGGCATTCCCTCTGCCTGTACCCTGTACCTGTGTATGTGAGAGTGTGAGCATTCCCTCTGCCTGTAACCTGTACCTGTGTATGTGATAGTGTGGGCATTCCCTCTGCCTGTACCCTGTACCTGTGTATGTGAGAGTGTGAGCATTCCCTCTGCCTGTACCCTGTACCTGTGTATGTGAGAGTGTGGGCATTCCCTCTGCCTGTACCCTATACCTGTGTATGTGAGTGTGTGAGCATTCCCTCTGTCTTACCGTGGACAGAACAAGCACGGTGTAAGAATGCTGGATTCTGTGGGCTCATTCATTAAGTCGATGTGGGAGTTGATTGTAGTGAAGCACAATGAGGGGGTGTATAACTCTATCTGCTTGGTGATTCTCTTGATTCTGCCCCTGTTGCTGCTGATTCTTGCTGTGTGCCTCTGCTGTCACTGGTGTTGTTGTGGTCGGGAGTCTTGCTGCAAGTGTTGTCATCGGCAGCAAGAGACAAACAAGAAGAAGAAACTAGACGACCTTTGGATTCCAAGCCAGCCGCAGCCAATCATGATGGAGAGTCTCTCAGTGCCAGTGTAACACAGCGTCCTGGGTCTCGGTGTCAGTGTATGCACGGCCCCCTCCTTCCTCTTTGGAGAACAGGACTTCAGACCACATGGATCTGGAGAGACCTCTTCTTACTTTGGTTGCTGTCGCTTGGGAGACATTTACAGATTGCCCACTTCTGTTGTGCTGGTTGTTGTGGGATGAAGTCACTCACTGGGTTTCAGATATTGCAATGTCGCTTCACTGTGCACTGGTCATTATATCACAGCAGTGGCTGCGTGAGTCGCTTGCCATGAGAATCCAGATTCTGCATTGTACTCTCAACTGCTCTCAACTACGCTGTTTACAATTGCATCTGGATGTCTGTTAACTGTGACCACAGTTTGTACATCTGTATATGTATGTCTGTTGTTTTGTGTACAATGTGACCAGTGCTTATTATGTGTATGCAACGTGACTGTAGTGTACATTGTGCCTGTAGTGTACACTGTGACTAGTGTACAATGTGCCCAGTGTACATAGTGTGATGAGTATGTATAATGTAATTGTTGTGAAGTATGGAATTTAAAGCGACTGCAGCATTTCACAGGGCTGGGGCTGAAGGTAGAGGAGGGTTATTTAAACAGTACCACAATTCCAAAGATGTTTTTAATTGGACCACTCCTTTTTTCAGAGGAGGTGCCTCAAATCCCTTGCTAACTCCCAGAGACAATCAGTATTCTTCCAGCTCCTCAATTCGACCGTCAGTTGTGCTTGTAAATGTTCATTTGGAAATTGCACTGAATTGCAGCAGAATTACTGAAAAAGTAGCAGCACAGAAGCAGCACTCAGAGCTGGTGCTTTAGAGCTTTAGCCCAATAATACTGCTTCTCCTTAAAATACTCCCCATTTGAATGGGTTAGATTAATGGTTCTATTTGAAGCTTATCACCAAATGCCTATGTGAAGAATTATGGGGAGATGGTGGCACAGTGGTGATGTCACTGAGCTAGTAACCCAGAGGTCTAGCCTAATTCTCTGGGGATATGGGTTCAAATTCCACCACAGCAGCTGGTGGAGTTTAAATTCAGTTAATAATATAATAGTGATTATGAAGCTATTAATGTAGCTGGATGTCTGAAAACCTACATGTGACTCCAGCCCCACAGCAATAGCCCTCTGAAAGTTCATGGGTAATAAATGCTGGCCTTGCCAGTCCTGACACCCAAAATGCTTGTGTTGCCACTCTGCAGTGTCCATCAGACACAAACCCCTCAGACTGTTACAGATTGCCCTTTAGCAGCTAATGCATAGTGTGGATCAGTATGATTGAGAACAAGCTGCTGGAAACTTTCAAGCTGAATCGTGTGTGTAATGTTGTGAAATATGGAATTTAAAGTGACTGCAGCATTTCACAGTGTTGGGGCTGGGATATTTAAACAGCAACATAATTGCCCTCTCATATACATACCCTCCAACACTGGGAGCCACTGGGAACATGTACTGATATTGAAGGCAGAGTTTTCTGTGTTTAGATTTTATATAAAATATCTTCTATTTTCTTGAGATCAATACAGATATAGGTAAATATATTGAAAGAAAAGATTGAGAGTTGCTTCTATCGAGTTGTAGTGTTCACTTTGTTAAAAACCCATTTCTACAGAAATATTATATATTGAATAAATTCCAAATGGACCAATCTTGTACAAAATGGAGCTGTCATATCTCAGTCTGTCCCACTTCAAAATGTCATGATGAAACATCTCGCACAACAAATGTCACAAATTGCAGCATGAGACAATATCCGACACTGGACAACAAAAAATCACAGATAGCCACATCACACCAAAACAGGGACCAAAGTTCAGTTAACATCAGGTCTGGGTATTCAGGGTCCTGGGTCTCTCTCTACTCAGGGTCTAGGGTCACTCTATATTCAGGATCTCTCTCTATTCAGGGTCTGGGGTTTCTCTCATTTCAGGTTCCAGGATTTACTTGTATTCAGGGTCCAGGGTCTCTCTCTATTCAGGGTCCGGGGTCCCTCTCTATTCAGGGTCCAGGCTTTCTGTTCCCCTATCAGGATCCTCGGTTTCTCTCTATTCAGGGTACTCGGTCTCTCTCTATTCAGGGTACATGGTCTCTCGCTATTCAGGGTCCAGGTTTTCCCTCTATTCAGGGTCTGGGTCTCTCTCTATTCAGGGTCTGGGGTTTATTCCTATTCAGGGTCCGGGTTTTCTCTCTATTCAGGATCCAGGGTTTATTTGAATTCAGGGTCCCTAGGTGTATTTCTATTCGGTGTCCAGGGTATCTCTCTATTCAGGGTCCGGGGATTATTTCTATTCGGGGTTGGGGTCTCTCTCTATTCAGGATCTGGGATCCCTCACAATTCAGGGTCTGGGGATTATTTCTATTCAGGGTCCGGGGTTCTCTTTATTCAGAGTCTGGGGTCTCTCTATATTCAGGGTCTGGGGTTTATTTCAATTCTGGGTCTGGGGTCTCTCTCTATTCAGGGTCCGCGGTCTCTCTATTCAGGGTCCCGGGTTTATTTCTATTCAGGGTCCGGGGTTTTTCTCTCTTTTCAGGATCCAGGGTTTAATTGTATTCAGGGTCCAGGTTTTCTCTCTTTTCAGGATCCAGGGTTTATTTGTATTCAGGGTCCAGTGTTGTTTGCTATTCAGTGTCCGGGTCCTCTCTCTATTCAGGGTCCGGGTTCTCTCTCTATTCAGGGTCCGAGATTTATTTCAATAAGGGTCCGGGGGTTCTCTCTATTCAGAGTCTGGAGTCTCTCACTATTCAGGGTCTGGGGTTTATTTCTATTCAGGGTCCACGGTTTATTTCAATTCAGGGTCTGGGGTCTCTCACTATTCAGCGTCTGGCGTCTCTTCTCTATTCAGGGTCCAGGGGATCTCTCTATTCAGGGTCTGGTGTCTCTCTCTCTTCAGTGTCCGGTGTCTCTCTCTATTCAGGGTCCGGGGTTTATTTCTATACTGGGTTCAGGGATTTTCTCTATTCATGGTCTGGGGTCTCTCTCTATTCAGGTTCCGGGGTCTCTCTCTATTCAGGTTCCAGGGTTGCTTTCAATTCAGTATCCGGGGCCTCTCTGTATTCAGGGTCTGGGATCTCTCTATTCAGGGTCCAGGGTTTACTTCTACTCAAGGTCCGGAGTTTCTCTCTTTTCAGGATCCAGCGTTTATTTGTATTGAAGGTCTGGTGTTGCTTGCTACTTAGTGTCCTGGTCCTCTCTCTATTCAGGGTCCAGGATTTATTTCTATTCAGGGTCTGGGGTTTATTTCTATTCAAGGTCCGGGTCGCTCTCTATTCAGAGTCTGGGGTTTCTCTCCATTTAGGGTCTGGGATCTCTATTCAGTATCTGGGGTCTTTTACTATTCAGGGTCCATGGTTTATTTCAATTCAGGGTCCAGGGGTTCTCTTTATTCAGGGTCTGGGTTTCTCTCTCTTTTCAGGGTTCGGGGTTTATTTGTATTCAGGGTCCAGGATTTACTTCTATTCAGAGTCCAATGTAAATATCTATTCAGGATCAGGAGTCTCTCTCGATTCAGGGTCTGGGGTTTCTCTCTGTCAGGGTCCATTGTTTATTTCTATTCAGGATCTGGGGTCTCTCTCTATTCAGGGTCCGGTGTTTATTTCGGTTCAGTGTCCAGGGTCTCTCTCTCCATGGTCTGGGGCTTCTCACTATTCAGGGTCTGGGGTTTCTCTCTATTCAGTTTCCAGGCTTTATTTCTATTCAGGGTCCAGGGTTTCTGTTGCTCTATTCGGGTTCGGGGTTTATTTCTATTCAGGGTCCGGTGTTTCTCTCTTTTCAGGATCCAGGGTTTGTTTGTATTCAGGGACCAATGTAAATTCTATTCAGGACCTGGGGTCTCTCTCTATTCCGGGTCCGGTGTTTATTTCTATTCAGGGTCTGGGATTTATTACTATTCAGGGTCCAGGTTTTATTTCTATTCAGTGTCCGGGATCTCCCTCTATTCATGGTCTGGAGTTTCTCTCTATTCAGGGTCCGGGTTCTCTCTCTATTCAGGGCCTGGGGTCTTTCTCGGCTCAGGGTCTGGGGACTCTCTATATTCATGTCCAGGGTTGCTTTCTATTCAGTGTCCAGGGCCTCTCTCTATTCAGGGTCCCGGGTTTACTTCTATTCAGCGTCCGGGCGTTCTCTCTATTCAGGGTCTAGGATCTCTCTTTATTCAGGGTCCGGGGTCTCTCTATTCAGGGTTCAATGTTTCTCTCTTCCTAGTCTCCGTGGTTTCTGTTCCTCTATTCAGGGTCCGAGGTCTCGCTCGAGTTAGGGTCCTCGGTCTCGCTCGAGTCAGGGTCCTCGTTCTCGCTTGATTCAGGTTCTGAGGTCTCTCTCTCTATTCAGTGTCCGGGTTCTCTATCTATTCAGGGTCCATGGTCTCTCTCTATTCAGGGTCCAGCATCTCTCTCTATTCAGGTTCTGGTATCTCTCTCTCTGTTCAAGGTTTGGGGTCTCTATCGATTCGGGTTCTGGGGTGTCTCTCTCTATTTAGGGTCCGGGATCTCTCTCTATTCAGGGTCTGGATCTCTCTCTGTTCAGGGCCCAGGGCTTATTTCTATTGAGCTTCCGTGATTTCTGTTGATCTATTCAGGTTCCGGGGTTTCTGTTGCTCTATTCAGGTTCCGGGGTTTATTTCTATTGAGGGTCCGGGATTTCTCTCTTTTCAGGATCCAGACTTTATTTGTATTCAGTGTCCGGGGTTTATTTCTATTCAAGGTCTGCGATCTCTCTCTATTCAGGGTCTGGGACTCTTTCTGTTCAGGGTCAGGGGCTTATTCGGGCCTCTTTCTGTTTAGGATCTGGGCTCTTTCTCTATTGATGGTCTGGGGTCTCTCTCTATTCAGGGTTTGGGGTTTCTCTCTATTCAGGGAACGGGGTTTCGCTCTATTCAGTGTCTGGGGCCTTTCTCTATTCAGGGTCAGGGACCTCTCTCTATTCTGCGCCATTGCGGCTTTCCATTCAGGGTCCAGAGTTTCTCTCTGTTCAGGGTCCCAGGTTTACTTCTATTCAGCGTCCGTGCGTTCTCTCTATTCAGGGTCTAGGATCTCCCTCTATTCAGGGTCCAGGGTCTCTCTCTATTCGGGGTCCAATGTTTCTCTCTTCTCAGTCTCCGTGGTTTCTGTTCCTCTATTCAGAGTCCTCGGTCTCTCTCTCCTCAGAGTCTGGGATCTCTCTCTATTCTGAGTCCAATGTTTCTCACTGCTCAGAGTCCATGGTTCCTGTTCCTCTATTCAGGGTCCAAGGTTTCTCTCTATTTAGGGTCCTCCGTCTCTCTCTATTTGGGGTCCTTGGTCTCGCTTGATTCAGGTTCTGAGGTCTCTCTCTATTCAGTGTCTGGGATCTCTCTCTATTCAGGGTCAAGCATCTCTCTCTATTCGGGTTCTGGGGTCTCTCTCTCTCTGTTCAAGGTCTGGGATCTCTCTCTATTCATGGTCTGGGTCTCTTTCTGTTCAGGGTCAGGGTCTTATTCGGGTCTCCTTCTATTTAGGATCCGGGCTCTTTCTCTATTGATGGTCTGGGGTCCCTCTCTATTCAGGGAACTGGGTTTCGCTCTATTCAGGGTCTGGGGCCTTTCTCTATTCAGGGTCGGGGTCTCTCTCTATTATGTGCCAGGGCTGCTTTCTATTCAGGGTCCGGGGTCTCCCTCTATTCGGGGTCCAATGTTTCTCTCTTCTCAGTCTCCGTGGTTTCTGTTCCTCTATTCAGAGTCCTCGGTCTCTCTCTCCTCAGAGTCTGGGATCTCTCTCTTTTCTGAGTCCAATGTTTCTCACTGCTCAGAGTCCATGGTTCCTGTTCCTCTATTCAGGGTCCAAGGTTTCTCTCTATTTAGGGTCCTCGGTCTCTCTCTATTTAGGGTCCTCCGTCTCTCTCTATTTGGGGTCCTTGGTCTCGCTTGATTCAGGTTCTGAGGTCTCTCTCTATTCAGTGTCTGGGATCTCTCTCTATTCAGGGTCAAGCATCTCTCTCTATTCGGGTTCTGGGGTCTCTCTCTCTGTTCAAGGTCTGGGATCTCTCTCTATTCATGGTCTGGGTCTCTTTCTGTTCAGGGTCAGGGTCTTATTCGGGTCTCCTTCTATTTAGGATCCGGGCTCTTTCTCTATTGATGGTCTGGGGTCCCTCTCTATTCAGGGAACTGGGTTTCGCTCTATTCAGGGTCTGGGGCCTTTCTCTATTCAGGGTCAGGGGTCTCTCTCTATTATGTGCCAGGGCTGCTTTCTATTCAGGGTCCGGGGTCTCTCTCTATTCAGGGTCCAATGTTTCTCTCTTCTCAGTCTCCTTGGTTTCTGTTCCTTTATTCAGGGTCCGAGGTTTCTCTCTATTCAGGGTCCTCGGTCTCTTTCTATTCAGGGTCTGAGGTCTCTCTCTATTCAGGGTCCTCAGTCTTGTTCGATTCAGGTTCTGAGGTCTCTCTCTATTCAGTGTCTGGGGTCTCTATCTATTCAGGGTCCAGCATCTCTCTCTATTCGTGTTCATGTGTCTCTCTCCCTGTTCAAGTCTGGGGTCTCTCTCTATTCGGGTTCTGGGTTATCTCTCTCTATTCAGGGTCTGGGGTTTATTGCTATTGAGGGTCCGGGATTTCTGTTGCTCTATTCAGTGTCCGGGATTTATTTCTATTCAGGGTCTGGGGTCTCTCTCTATTCAGGGTCCAATGTTTCTCTCTTCTCAGTCTCCGTGGTTTCTGTTCCTCTATTCAGGGTCCAAGGTTTCTCTCTATTTAGGGTCCTTGGTCTCTCTCTATTCAGGGTCCTCGGTCTCTCTCTAATCAGAGTCTGGGATCTTTTTCAATTCAGAGTCCAATGTTTCTCACTGCTCAGAGTTCATGGTTTCTGTTCCTCCATTCAGGGTCCAAGGTTTCTCTCTATTTAGGGTCCTTGGTCTCTCTGTATTCGGGGTCCTTGGTCTCACTCGATTCAGGTCTCTCTCTATTCTGTGTCCGGGGTTTCTCTCTATTCAGGGTCCAGCATCTCTCTCTATTCGGGTTCTGGGGTCTCTCTCTCTGTTCAAGGTCTGGGGTCTCTCTCTATTCGGGTTCTGGGGTCTCTGTGTCTATTCAGACTCAGGGATCTCTCTCTATTCAGGGTCTAGGACTTATTTCTATTCAGGGTCTGGGATTTCTCTCTTTCCAGGATCCAGGGTTTATTTGTATTCAGTGTCCGTTGTTTATTTCTATTCAGGGACTGGGTCACTTTCTGTTCAGCATCCGGGGCTAATTCGGGTCTCTTTCTAATTAGGATCCGGGCTCTTTCTCTATTGATCATCTGGGGTCTCTCTATATTCAGGGTTTGGGTTTCTCTCTATTCAAGGAACGGGGTTTCGCTCTATTCAGTGTCTGGGGACTCTCTCTATTATGCGTCAGGGCTGCTTTCTATTCAGGGTCCAGAGTCTCTCTCTATTCAGGGTCCAATGTTTCTCTCTGCTCAGTCTCCGTGGTTTCTGTTCCTCTATTCAGGGTCCTTGGTTTCTCTCTATTCACTGTCCGAGGTTTCTCTCTATTCAGGGTCCAGCATCTCTCTCTATTTGGGTTCTGGGGTCTCTCCCTCTGTTCAAGATCTGGGGTCTCTCTCTCTATTTGGGTTCTGGGTTCTCTCTCTCTATTCTGGTTCCACGGTCTTGCTCAATTCAGGTTCTGAGGTCTCTCTCTGTTCAGTTTCCAGGGTCTCTCTCTATTCAGTGACCGTGGTCTCTCTCTATTCAGGGTTCAGCATCTCTCTCTATTCAAGTTCTGGGGTCTCTCTCTCTATTCAGAGTCCGAGGTTTATTTCTTATTGGGGTCCGGGATTTCTCTCTTTTCAGGATCCAGACTATATTTGTATTCAGGGTCCGGGATTTATTTCTATTCAGGGTCTGGGATCTGTCTCTATTCAGGGTCCAATGTTTCTCTCTGCTCAGTGACCATGGTTTCTCTTCCTCTATTCAGGGTCTGGGGTCTCTCTATATTCAAGGTCCTCGGTCTCGCTCGATTCAGTGCCTGAGGTCTCTCTATTCTGGGTCCGCTGTCTCTGTCTATTCAGGGTCATCGGACTCTCTCTATTCAGTGTCCTCGGTCTCACTTGATTCAGGTTCTGAGGTCTCTCTCTATTCAGTGTCCAGGGACTCTCCCTATTCAGGGTCCAGCATCTCTCTATTCAGGGCCTGGGAATTATTTCTAATCAGTGTCCAGGGTTTCTCTCTATTCAAGGTCCGGGGTTTATTTTTATTCAGTGTCCTGGGTCTCTTTTTATTTAGGATCCGGGCTCTTTCTCTATTGATGATCTGGGGTCTCGCTATATTCAGGGTCCATGGTTTATATCTATTCAGGGTCTGGGTCTCTCTCTATTCAGGGTCCGGGGCTTATTTCTATTCCGGGTCTGGGATTTCTCTCTTTTCAGGATCCAGGGTTTATTTGTATTCAGGGTCCGGCGTTTATTTCTATTCAGGGTCTGGGTCTCTTTCTGTTCAGGGTCCAGGGCTTATTCCGGTCTCTTTCAAATTAGGATCCGGGCTCTTTCTCTATTGATCGTCTGAGGTCACTCTCTATTCAGGGTTTGGGGTTTCTCTCTATTCAAGGTCCGGGTTCCCTCTCTATTCAGGGTCCAATGTTTCTCTCTTCTCAGTCTCCATGCTTTCTGTTCCTCTATTCAGGGTCCTCGGTCTCGCTCTATTCAGGGTCCTCGGTCTCTCTCTTTTCAGGGTCCTCAGTCTTGTTCGATTCAGGTTCTGAGGTCTGTCTCTGTTCAGTGTCCGGGGTCACTTTCTATTCGGGTTCTGGGGTCTCTCTCTCTGTTCAAGATATGGGGTCTCTCTCTATTCGGGTTCTGGGTTCCCTCTATTCTTGTTCTGTGATCTCTCTCTATTCAGGGTCTGGGTCTCTCTATTCAGGGTCCGGAATTTTTTTTCTATTCAGCGTCCAGACGTTCACTCTATTCAGGGTCCGGGGTTTCTCTCTTTTCAAGGTTCAATCTTTCTCTCTACTCAGTATCCATGGTTTCTGTTCCTCTATCCAGGGTCTGCGAGCTCTCTCTTTTCAGTGTCCTCGGTCTCGCTTGATTCAGGTTCTGAGGTCTCTCCCTATTCAGTGTCCGGGGTTTCTCTCTTTTCAAGGTTCAATGTTTCTCTCTGCTCAGTGTCCATTGTTTCTGTTCCTCTATTCAGTATCCGTGGTCTCTCTCTAATCAGGGTCCAGCATCTCTCTCTATTTAGGTTCTGGGGTCTCTCTCTCTGTTCAAAGTCTGAGGTCTCTCTCTATTTGGGTTCTGGGGTCTCTCTCTCTATTCAGTGTGCAATGTTTCTCTCTTCTCAGTCTCCGTGGTTTCTGTTCCTCTATTCAGGGTCCAAGCTTTCTCTCTATTTAGGGTCCTCGGTCTCTCTCTATTCAGGGTCCAATGTTTCTCTCTGCTCAGTGTCCATGGTTTCTCTTCCTCTATTTAGGGTCCTTGGTTTTGCTCGATTCAGGTTCTGAGGTCTCTCTCTATTCAGGGTCTGAGGTCTCTCTCTATTCAGGGTCCGCTGTCTCTCTCCATTCAGGGTCCAATGTTTCTCTGCTCAGTGTCCGTTTTTTCTGTTCCTCTTTTCGGGTTCTGGGGTCTCTCTCTCTTTTCAAGATCTGGGGTCTTTGTCTATTCAGGGTCTGGGTCTCTCTCTATTCAGAGTCCAATGGTTC